>NC_038243.2:15010064-15610064 GCF_000004515.6 Glycine max
CTGATTTCAGTTTGCATAATTATATCTTATTTTTTATTTCATTTTCAACACACACTTAACAATTGTATTGTATTGATAATGCAGCACATAATGCTTTAGTTAAGTTAGTAGTTAAATAAATGAAGTCACTTAGATTCTCATTTAAATGAATTTATATTTAATAAATTTATTTAAGACCGGGATCAAAAAGGTTAATTTATGCATAAACTCATGCGTGTATAAGCATAAAAAAATCATGTGTGTATTTTCTAAGAGTATTTAATTAGTATGTTATAATTTTCTTAATACGTCTAAAGCTTAATTTATTAATTTTTTTTTTAAGAAAAATAAATGTACGCTAACAAACCCCATTTTCCAAATCATGAGTGTATTTTTATTTTTAATTTACAAATTAAAAATATTGTTTATTCAAGTAAACGAGTTGGTCTATAACTCATACTAAATTTATTTAACATATAATCTTTTTTTGACTTAAACTGTGTTACCTCATTTCATTCAAAATCAACTGATAAATACAAGTAGGAATTTGATCAAACACTTTCAGCCTAGCATAGTTTGTTGCCGCCCTAGCTAAATAATGAACTACAACATTCGCTTGCCTCTTGACAAACTACTATATGGTATAGTTCGAATTTTGGGAAAGCAAGTATCTATACAAATCTATATAAAAGAATAGTTGGTTGAAAAGTTTTAAATGGACATCTTATATATTGACATTTGATATAAACGGTAGCAAAATGGGAATTTTGAAAAATTACTCGAAAAACTAAAGAATAATACGGTGTCAACCTCTTTTGTTTTCGACAAACCTATGCATGTATATCATACAGGTTTTGATGATGTCAAAGCGTTTATTTGATGAGCACAGATTGAACCAAGTCAATAAACAAGATTAAGAAAAATCTCAAATAAGAACTTAGTCAATTTTGTTAAAAATATATCAAAATTTTGATTGCTATAGTTTGGCCTCAAAATCTTTTATCAAAATTTCTTTATCAAAGATTAATCAGTTCAAAGTAATATCTTTTTGAACTAGTAATCGATTACTAGAGCCTCTAATTGATTACCAGAGAGATCGTGAACATGACCTTTTTTAAATTTTGAACTTATTTGAATTTTGAACTGTGTAATCGATTACCAGAATTCTGTAATCGATTACCAATGAAGAGATTTCAGAAAAACCTTTGAAAAGTCATGACTCTTTAGAAATATAATTGTGTAATCGATTACCATAAACCTGTAATCAATTACCAACACCTCTAATCGATTACCAGTAAACAAAAGTGGTGTAATCGATTACCAACACCTATAATCGATTACCAGAGACAGTTAGGTAGTTACTTAGCATGCTTGTAATTGATTACAAAAGGCTGTAATCGATTACTAGTCATCCCTGTCTATAAATACGACTTTTCTCTCTCTCTAAATTTAGCAACTCAACTTTTCTCTCTTTAACGGTGCCCCACTCCCTCAAAACTTCCATTCCTCATATCTTCTTCATTTCTTCACCAAATCGCATCAAACAAAGTGCAAAATTCTTCTTTTTGAATACTCTACAAAACCCACAAATTAAAACCTTTAGAAACTTCACCAAATGGCAAAATCATTAAAGAAGCACAAGGGTTAATCTTCCTCCACCACCATTGCAGGCCACCGCCACCATGATGCTTCTGGTGACTCTCCGGCACCACCCAATCCATCGTTTTCCTCTTTGCGCTCTCTCACTCTATTTTCCACTAATGTCTAATGTGAGAGGTACTACTTCTCATCTTCCAATCATGTCATTCTTGATCCTAAATTCCTTAACTTTGAATTCTTTGAGGGAGAAAACTTTGATTGCTATCAAGTTTTTCAAAATTCTAAATTAGTGGATTTCATGACTCTGAAATTACCTTACTACCCTGAATTGGTTCGAGTCTTTTATAACAACTTGAAAATTCGTGATGGAATCATATTTTCTAAAGTACACAAAATACCCATTGTTGTTCATCAATCCTTGTTTTACTCCCTAACCAAACTGAGTAATCAAGGTATACCTTTTGAAGGAACCTTAGTTGATAATTGGAAACTCATTTATTCTAGTAATGATGCTCGTAAAATGGTTTGTGTTGAAAATGCTGATATGACTGGTCGCTTACTTGTTGGTTCCTTTACCTTTGAATGTCATATCATGCATTATATTCTCTGTCATATGGTGTTTTCTCGTTCTACTAACCTTGCTCAAGCCTCTGAGGAAGTTTTAATTTTGTTGTGGGCACTGCAAATTGAACATCAAATTGACTGGGCACATCTTGTTCGTTATCGTATGCATAAAGCATTACGAGCAAATGCACCTCTCCCATATCCCTATCTGGTTAGTCTGATTTTGCAGCACTTCAACGTCCCTCTTATTAATGAACCATTTTTCATGGTTAAACGCTGATTTGCCATTGGAGCCGCTTCAATTGCTTCCTTTGGGTATAGGAAAGATCTTGATGGCCAATGGGTTCGTAAACAAGATCACTCGGGTAATGCTCCCAATGAACGCACTTCATCCTCTACATTACTGAATGATGTCCTCAACGAGTTTTAGGATCTTCGTGCTTTGTTGGAGAAAGGTTTGATTCCACGGATTCTCGCATCACTCGTCTTGAGGATGACATGGGATTTATCTGTCGTTGTTTTGATCCTCCAACTGATCCTTAGGTTTCCCTTAGTTATCATAATTATTAGAACTTTAAGACTTGCTTATCTTCAATTAGTTCATTAAGTACTTTAGAATTTCAAACTTGTTGCATTTGGTTATTTTAGTACTTTAGAACTTTGTACTTTCACACTTATTTTAAGTAGCATTTACATTACTATTATTTTGCTTGAATGGTACTTTACACGGTATGGTATGTATGTTTTTCTTCTCTCTGATCCGAATTTGTTTTTTATGTTGCCAAAGGGGGAGAGATAGATAAAATGGTAAGGGGAATGATATATTTTTGAAATTTTTTTTTTATATATATCAAAATCTTCAACTTTTTCATATAAGCAACATTGAAAAATCAAGGGGGAGTGAACGACACAAAGGGATATTCTTTTTTTCTTTTTACTCCTTACCTAAAGATGGTTGTCATCATAAAAAAGGAGGAGAATGTGAATGTATATCATGTAGGTTTTGATGATGCCAAAGTGTTTACTTGATGAGCACAGATTGAATCAAGTCAGCAAACAAGATCAAGAAAAATCTAAGATAAGAACTTAGTCAGTTTTGTTAAAAGAATCTCGAAATTTTGATTGTTATAGTTTGACCTCAAAATCTTTTATATAAATTTCTTTATTAAAGATTAATCAGTTCAAAGTAATATCTTCTTGAACTAGTAATCGATTACTAGAGTCTGTAATCAATTACCAGAGAGATCGTGAACATTTCTTTTTTTAAATTTTGAACTTATTTGAATTTTGAATTGTGTAGTCGATTACCAGAATTCTGTAATCGATTACCAGCGAAGAGATTACAAAAAAACCTTTGAAAAGTCATTACTCTTCAGAAATATAACTGTGTAATTGATTATCTTAAACTTTTAATCGATTACTAATGAGAAAGTTTCAGAAAAACTTTTTTGAAAAGACACATCTCTTCAAACTATTTTGAAAATGCACAATGAGCCTATATATATACGTGTCTTACTTCGAAAAGTAAGAGAGGATTCTCGAAGAACTTAATTGTCAAAATCTCTCTAAACAACTTCGGTCAAACACTTGCAAAATTATTGAGAATTCTTCTAGGATCTTCAAATTGTATCATTTTCTCTAAATGAGAGAAATCATTCTATACATCTCATAAACTCAGTTGTAATCAAGAGACTGTTTGTCTCTTGGCGTGTGAGCAGTCTCTTGGTGTGTGAGAAACTTGAACACAAGGGAGAGGGATCCCAAGGTGTGTTCAAAGATTGTAAAGGATATACAAGGATAGTGAAAAATATCAAGTGAGTTACTTGAGAACTAGACCTAGGCATGAGAAGTGGTTGAACCAGTATAAATTGAGTTTGCAATTCTCTCTTTTCTTATCTCGTTTATTTTTATTGCAATTGGTTTTGTCTTGCACCCTTAAAGGAAATTGATTAATTTAATTGTTACTTCTTCTTCTGCATTCTGAGTCTACCATATATCATTTAAAAGAGGTTTAAAATTTGTTAGTCGAAAATTTTTAAAACTTAATTCACCTTCTCCCTCTTAAGCTATTAAGGCCACTTGTTCAACAAAACCCTCATTTCCTCTCAAACTCTCACCCCTTTCCTTTCCATACATCAACCCTCCCTTCTTTATCTTTGTTTTCTCCATTCACTATCAAACACAAATTGACACCCTCTTCAAGTTTCTTGGCACAAGAATCTTCAACACCGATGGAAACACCTGGTAGTTTCAGAGGCAAGTTACTAGCCACTAATTCAACACTAAGTCTCTCCGTTCGATTGCTTCTTTCTTTCAAAACAAAAAAATTAGGGATGGGGAACCTGCTTCTTTTGCCAGACACAACAAAGGTTACCATCTAAGCTCTCATCTTCTCCCTTTTTATTCTCTTCTTTCACTCCCAAATCTTGTTTCCACCTTCTTCTCTGCATTTTTTCACTGATATTGAAGCCTATCTTTTGGTTCGTTTTGGTTAGAGTTTGAGGAAGTGGCAAAAAGGCTAGGGTTTGAGGAAGGGGTTACGACACTAGGGTTTGTCTGGTATCGACTTTTGGTTTGTTTGTGCATAAGGTTTAAGGAAATGGAAAAATGCAACAATTTGATATGTTTCCTTTGATGTATTTATTTTATCTATTTGTGAATGTTTCCTTATACTTTGAAATTTTAGAAGAACGTGAATCTTCTTTCTCCTGAGGATAAGCAGTTTAAAATACTTTTTGTTTCCCTATCTATATTTTCCCTTAGCAAATTTCAAGGAAAGACTCATTTTTAATTAATCCTAACTTGCAGGTTTTGTTAGGGCATCACTAGTCTCCATAACAAAGTAAGTCAATATTTTTCTTTCCTCTTGTCTGGTGAGTTTGTTCTTTTCTTTTTCTATTTTATTGATATTCTATTTTTCCCTTTTTTTCCATTCTTGACTGTTTAACAATCCAAAAGTAGAAAATTTGGTTTGTCATCAAGATCGAGAATTAAGGTGCGTGCATAGTCACTAAGAAGTTGGAAGAAGAGTTTCTCAAGTAACAATATTTTCATAGCTCTAACTTGATGAACACAGAAAATTATGTCAACTAATGATTGGAAGGTATTTGACAGAGAAGTCATTGATTTTTAGTTTTGCTGCTTAAGATTCTGCATTTTTTTATTCTCACTTTTATAAAATCAAGTAGATTATATTATTGAGTGGGAATGATGGATTTTGATTTTTAGAATCAGAATTTTGATTAGTATATGCCCGGGGTAAGGATGTAAGGGAGGGAAAGTCTAGCAGATAGTATATAAATTGTTTTTTATTCTGAACAGGGTAGGTGAGTAGTAGTATAGAGGATGTATTGCTTTATAGGACTAGATGTTGATGTATATCTACATCCTCTAAATAATAATTTTTTCATTCATGGTGATATTCAGTATATTGCAGACACCATTTTAATAAATTGTTCTTCTTTATCCTTGTCGGGGATGATATTCATTATATTATGGTAAACAACCTTTGTTGGTAGCTATGGGATTCATAGGGAAGAATTAGAATGAGATCTTGTTGTTAAAGAGGCATTTGTTGAGTTGAATCTAACTCACTAACTGCTATGTAATTTTGATTTTTAGAGTTATTTGCTACTAGCTAGGGATTTATTAAGGAACAATTAAACATGAACATGTCATTTGAACTTTATGCTCAGAATTAAAATATCTTGATTGTTTTCTCAATAGAAGCATGATCTGAAATGTGATTCTTATTTTAACTTTATGATTGAAACATGTTTGGTCAGCATCTTATACTACATCTTTGAATAGTAATTCAATAGCCCAAAAGGAATTACAAGTCTATTATAACAATGAAATGAACACTAAAATTTGATTATACTACAAATTATATATAATCTTATAGCAGAATTATTTACTTTGTGAGGTTACTTCTCTTTATTCTTATCTTTAAACACATGAGTAGTCAACAGGTTGATTGGAAATGAATATTATTTTCAAACAACACACATTACTTTTGAATTAAATTTGTCAAATTCCTATACATACCCCAGTACTTTTCCCTTACTCTTGGTCCCTTGCTTTCATACACTCTTCTCCATCTCTTTTTATGAGTTTCAAATTTTATGTTTAAGCATTTTTCAAGAGCTTCATCTCATTCTTTCCCTATACATTTTGAAAAAAAAACTACCATTTTTAACTCTTTCATCTCATTTTTTATTTAGTTTTTCCTCTTCTTTCTCAAATCTCTCGATAGTTTAATGATTTGCCTATATATATATATATATATAAATAATTGAACAATGTAGTGGCCCATGAATATACAAAAGGAGGAAAATGTTTAATTATCATGTATTTCTTTTGGTAGGATGAAGGAGTAGACATAAATATGTTTCCTTGTGATATGTATATAGTTCTAAAAAAGCACTAGCAAAATAGCAATACTTGAAAGAAAAAAAAAGCTTCTTGCATCTATATTTTTTGCTTTTTTCTTTTTGTTCTCTTATGTAATATACGACTAATTAACTTCATCTATGTGTGTTGCTATTTTCATGCTTATTCACGAACTAATTCTCAATGTAATGTCTTCGTCAGATATCAATGTCACTAATATTTAAAATTATAACTTATTTACTCTTATCCAAAACTTATTTATTTTATGTTATGCTCTCAATTTTAAAAATATTTCTTTTATTAAATCTTATAATTTTAAGATATTATCAAATGTGCTTGCATCTAACTGAACGATCCGTGCGTATGTGCATGGGTTAAATACTAGTTTACATTGAAAAATAATAGAACCTAACTCTGAAAAATCAGTTTCAACTCTATTCAACTTATCTACAACTACCTTGCAATCTAGATCAAAATTACCTAAGAGCATCCTTTATCTACTATCCAATGCAGAGCTTTTAACAAACTTAGAGCTTCTCCCACATCAACTGGTAGCATCACTTGCTGCCATTCAATTTTAACACCTCTAAGTGCCCCCTTACTTATCTCGACAACATATACCCCAACTAGTTTGGCCCAAGGCTTCATGAAAGGTTGCATTAGAATTGCATTTTGTGAAACCATAGGGAGGGGGTTCCCAAGCATCTCCTCTCACAAGTGAATTAGTGGCATACCTCTACCTAATCACTAAGGAAGAGTTTTCCTCTATAGACAATTTGATTTGGTGGGTTGTGTTGGTCTTCCCATATGAATTTGTTCTTGTAGCGCTAGAGGCTCCAAATAATGGTAGCAAAAATGACCCCCTGGTCTTATTCCAGAACACCAAACACTCCAAAGACAACATCTTTGGTCGAGATTGCTAAATCAATAACCCTCGATATGGGATGCCACAGACCGAGAGTTTGCCAACAAGAAATACTGACCTGACAACAAAAGAAAAGGTGGAAAGGATTCTCTATTCTAGCCCTACAAATGGAACAAAGAGAAGGGCAGTCCACACCCTTGTCTTCCAACCTCATACGAGTAGCAATAACATCCTTGCACAACCTTCACACAAACAACTTCATTCTACGGGGAACTTTTAATTTCCAGATTGTCATCCAATCTCCCGTAATATGATAATGGCTCGTATCAAACAATTGGTCCATGCAAACTTTATAGGCACTGCGGACAGAATATAAACCATTGTTCTCATAAGCCCAGATTCTTTCATGACTAGTAATCGAGTTGTATAGAGGGGTATTCAAAACATCAGTTACTTGTTGTTCTTAAAAAAGGATACTTACAACATTTTCATCCCACTTCTCCCTTTGCACCAAAATGTCATGGACAGTTAAGTGCTCACTACTTCGAAGAGGGTCTTGCATAGGGTAGGAGGCTTGATTACCTTTTTCCTAGGGTTTTGTCCAAAGATTAATTCTAGAGCCATCCCCGATCTTCAACCTATAGCCTTCCCTTAATACTACTCGCGAAACGCATATACTACGCCAAGAGTAAGATGGATTATGACCCACCTTAGCCTCTAGAAAATCCATTTTCGAGTAGTATTTAGCTTTGAACAACTTTTATATAATAGTATCTAGGTTGGATATGAAGTTCTAGCCTTGTTTCCCCAGCAATACAAGGTTACACCCATAGGTAGGTCTTAATCCCATGCCTCCTACCTCCTTAGCCATAACTAATTTCTCCCAAGAGAGCCAGTGTATACCTTTAGTGTCATTCCTTTGCGCTCCCCACCAATAGGAATTCATCATCCACTGCAATTCATCTGTCATGGATTCAAGAAAAAGGTATATACTCATGCAATAATTAGGGAGTGCATCAGCCACTGACTTCAGAAGAATTTCTCTGCCAACTCTAGAAAGATTCCTCCCTCACCAAGAATTTATCTTGCGCCATAGCATGTCCTTCACAAATTTAAACGCAACCTTCTTATTTCTACCAATAAGGGAGGAGAGCCCAAGGTATTTGTTTCCATTAGGAAGGCCTTCTCTAAATCCCAACAGATTCAAAATAAAAGATTTTCCACTGGCGGATGAGTTCCTACTAAAGAATGCCTCTGATTTCTGATAATTCATCAACTGGTCGGAGGCCTCCTCATAATTAGCAAGAATGTTCTTCACCTATCCAACTTCCTAGATCGAAGCTCTGAAGAAAAGATGGTAGTCATCTATAAACATCAGATGACTGACTGTAGGGGCCCCTCTGTTGATCTTTACAACATGCAAATCCCCTCTGGCTTCAACTCTTTTAATCATGGCGGTAAGGCCTTCTGCACTAATAGTAAACAAGTAGGGGGAGAGAGGATCAAAGTACTCTTCCTTAACTTTGAATTTGTGGCTGATTGTTTGGACCTAGGGCATGATCCAACCGACCTACTTGAAATTAAACCCAAGCTCGAGCATCATTTCTCGTAAAAAAAATCCATTTCATTTTGTCATAGGCCTTGCTAACATTAATTTTTAGGGCTATCTCTCCATGTTTTCCTCTGTTCTTGCATTTCATATGATGCAATACTTCATTGGCGATTAAAGCGTTGTCATGGATTGATCTACGTTGAATGAAGCCAGTCTACTCTTCAGAAATGCACTTACTGATCACTTTTCGTATTCTATTAGCAAGAGTCTTGCTATTAATTTATAGAGCACATTGCACAAAGAAATCCGTCTTAGATCCCACATGTTGTGAGGCTGATCACATTTTAGAATTAAGATTAGATTTGTGTCATTCATCAACTAAGGCATGTTTCCACTCTCCAACCAGCTAGTGCAAGCGTCCACTACTTCTTGACCATAGATATCCCAAAATCTACGATGAAACACCGAATTTAAATTGTCGGGTCCTAGGGATTTCTTGGGATCCATTTCCATAAGAGCCTCCTTGAACTTTGCCACTATAAAATGAGCTATAAGGTAACCATTATCCTCATCAGTGATAAAATTAGGAATTACAAAAATGACATTACCCAACTCACAATCTTGATGGGTGAATAGATTGCCAAAATACTCATTTGCTAGATTTGTAAGCTCCCTTTGCGCAGTAACTATGGTCCCATCCTCGTTAGTAAGTGGGCACAATTTATTTTGCCTTTTTGTTGAAGACGCTGAAGTGTGGAAGAATTTTGTATTCTGGTACCCCTCATATAGCCAGAATATTTTCGATCTTTTCTTCCAAAACCCTTCTTCCTGAACCAGCAGATTTGTTAGTTCATCCTTTAACTTGTTAAAAGTAGCTACAAAATCAGGATCCCTCTTCTCTCTCAATTCCTCAAGGTTCCTCTTACAACTTTCAATATTAGATCTGAACTTAGATTTAAGTTTTTTCCCCCATTTATCTAAATCAACAACATAGAACTCTAGTTTCCTGACAATATTGGCATTAGAATTTGAATCCCAGCTATTCAGAAAAACTTCCTCCACCATCCTTATTCAACCAAATATTTTCGAATTCGAATGAATGTCTATACTTTGTGTGAATCTCATCCTCTATTTACAGCAATATGGGTGTGTGATCAGATATTGAGGCAAAGAGATTCAGCAAACACACTTTGGGAAAAAGCTCAAGCCATTCCTTAGTAGCCATGGCTTTATCAAGGTGTTACTTCACTATTGTTTCAGAATCCCTACTTTTGGCCCTAGTGAAGGGATAACCTTAGAGGTTGATGTACCTAAGGCCATAACCTCCCAAAAGCCCTGCAAAAGCCATCTTATATGTTTGAACCTACCATATTTGTTAGCTTTCGAGAGTAGGATGTTAAAATCCCTAATTGTACACGAGGGTAAAAAGATACAATTCGTCAGGGTGTGGAATAAATTCCATGAGTCTCATTGCTTTGTTCTGTCAAGAATGCCATAAAATCCAGTGAAAACCTAGTTGCTCACCTTGTCATCCACTTTTTGCAAATTGATGAAATTTTTTGAGAAATTTAAAACTTCCCCTTTTCATTGAATCTTTCCACAACTTAGCTAACCCATCACTTCTTCCCTTCTTATCAATTGTAAAAGCCTTATCAAACCCAAAGAATTTTTGTATCTTCTATTTTATTTGAATGAACTAAAGGTTTTGATAAAAACAATACCTCAGGTCTATGAGCCCTTAACAGGTCCTTTAAGACTGGAATTGCTTGGAGGTTATCGAGGCCTCGACAGTTCCAACTTAAGGTTTTCATTTGTCTTGGTAGGCCAAGGAGCCAGGACCTGCTAATAAAAAATGAAGATTGTGACCTCCTACAATTGAAGCTCCGACCATCTCTTGATCTGTAATTTGACCTATACTTTCTCCATGCCATTTGTTTTGATCAGCTTCAATCCTTCTTCTTTTTCTATCTCCCAGCTTTGCTTCAGTATCATCTAGGTGTGGTTGCTGATTTAGGAATCGCCATCTACCCCAACCAATTGATAATGATTGATTGTGCCTAAAAGTTGGTTGGCTCGATCCTCTTCATTTGTGCTATTATTTTCTGGCATTTTGCTTCCTATTTCTGGAGCTCCTGTCATTGCTACTTGTAGCTCCTCTTTCATATTATTTCTTATCTTCCTCTCCTCCACCATTTCTCAATCATTTGCCTCCCTCTATGCCTCCTATCCTCCTTATATCTACTCTAAGATCAACACTCCAATTTTTTACTCCATCGTCTTCCTCCTTTGCAAATAGTTGAGCACAAAACTTATCATTGTGCCCTATAAGACCATTGGCAAAATAGAATGTTCTCATCTTCTTGTACTTGAAGTGATTCATATGTCATTCACCCCCCACTCGTCACACCTTCTTATTTTTATTTAGTGGAACCCGCACATCCAATTTCACTTTGATTCACATGTAATTCTTCCACCTTCACCCCCTGGTTATTATGTTCATCATACTCGAGAAATCCTCCTAGAAAGTCCCTAAGATGTTTACCCACTGTTGGTGTTATGAACCTATCAGGATGTGTTGGGTTATGACTAAAATCCATATGGCAGTTATTTCAGTTATTGGTTTTTTGTTCTGCCATGTTTTTCTTTTCCTGATCCTTTGCTTATATAAGGCAAGGTTGCTCTATAATTGGGGATCTTCCTTTTTGAATTGCACTAGTAATAAAAGCTATTTGTTTTCCCTCTCGTGGGTGTAGCCTTACTCAAGGGTAAACCACGTAAATCTGTGTGTTGTTTCCTCATATTTCTCTTTCTTTCTTTTCTCTAAAAACTTTGTGTATGACATATTGATTTGCTATTGTTGCTGTTTTTGTTTGTTCTTCATCACTTCCATAACAAACTGGTATCAGAGCTCAAGTTGTGATCAAGGGAATTCAAGATTTTCGTCTGAATACGAAGATCAAGTTGTGGGAGTCTTGTTTTTGGTATCTTTTGCTGCTTCACTGTGATCAAGAACACTCAAGAAATCATGTCAAACACAATCAGGATTGAGAAATTCAATGGAAAGAACAGCTTCAATTTGTGGCGCATCAAGATGCATACTTTGTTGAAGGAACAACGTGTTTGGGCTCCTGTTGCTTCTGCATTTGTGAAGAAACCAGTGACTTCTGATTCAAAAGAAAAGGCATCTGCTTCAAAGACTGCAGAACTTGCGGAACAAGAAGAAAAAGCTTACTCACTAATCTTGCTTTCTTTGTCTAATGAAGTTTTATATGAAGTTGTTGATGAAGAAATTGCAAGTGGCTTATGGCTCAAGTTGGAAAAGCTATATATGACCAAGTCAATCTGCAACAAGCTCTTCTTGAAAAGGCGTCTGTTTGGTTTACACATGAAAGAAGGTACATCTCTTAAGGATCATTTTGATGAATTGAATTCTATTTTGAAGGAATTAAGAGATATAGATGTTAAGATAGAGGATGAAGATGTTGTCATGATTCTATTAGTCTCTTTACCACCATCATATGAGAGCTTTGTCAATTCTCTTAGTGTTGGTAAGGAATGTGTCACCATGGAAGAGGTGAAATCCAACTTAAACTCAAGGGAACTTCGATCTAAAACACTTGGAAACTCTAAAGAATCGAATGGATCAGGTCTTGTGGTCTCAAACTCTAACAAGAACATCAAGAAAAAGGTGTTTAAAGGAAAGAAGAAGACTCATGTCAACCACGTAAAAGCTCTTTATTTTTCCTCCCATGGATGTAGCCTTACTCAAGGGTGAACCACGTAAATCTGTGTGTTGTTTCCTCATATTTCTCTCTCTTTCTTTTCTCTAAAAACTCTGTGTATGACATATTGATCTGCTGTTTTTGTTTGTTCTTCATCACTTCCATAACAAGATGTCTTGAGCTTGGACCCAAAAGAGAACATGAAACAAAGGTACTTGGTTTGGTACCTCTCCTGGCTGAAGTCTCTCTATAACTAAGTGGTTGTTGTCGAAAAATCAAGGCCTATCGTTATAAATCCTTTCCATATCCTTCTCGTGGTAGAACTGAAAAACGAAGATTCATTAGGCTACCTCTATGATTGAAACCCCCATGACAAGGCACGACAAGGTTGCCAATCTCTCCTTCATATTGTGGGCTAGAATTGATTTATCTATAACCAAACGTCCCACCATACACAGTTTGACATCTTCAAGATTTCCTTGTTCTCCTTCAATGTCGAAAGTCAACCCATCTTCATCATTTGCCAAGGAAAGCCCTTCCATGTTCTTCTTTACCCTTGAATCCAATCCATCATTGCTCAAAAGGGTGCAGATGCCTTCGATCAATAAGAGAAGTGAATATAGGTAAAGGGGTTGGCGGCGCAAGAACACTATAAGGTTAAAACCCTAAACTTCCCACAAGGAGAGAGAACAACACATCCCACAAGGAAAGAGAAAAAAACCACTTCCTCAATTAACATACAATTTTTTTTTAATTGAACCATGTAGATTCATATACCTATTATTTTCTTAAGAGTTAAATATGTTTTTGTTTTGGTAAGTTTGTATTTTTTTTTAATTTTTCTATAAGTTTTTTATTTTATTTTTAATCATTGTAAGTTCGTATTTTTTAATTTTGATCCCTGTCATTTTTTTTGTTTATTTTTCATTTTTGTAAGTTTGCGCTTTTCAATTTTATTTCCTACAAGATTTTAATTTTTTCATTTAAGTCTTTGTAACTTGTAAATTTACACTTATAGGTATCAAAATTGGAAAAAATATAAACATAAAGAGATCAAAACTAAAAAAAAATGCAAACTTATAGGGACTAAAAATGAACAAAATAAATTACAGGATAAAACTTTAAAATACAAACTTACAAGGATTAAATATAAACCAAAAAACTTACAAAAATCAAATTTTAAAAAATTGCAAACTTACAAGAATCAATAACATATTTAAACATTTTCTTAATTTAAATGTGCATAAATCATGTATTAGGATGAGAATAGACTTGGTCGAACAAGACTTTACTTAAATAAGTCTAGTCGATTTAAAAAATTTAATATCTAAGTTCAATTTGTTATTTATTATAAGCTTTATTTTTAGGTCTAATATAACCTACTTGAAAGTATAACTTGGTCTATTTGTTTACTAAAAGACCTATTTTATATTAAAAGCTTTTTTACTATAAATCTAACTCTTCTTTATATGAGAATAAGTTTCAACTTCTAAAAAACGAATCACATTAAATAATTAAAAAAATATAATAATATCTTAAAAGATTATTATATCATCATTTCACGATGCACTCTAATAACAAAGACTAAAAGTTATAACAATTTTTTTAAAAATATTTGAATAGTCAAAATTTTATTTAAGAATTAAAATTAAATTTTTAAAAATTTCAATACTAAAAATTTAGTTAACCAATAAAAATAAACTAGTTCCTCTTAAAGTTAAACAAGTAAAATTATAATGCGTATAAATAACACTTAAAATTCAATTTTATTTCTGAAAATCATGGTAATACAATAAAAAAATTAAAAAAACTATTTATTATTTTACCTTTATTATAAAAAATAATCATGAGTGCAATCCAAACACAATATTAAAATCTTTGTAAATCACGCAAAACTCGAGAGCATAAAGAACAATAAATGGCCGTGGCAAGAGATTAGCCGTAAAGACTACACGCCACGTGATCAAAGATGGAAGGGAGACGTGCATCCTTATTTATAGCAGTCGCAATCAATGTATGCCAGATTTAAGACTTTCTTTTTTTGACAGAATTTAGGATTTTTTATGGTATGTTTTGTCCCAAGGTCAATGGCCACCCAAGTCTTCCTGAAGTCCATGTGCCCTCACTTATTTCAACGCTCATGTGCTTAGCAAACGACTACGCAGAGGAATTGGTACTCCTCTAAATTATACTCCTTCTCGTCTTAATTATCAGATCAAAAAAATATTACACACTAATTAAAAAAATTAGATGATCATGTTTAATTAATTAAAATTAATTTTTTCTATTTATCATTTATTAAAACTTGATTTCAAGAATAAATTTTTTTATTAAAACTAATACATTAATTAAATAAAAAAGTATTTACAGATAATAACATAAAATTAATTGAATTTTTCTTATATTTTAAAAAAATTATTTTTCTTATAATTGATACCAGAGTAAGTATTATATAAGCAGAAAATTGTTTTTTTATCTTGATTTTAAATATAAGTAAATATAATTAATTGTATCTTTATTTAATGATATCGTTTTTAAAACATTATTTATTTAATTACAATTCTTTTTTTAATGATTCTTTTTAATTGATGGTAACAAGTTTTAATAAAGGATATTTTATGAATTATACTTACCAAATCTACTAGCTAAGTAACCTAATCTCTTCTCTTGTCTGTGATGATCTGATCTCCAATCTTTCTTCTTATTTAAGTATGTAATTAGGATACATGCAAATTAAAAAGAATTTTGACACTCAAGTTAGTCGAATCTAAAGTGTTTTGTGCATAGTGAATATGTTACTTTCTATTTTCCTTGAACAAGAATAGAGTTAAAACTCTATAAATTAATAATGTTAGGATTGGAGAAATTTATTAATTTAGAAAGTTATTAATTTATCGATAAATTACTAATTATTAATTTAAAGAGTTTTTAAGTAATTATACTGTACATACCAAACAAAAAGACAAATTAATCTATGCCTCTTAAAATTAAAATTACGTTACAGTGAATCTTGAGACTTAACGTAAATTAGTAACTACTGTGTTTATATGCATTGGAAATCAATAATGACTTTTGAAGTACAGTAAATATAAACAAGAGAAACAAATATATTCAATGTATTTCAGTTCAATGTATTCATTGTTCAAATGAGAGTGTGATATATTTTTTTCAGTTTCTATGAATTATTAATTTATGATTTTTTTGGGACCAAAAATTATAAAGAGATCTCACGAAAAATTATTATCTTATTATTTTATCGAGTTTTTCAATTTTTTACACTGGCCTAAATCGGAACCGAATAAATTTATTATTTTAGAGAATTCATTAATTTATCAAGTATTAATTTAAAGAGTTTCTATGAAATATGAAAGGAGGCTACAACTCGATTACTCACTAACTGTTTCTCACCACTCTTCTAGGTATCCCTAGTGGAGATAACCGATATTATGCTCTAGTAGATATGGTAAAAATAATGATAATTTTATTTTTTTGATTTAAGATTAATAAAATTAAATAATATCCACTAATTTTCTTAAATAACGTAAAATTAATTATTTTTAATTATATAAGTACAAAGGAAATATAATAGAAGCAGGTCTATGAGGCTACTTGAATACTTTACATAAAAGTCTCTGTCTCTGACTTGACTCTTAGGAAAAACATTCCCTTTAACTAAAGTTTACTCATATCATTGTAATCAACTTTCAATATTTTGAAGTTTTCTCTCCACAATTTTCATAACCAGAGAAAAGATGTAACTCAAATTATAAATATTAATAAGATTTTTAATGTATTTTTTATTTGTAAAAATTATTAAAAATTTCAATTTTTATGATTTTTTTGTTTAATAAATTATATTTATAATAATATAACTTTTAAAAGAGTGTATTAAATTGAATTGGTTAAAAAGCGTGTCAGTGACATTTTCCCTATCCCAACAAATCGTCATCATTTTAGATAATTTTTAATCAATATTTTATAGGACAATTGTAAATAAGAAAAATAAACCTCTTTTATAAAATAAAAATAGTTTAATGTTCTTAACCTTTGTGAATTTTTTTTGTAATTTTCTATAAGTATTTATAGACATAAAAAATACTTTATTTGCCTTAAAAAAATTAGTATCAGTATTTTATAATTGAAAGCTTACATAAATTAAAAGTAATTTAAATTGAATATGAACCTTTTTTATTGAATTTTCCTATTTGTGAATAATTATAAAATAAATTTTATACTGTTTAATTTTTATACACGAATTATTTTAAAATGTAAAAATAATATAATTTTTTATAACTACGGATAAATAATTTTCAAATCAAATCATTTTAATTTATTGATTAAGAGAAGATATGAATTAATTGCTATATTGAGTTTTTTTTATAAGAAGTAAAACTCGTAATGTTTTTAAATTGGTAGCCCTTAATGAAGGACATTTATGTTGATTATGGTAGTCTTTTTCTTTGCTAATTTATTTCATTCATTAATATTTAATACACTGCACATTATATTTTAATCTTATGACTTTTTTGATAGCCCAAAACTTAATTAATAAAAATATTAGTTCAGACCTATAAAAGGAAACAAATGAGTGAATAGGAAATTTAGTCCTTGAAATTGTACCTATTTTGTATATTAGTCTCTAACTTAATATTAAATTCAAAATAGTCCTTATCTTTGCATAAGTGTTACATATTAGTCCCTAACTTAATGAAAAATTCAAAATAGTCTCTATCTTTTACATAAGTATTGTAAAGATAGGGACTATTTTGCAACACTTATACAAAAATAGGGACTATTTTGAATTTAATATTAAGTTAGGGACTAATATACAAAATAGATATAATCTCTGGAACTAAATTGCCTATTCACTCAAAAACAAATCTTAAAAGCTAACGTCATAGAAATGGAAAAGTTTGATCACCTCAACACACCATGCTTGTTAAATAAGTATTTGAATGTGATAAAATTGATTTAAAAGGAATTTGATTTTGATTAAAATTGAGTTTGAACTAATATAATTTATGTTTTTATTATAAAATTAAATTAGAAGTAAAATTTATTATAAATTTTTTAATTAAACACAAAAAATACTCAAAATAACATTAACATAGACTCAAATTTACACTACTAAATTGCATTAACTTAGAAATATAAACATAATTTGATAAAGTTATAATCAAGTTTTACCAGTTCTAAACTCAAGTTTGATGGTTTCAAACGTAAAACCAAAGAGCTTCTTAAACACTTTAGTGCACATGGGCGCATAATTTGTTGCTTACGGCTAATTAAGATGTCAATTTTTTTATTAGGCTACTTTCACAATATCCATCACTGGTATCTAAAACTCATTTTGCATCTATTTGTCCCCACTCATAAGAGATATTTTCGTTAAATAAATATTTAAAATTAGAAAAAGGGAGTTTTATTAGAAAATGCAAATAAAAGTGGATGACGAAAGTGGTAAAGTAGTTGTTGGATTGTGTGTGGTTGTGGATAGAGTTGTGGAGAGAGTGCAACGTGTAGAGTAATAAAAGAATGTGGTAAGAGGAGAAAAGAAAGGACAGGGCATGCATGTGGCGTAATCGTAGAAGAGGACGATCAAGGGCAACAGAAGAAGGCCAAGTGTAGCATGCGCAGTGTAGGAATCATAAAGTTTATCAGGCCACAGCTCTTGTTTCTTTATGCTACTACTATTGCCTATTCCTTGCCGCTTAAAGTTTGGCACACCCTTCTTTTTCTTTTCTTTGATGCTTCTTCTCTCCTAGTACCATGCTACTACTACTACCCTACCCTCTTCCCTTTTCACATGCCCAATTCCACCACCAACTGTTGAATTCAATTATGTACTACATTTGCATTGATTCTAAATACTTGTGTGTTATCTGTTATCCTCCACGTATCCACCAACCCATCCCATTCTGCCTCTTTTGGGTGGGACAACAATCATTATTCAACCAAAAAGATTGTTGACTTAGGAATAAAGCCACATGAACACACACACCAGATATCAAACAAACCAAAGTGAGAAGGATAAAGAAAGAATAGAAAGTTAATTAATTAGTTCTTAATCAATGCCATTTCTTTTACATTAGTGCTTGATATGCTCGATTAGTCCAAATTCAACCTTTTACAATTCACACGTTTTGGACAAATCATGATAACCCGTGAATTTTCAACAATAATGTGGCTACTAATTATATATTTAATTAATTAAATGTGGATAGCTCTTTATATATATAGGAAAAAATTAAAGGTAAATTGTTCATGGCATGGTATTTCATAATGTGGATAGCTCTCTATAAAGAGCTATTTATTCAGAACTACGCGATGAAAATAAAGGTAAATTCGTTATGATCATAGTATTTTATAATAAGGTAAATTATATTAATTAACATTGTCATTTTTCTGTTTTTTTATTTATTTATAATAGCCTCCTTTACAAAGAGGCATGATGTAATGGAATTAAGTTAATGTAACTCGTAAGGAAGTGTTAGTGTATTATATTTTAAATAATTATTAAGATTAATATATGGATAAAAAAGGGGAAAGGTTTGTGAATTCTTATGAAAAATGAAGAAAGAGTGTAATTTAGTTTAATAATTAAGTTGAATCAGACTTATTACAAAACAATACTTGATTTTTTAAAATAAAGAAATCATATTCAGTCTATTCAATTTTTTCTTATATTTAATATATAATTAGCAACTCCCGGTAGAATGGAATTAGGCTGTAGCTAGATTAAGACAGGAAGAGGTTGCTGATGAGGAGACTAGGCAACGTCAATATCCACAATTAGACGGTATAGTTTTAATTTGTTTTTAATGAGTTTCCGTATGCTTGTTAAATAAATCACCAACCCCTGCCCTGCCACACGGATAAATATATAATTAAGAATCTATATGCAGTATAGCAGTTCCATAGATTTAGCCGGCAATAAGCCAAAACATATATATCGCTGTGATCGATGACATTTTGATGCTCTACCAAAATAGTTGGCTTTATTCATTATCAATTGAGGTCCTGTAATCCGTAGAGGATATGTTATGTGGTCCACTCATACAAAATTGGAACATAAATTTTAGTCCCAACATTTTATGACATCCACTTCACTACGTAAGTATAAGTCGCATTGTAAAAGAAGTAACTAAAAAGTATGTATATCTAAAAGTAGATATAAAATGACAGTAATTTCGATTTATCAATAAACATATTGTACGTTTATTGTGTATGTGTTTTTTATATATATGTATATATAATTAAGTGGCAAATAAATTCTCTTTTTATTGGGTAACAAATTATATAAATTTAATGAATAATTATAGTATTACTTAAAACAATCAACATCATCATATCTTATTAGTTCCAGTAGAATTAAGTTTGAATTTTTTAAATATAATTTTTACTTAAAACAAATAAATTCTACTAAATTTGGTTTATCATATTCTCCATCTGATTAATCAAAATCTGTAATTTTTTTTACCCTAATAATATGTATCTAAAGTCTAAACAAAAGTAATCTCTTTAAGCAATGTTTTTTTTTTTCCAGCTGAAACTTATACTTGAACATTAAAGTTCCAATTAATGCTTGCGGGTTTGCCTCGAGTAAGAAATATAGGTTCTTGCTATTGCATGCCACCACCGGTCTTTCTCGTCTAACCGTCAATAGTCTCATGTTTGGTATTATGGTATAGTGACCATTGACCAAGATGCATGGCACGTTAATACGTACGTCAGAACTAGCTCAATTAATTAGTTTCCAAGTCACAGATAATTAATGAGTAATGACAACACCAAAATTAGTAATCCAAGTCCAACAAGCGAATAAATGGATTTGGTGCAAATATATAGCCTAATAAAAGAGAGCGAGCTAGGAGCACAACAAGATGTAATGTGAAATGGTTAAGTTATTTGGTTTAGTATTCCAATCCAAACAATGTACAACTCTCAACCACGTCCCTGTATCAAACCAGAGGGAAGGGGGCGTTCATCGCAAAATGGAAAATTCTCAAACGTAAAACTGTAGAAGGAACATGTGACAGAACAATTTGCGGTTCCGAGCAAAAGCATATTACACATGATGGAAAATGTTGACGTTAATTGAAATGGACGTTTTGTGAAGACTTGAGTGAGATTAGCGGTTCACCTCTTTTATGCGTTTGGTGCTTCTCTATAGTTGGATATTTTTGACTTGTCACAAAGTTCATTTGCCTTTTGAGAAAAAAGAAGAAAAAAACGAAAAAATGAATCTGATGTTTGAGAACAACACAATATTAAAAAAATGCTTTTGCTTAGTACTCCTAGTTCTTTTTAAAAAATTAAAAATTAAGAGATTATGATTATTATTTTCAATAACCTCTTTCAAATGTACACCTTCTTAGATATAATTACACATGTCATGTCCACAAACTCATGTATTTTTCAAAATTCAGTATGCTACTAACTTACATCCACTAAGTCATTCCTGTGTTATCTTGCATTTATATATAGATCTTCACTCATCTAATTAATTATATTTTAAATCTAATAATTACATACAAATATGCAAGAATCTTTTTCCAAAATTCTAATCAATAACAAAAGGCGTTTGGATAAAAAACGTTATTAATATTTATTCCTACTTGGTATGTATGGGATTTTGGAATGTTTAGATGGTACGGAGTCTGAGTCTGTAGAAGCTTTAGTTGATCATTGTGTATGTCTTGCTTCTAATCTATGGAGTCCTATCATTGAACAACTCTTTGCACATTCTATACCCAAGACGCGTTCATCTGCTTCTAATTATATCTCTTCATTACTTGCTGATGTTCCTCAATTGCTTTCATCATATTCATATCCTTTTCCATCATGCCAAATCATGCTGCTTCAAATTTACTTCTTACTATATGGTATTTTTAGACTCTAATCATTTATACTTTCTAAGTATAAATTTTTGTAAATAGGAAAATTAAATTCATATGCCAGATATTATATTTTGTTATTGGATGATTAAATATATTTTTATTCATAAACTATTTTTAATAACATGCAAAGTTCATTTATATATCTTTTACGAAGTACATCAAAAGAATGATATTCCAAGCGAAAAAAAGGTAGAAAAAATTTGAGAATTGAAAATTCCGAAAATAATCGACTCAATAGATATAATCTGAGTTCAATTATGAAAATAAAATTGTACTAGATTGCTTTTTATAAGATAAAATTGTACTAGATTGCTTTTTATAAGATAAAATTGTACTACCATTTTTATTTTATTTTGTGGGGGTTACTTGATGTATCCTGTCTTTGTTTTAAAAATAAAATATTGAGAAAAAGAAAAGGAAAAAAAAAGGGACGGTGGGCAAGTGGAAACGATAAGAACGGTGTGGTGAGGGGCTAAAATGACCGGTGACATGAAAGTCAAGTAATGGATTAGATAGCCATCAAGTCCCAGATGATATTGACGTGAGATAAAAACTCTTAAATAACACGATCACCGCTACAACTAAAACCCCTACTTTTTTTTTTTTACCTAGGGTCGCACTATATAAATTTTATTTTATTTATCTTAAAAAGTATTTATGACTAATAATTAACTAAAAAATATTTAGACAAAAAAATTAACTAAAAAAGTTTCTTCTAAAAAAACTAAAAAACTTACATTTAAATAAGACCAGAAATAATATTAAGTTAAATGTTCCATGTTCCATAATAGACGGCAGGCATTGTTTTAAATGTCTCATCTAATTATACAATTGTAGAGGAAACATATTACTTTTGATGAAAGAATACATAAAATAAATAATTGCTGCAGTGAAAAACATGTATTTCTGAGTAGTTGTTAAATTATTTTTGTAAATATTAGTTTTCAAAAAATATAAATATTTATTAAGTTTTTTTATTGTTTTGTTTCCTTTATTAAAACAAACTTTGGAGATATTTTGAATTCTAAATAAGTTAATTTGAAAATAATATTTTTTACATTATTAAGTTATTTATTTTTCTTTTTTATTTACCTGAAAATGTAAAAAAATCAGAACAATAGTTATAAAAAATCTAAATGAGATATGGTATACCTATTTAGGAAAAACAAAAATTAATAAATATCGCAATTGATATTACCTACGTTAATTGAAACAGTTTTCTTTTTACCACCAGCATAAATATTTTTGGACAGCTAGCTATAAATTACTAAAATAATTATTACTTAAGATAGATGTGAAAACTCTTATCACACCATCACCATGAATATCTTGTATTGAACATCGAATATCATATCATATCTATCACAATCTTATATAATAATATCAAAAGTCCCAACATGACAATGTTTACTGTGTAATGTTTCTTAAGTTGTTCATGAAAGAAACGATCATCTCATCAGTTCTGATTTCAACTTCATGAATGTGTTTTTCATTATCTAAAATGGAAAAAACTTGAATTGTATGATTAATTGATTATCATTGTGCATCTACTCTCACTTATCCGATTGTTTGGCTGACTCGTGCTACGTTAGGTCTCATCAGAAGAAACGTGAGTGCGTCCTCATGCAATCACACGCCTTTAGGTATGACCTAAGATGTCGTTTTGTGAAATCCACCAGAGCAGTAGCCCTGCCGTTTATGCTCCTACGTTAAAACTACATGCGACTAGATGTTGTCGTATGTTTTATTTAGCATTATAGATTTTAGAAATAAACATTTCCAAGACTATTGATTTTTTTTTAAAAAAAAATTCTTGTAAATATAAATTTTAAATTAAAAAGAACTTTTAAAAACAAATTTTAAATAGACTTAAATGTAAATTTCTTAAAAACTACCAATTATATCATTTCAAGGAAGATGTTTAGTGATGATGTTAGTAATATCTTCCGTAGGATTGTTGGGGAATGATAACTCCAATTTTTTATAATGGGATTTGCAAAGAACTTGGGGATGTGCAATGCTCTTTTTGCGGAATTATGTGGTATATATAAGGGATGGGCTTAGCATGGTTTATGATCACGGAGTAGATATAATTATAGGGGAGAGTGATTCAAAGCGTGCGGTTGATATGATTAATAATGGTTGTGTTCATACTCACATCTGTTATAATGTCATTTAGCAAATTCTTCTCTTAGAAAATGAGGTTTGGTTTCAACATGTTCATATATATATATATATATATATATATATTTCAGAGTCGATAGTGCTGGCATTTCTTTCTATAGAGGTTTTAATCCTTGATCACAAAAAAAAATGCTTTTAGTCTCTTTTCCATAATCAGAATGAATGTGTGTATGATTATACAAGTATTTTAATTTTTTTTCAACAAAATAACGTTTAACAAATGGGTGTAATTCATAATAAAACAATTGATGCAGATAATAAAAAAATATATTAAAACAATTGATCAATGTCTTTTAGAAGTGATCGTAATAGCAATTAGAGAGTAAGCGGTTTATCTGTTCTCTTGCAGCGTGAATCACTTCATATTTCATAACAACTGTTGCCCCCCCAACACACACACATACATACGTACGTGTATATATATATATATATATATATATATATATATATATATATATATAGGATCACGGTATACAAATAAATATACTATTTACACTAGTAAGAAATGATTTAAAAATAATATCTAAAATACTCCATGATTAATCAATAGATACTAACTACAGATTCTATTTAAACTCTATAAGGCAACCAAGCGGCCAGAAAAGAAAACAATAAAAACAAGCATTTCCCCTATGACTTTAAGCGATAAAACAACACTCTGCCCATTAGTTCAATTTCACAATAAAATTGAAACTATTCTCTTCAGTCCATACCGTGGGCTTTCCAAATTTCCCCCACTTTTTTTTTTATATATAAAAAAAAGTGGATAAAACTATGTTCATTTATTATTATTTATTATCGCTGTTGTAATATTTTACTCTTTCCTCTTTATTTAATATTTGCCATAAAGAATTTATTCATAGAGAGATACATATCTTCTTTGATTAATGTTGCGTATTACACGCTCCACCGCTTTCCGGAGACCGGGGCGCCAGAGAGAGAAAAAGACGAAACGCGATACAGCGTGGTGATCATTTTAAATGACCCTCAATAACCGCGAGCCACGTGGCACAAAATTCCACTTCAGTCGACTTCATGGCAAAAGAAGAAGCAGTCTGTCACACTAGTCCCCCACACGAGCGCGGTGATTTAAAAATCTCCCCTCTACTTTAACCGCAGTGGAAAAAATGAAACTGCAGTTCATTGATTTTTTTAACCCAACCACGGTTACCCCCAACCTAACCCCAGTTAAACGCAAGTTAAGTGGCAGTTTATAAGGGAAGCTACCCTGCCGGAGTTTCTGTAAACAAAAACCATCACCAAAAAAGAAAATGATGCTCGGAGAGCACCATCGCGCGAATCCAACGGTTCACGTGCCACCGTGGCCAACCCACGACGATCCAACGGCCGAGATGTACTCCGCGTTTTTAACAAACGACGTCAATGCTGGTGAGTACTCTCCGTACTATCTTCAAGAAGCACTAACGGCTCTGCAGCGTTTTCTGCCGTCTAACGAAACGGACGCTGACTCGGACACGGAGGCTCAACCCGACGCGGCGGTGGACGCGTACTCGTGCGACCATTTCCGCATGTACGAGTTCAAGGTCCGTCGATGCGCACGTGGCAGGTCACACGACTGGACGGAGTGTCCGTACGCGCATCCCGGCGAGAAGGCTCGACGCCGGGACCCGAGAAAGTTCCACTACTCCGGCGCGGCGTGCCCGGAGTTTCGCAAGGGAAACTGCAAGAAAGGCGACACGTGCGAGTTCGCGCACGGCGTTTTCGAGTGCTGGCTCCACCCGGCGCGCTATCGGACTCAGCCTTGCAAGGACGGCACGAGTTGCCGGCGGCGGGTGTGCTTCTTCGCGCACACGCCGGAGCAGCTGCGCGTCTTGCCGATGCAGAGTCCGCGTAGCGCGGCGAACTCGTCTGAGTCCTACGATGGTTCGCCGATGAGACAGATGATGTCTCCGGCGGCGTTCATGTCCTCTCCGGCGGCTTCTCTCTCTCCTCCGGAGTCTCCGCCGGTGTCGCCGTCGATCAACGAGATGGTGGCTTCTCTGCGGAATCTGCAGCTTGGGAAAATGAAATCGATGCCTCAAAGTAGAAACGTTTCGGTCGGATCACCGGGTTACGGTTCGCCGAGAGGATCGGTGCTCCGACCCGGGTTTTGCAGTCTTCCAACAACGCCCACTCAGCAACCGGTTCGGTCAGGGGTGAACTGTTTCGATTTTTGGGATCAGAGTTGTGAGGAGGAACCAGTTATGGAGAGGGTGGAGTCAGGGAGGGGTATAAGGGCTAAGATGTTTGAGAAGCTGAGCAAGGAGAATTCTTTGGAAGGGTCGGGTACGGGTTCGGGTCAAGGAAGTGGTGCTCCGGATGTTGGGTGGGTCTCGGAGCTGGTTAACTGATATTATTATTAATATTTAACAATGCAGATTTATTTTGGGAGATGCGAGTCTGTGTAAATATTTTTTATTCTATCTCGTGGTATGTTATGGTATGGTATTTGGGTAAAGACTGAAGAGAAGAAGTGAAGGATCTCTTTTTTGGGGAGTTTGTCTTGGAAATTCATCAACATCGCTCTATTGATTTGGGAAATTGAAAGTATCCGAAGCCTTTT
This sequence comes from Glycine max, assembly GCF_000004515.6. Taxonomy (NCBI): domain Eukaryota; kingdom Viridiplantae; phylum Streptophyta; class Magnoliopsida; order Fabales; family Fabaceae; genus Glycine; species Glycine max. Next base: position 15,036,385 of record NC_038243.2, read on the forward strand.
GTACAGTTAGCTTACTATTGTTGTTATTACGAATTACTATTATTATTATCATGTGCTATGTTACTTAATTAACTCTATCGTGTCTGTTATTTTCACTTACTTGCTAATCTCATCTCATTGATGTACAAATGTATAAATATGTAGGATCCAAGAGGAATCTTGTTATTCAAATTATTTATGTTAATGTATATTTTTATCCAAATTGTTCTGCTTGTGGTTACATTTTCAGCTTATAGAGGAGATTTGATTTTCGCACTCACAAGTCTTCTTCATCTTCAGCTCGTGTAGTGAAGAAGATTCTGCTGTGGTGATAATTTTACGGAAATTGGGATCAAGTTAAGTGAGTGTGTGATTTAGTCTATTTTGGGAAACAAAAGGAGTTTAGTAGGTTTTTCACATTAAAAGAACTTTAAATAAAATACGTGATTATTCATCCAAGGGTGCCTTAATTCGTGGATCAAAATCCAGATATCATGAAACCCTACAACAACTCCTAAGAAATGGCTGCTAGTGCATTGCATTACGGAACACATAGTTTGGGATACTATATGTGAAGAAAACGTGTATATCTTCCTTGAGTTTAATACTTGTGAACCGAAAGTTTAGGTTTTTTCTGTCATTATTTTATACATCATTTTTCAATTAATTTTTTAAAAAAATTAATAACCTAATTCCAACATTCCATGTTGAATATTGCCGGATTTGAGCATAGTAGAATGACTACTTGGCTTGAATATCATAAGATTTTTGGTTATAGTAAAATGATTAAGTACATTGTTATTGGTAAAGGTTTATGCATATATCTGAATGAAAGATTTTCATTAAATTTTAATTTTCAATACATTCTAATATTTATATTCTCAATCAATTGTAAATATGACTGTAATAGGCAATCATTTTATATTAGATGATAATCCAGTTCTAATTAGATGACAATTTTTTTACATTAGTATCGTATTCCAATTAAGAAGTTTCTTCATTGTTATCTCACATCATCCTCGTGCGGTAACCCATTTTGACACGAAAATGATGACTAGTGAGTTTTCTTTGAAGTTTTGTCGACTTGCAAAGAGGTTTCATCTCCTGTGATGATTTTTTTAGAGAGGCTCCACTGATGATGTCACCGTGTGTCCCTCCCAAGAGGATTACTTGCTTAGAAAAATATTGATCATCTTATCTTGGGGGTAAAAGAATACACCGAAAGCTTGAGACTTCAATTGTGGGTAGCATGCTTTTGTAATTTCAAGACAAGAATCACAGCCAAATTTGGAACACATTTTGCAATTCCCAAGACAAAGAAACGTAATAAAATTGGATTTTCTGTGGACATTTTTTCGTTGTGATTTTTTTAGAACTTGATGCAAGAGCTCAGGTAAATTGCACTTTGATTATCGCACTTCAACACATACCTATCTTGATCTATTCTAAGCTCTTGCAACATGTTCTTCATCCACAACATCTCCTTGCAAGCTTTAGTGAATGCGATGTATTTCGCCTCAGTGGTGGATAATGCAACACACTTTTGCAGCTTTGATTGTTAGGAGATAGCTCCCCTTGCAAAAGTAGTTAGGTATCCCGATGTTGATTTCCTTGAATCAATATCACCAGCCAAGTCTGCATCTGTGTATCCTTCTAACAAGGTTTTCCTTTTTCAAAGCATAGACATCTTTTGGAAGTTCCACGTAGATATTGGAGGATCCATTTGACAGCAACCCAATGTTCATTCCCCGGGTTGGCCAAGAAGCGACTGACGACTCCAACTGCATAGGCGATATCTGGTCTTGTGCATATCATTGCATACATGAGACTGCCTACTACATATGAATATGAAATCTTCTTCATTTCCTCCATTTCTTTCTCACTTATGGGACTTTGCTTCGAACTCAGCTTGGAAGTGTCTAGCAAGTGGTGTGTTAACCGACTTTTATTTGTGCATGTTGAGACCTCTCTTGGGATAGCCATAATAGTCTTTTTGTCCTATCACGGGTTATTCTCATCCCAAGGATTTGTTTAGCCGATCCCAAATCTTTCATGGCTAAACTCTTGCTTAGATCTTTCTTCAAAGCAACTATCTTTATGCGATCTTGTCCAACAATCAACATATCATCCACATAGAGTAGAAGTATGAGAAAGTCACCACTTGCATACCTCTTTATGAAGACACAATGATCACTTTTCTTCCTTTTGAAATCATATGCTGCCATGAAAGCATCAAACTTCTTATACCATTGCCTTAGTGCTTGCTTAAGGCCATATAAACTCTTCGTGAGGTGACACACTAAGTTTTCCTTGCCCGGAACTTTGAATCCCTCGGGTTGCTCCATGTAGATCTCTTCCTCTAGATCACCATGAAGGAACGCCGTCTTGACATCGAGTTGTTCAATCTCCAAATCTTGCACTGCTGCTAGGCCAAGGACAACTCAGATGGATGACATCTTTACCATGGGAGAGAATATTTCTTCAAAGTCAATGTCTTTTTCTTGACCGAATCCTTTTATGACCAACCGAGCTTTATAGCAAGGCTTTGATTTACTACCTTCGGTCTTGATTTGATACACCCACTTATTCTTCAAGGCTTTTCTCCCTTTTGGCAACTCCACCAATTCATAGGTGTTATTCTCATGCAAGGATTGCATCTCTTCTTGCATGGCTCTTCTCCACTCTTCTTTATGAATATCATTGATTGCTTCTTTATAGCTTGGAGGCTCCCCCTCATCAGTTAGCATCATGTACTCCTCTGTGTTATATCGAGTGGATGGTCATCTTTCCCTAGAGGATCGTCTCGGCTCTGGCACTGACAAAGAGCTAGATTGAGGATCTTCCTGAGCTGGTTCATCATGAGTCTCCTGATTGTTTTGCTCTAACACATGCTCATGATTTTTAGCATCACTATTTTCTATCATGTCATTATCCTCACGTCGAACTGGAGTAAGTTCAGTGTTCTTGCTGTTTCTCAATCTTGGCTTCTCTGAATTTTTAATTTCTTCGATCGTTTGGTCTTCGAAGAATACAACATCTTTGCTATGGACACCCTTCTTATTGATTGGATCCTAAAGCCGATAGCCAAATTCATCTTTGGGTGAGCGAAGATAGATACATTCCTTCGTCTTTGCATCAAGCTTAGCTCGCTCATCTTTGGGGATGTGAACAAATGTCCTATGTAACATCCCAATTTTTGTAATCTAGATTAAAAAGGATTGTTATTTATAAATAAATAGAGTTTTAGAAAAATGATGAGATTTTATAAATAAATAAATAAGGAGATATAATTATTAATTAAAATAATGATTTGAGAGAAAATAAAAAGGGTATTTCATTTATTTGTTTGATAGAAAATAAAATAGAGTTTTTTTATAAAATAAATAAATAAATAAATATAGAACAAATAATAGGCTGAGTACCCTAGGTATAAATAGTTATGTTAAGTCAGGTGCCTCTTTTTGGCCTCATTTTCGTTTTTCCCCTTTCTTTTTTCCGCAGCCCACCAAACCTGTCTCAAAAAAACGACGATCTCAGACTCGTTTACCGTTGGATCGTCGTGAAATTTGAGTACCATGTTCGAAACCCAATGTAAAACATTCTCACCGTTGGAAATTTCAGAATAATAGCTGAGCTTAGAGGAAAAACCTTCGCTTTGTAGCATTTTAATTTCCCATAGAAACCCAAAACTGTCTCGGTAAAACTATGATCCCGATTTCGTCAACCGTTGGATTTTCATGAAATTTGGATATGTTTTTCGAAATTCAATTGTGCACACTTCCAACGTTGGGATTTTCGAGTTAATATTCGTGGATGGAGAAAAAAGAATAGCATGAAGATAGTACAAGTGGAGGTTTCAATCTCTTCTCCGTCTTTCTGACGTTTAGGAATTCTATCGGAGCAGTCGGAGGAATAACTGAAGGAATCTTAGGGAACCGCTAAAGATGTTACTATCGCTGGCTGAAGACACGTGAGTCCGCTCAGAGGTAAGGGATGAGTTATTCACAATTGGGGATTAGTGAGAACATGTGTAGGGATCCTTAGAGATATCAATTGGAATGAGTTTTGGGGTGTTTTTGCAATTTTCAATTTATCCTTATAATTATTACAGTGAATTATATATTTTTGATGAATCAGTTGATGTCCCAATGAGAAATTGCTGTGAAATTGATGTGTTCTTGTGTTGAGTGTGAACCCCTTAGAAAAATTAAGCTCTTTTTATTAACGTAAATTATATTTTAAATAATATTATTCAATGACTTATTTTATACAAATTATTATCTTGTTCTAATTTTCCTACGACGATGATCAACATGTTATGTGTATATAATTATTGTAATACTATAATAATAAATTAAAGAAAATTGTAAGGTTAATGTCTAGTGGTAAATTCTTTTGATGTAATATTAAATTAATTGTTATAGAAATCCTTTGATTAAAAACAATGTAGTTTAATTTACTATATACATATACATATATATGTTTTGTATCATGTAAATATTATTATTGTGTGATGTGTATATGAGTTATAAGGTGTAATAAGTTATTATAATGGTATTATAATATTATTGTGAAGATTGAGTAATACAAAGTTGAATGTGTCAATTTGTGAGATACATGTAAAAATGAGATGGTTGATGTGATATTATGAGATGTTAAATTGTGGGCATGATGTTTGATTGTGAATAAGTGTGTGTGTTTGACACTTGATGTGACAATAATTATATTGTGAGCTATGAATTATACAATAACTCGACCAGTGTTATCTTGAGAAAAACGTTGATGCGCAGTGTTTAAGAGAAAATGTAGGTTTCCTATTCACGAACCAGTGTTAAATTGTGGTGCAGTGTGTTAAACGTGTTTGAAACACGAGTATGAGGTTGTGGGTATTGTATAATTCATGAGTAATGCTTATAAATGAAATATATGATGAATTGTGGAATAATATGTTGCCTTGAGATTATAATATTGTTATTGAGATTGAGTAAAAGTGTAAAGTATAACAAGTGTTGAATTGTGAGATACGTGAAAACATGTGATGGTGGATTGTGACATTATGAGATGTGAAATTGTGAATGAGTTTTGGTTGTGAATAAGTGCGTGATTAACTCTTGATGTGACATTATTTGTGTTGTAAGCTATGAATTGTATAATAACCTGACTAGTGTTATCTTGAGAAAAGGGTAAATGCGCAGTGTTAAAGAGAAAGTGTAGGTTTCCTATTTAGGAATCAGTGTTAAAGAAAAAGTGTAGGTTTCCTATTTAGGAACCAATGTTAAATTGTAGCGCAATATGTTGTACGTGTTTAAAACGCGAGTGTGAGGTCGTGGGTATTGTATAATTCATGAGCAGTGTCTGTGTGCTAAAATGATTTTAGGGGTTGGACCTGAATCAGGAGGGAGAGGCCCTGACGGACTCTTCAGAGTATAGGCCTTGGGGGTCACCGGGTTTGAGTGCTCCTTTAAGCCTATGTTGATCCCATATGGTTGGAGCATTCTCGGAAAACATCGTGACCCTGACTGGTCTCCCTATGATATTACCTAGTGAGAGTGACTTGACTTACTATTGTGTGGTTTGTCTTGTCATGTACTCCTAGGCACCCGACGAGGTTTTTCACTGACATGGTATCACATTGCATATAGGCTTGAGTCTTAGCATAACTGTTGCATACGCTTGCTAATTGTTTATTATGAAACTGATGTGTTATTATGTCTTGATTGGAGTGTGTGATTCCTGTGTATTGTGATTGATGATTGAAATGTGTGATTGATGGATGAAAAGTGTGATTGATGAATGACAAAGTGATGAAATAATGTGAGATATGCTAAGTAAATTGTATTTGGCTACTATATGTTGTGTTGTTTCTCTTTAGTAGTTAGAAATGTGATAACTCACTCCCGGTTTGCTGTTTGTGTTTGGATCCTGTGATGATCTTGAACTTTGTATTCGGGGGAGTAGATGAATAGGTGAATGACTATGAAGAACCTCATGCTAGAGGACACGGGAACACCACGCTCTGATAGGATGTGACATTAGGATATAAGTTCTATATTAATTGTATGAAACTTATATGACCTTCTTTGAGCCGAGATGACTTTATTATTTATTTAGACAAGTTTGAATATGATGTAGAAGAAAGTGAATGTGAGCCTTTTACCCATTTGAAATGCTTGTGTTTAAAAATGTTTTAAAAATACTTTTAATTAATATTTGAATTTTATTCCTTTATTAATATATAGGAGAGGGGTAGAGGGTGTCACACCCTACACCCGAACACCTTGAGATGATTGTATGAAGCTTTCTTGCCCGTCCAAACTTCCTATGGAATAGCCCTTTCCAAAGGAATTGATTGTGTAAGGTTGACAATGTCAACCACAACCATTATAGCTTTTCCCCAAAATGATTTAGGTAATTTAGCATGAGAAAGCACTCATCGAACCCTTTCTTCAATTGTTCGATTCATTCTCTCAGCTAGCCCATTCAACTACGGTGTCTTGGGTGGATTCTTCTCTAGCCTAATTCCATATTTCTTGCAATAGGCTTCAAAGGGACCTCTATACTCACCTCCATTGTTAGATCGTATGTTCTTGATCTTTCTTCCAATCTTACACTCCATTAGAGCATGGAATTCTTTGAAGGCATCAAGCACTTGATCCTTTGATTTTAACAGGTGCAACCACACCTTCCTTGAATGGTCATCAATGAAGGTGACAAAGTACAATGCACCACCAATGGATCTCTCGAACATTGAACACACATCAGTGTGTACAAGGTCAAGAATGTTCTTTCTCCTTATGGGCGGAGAAGATCTTTTGAAAACAACTCTATGTTGTTTTCCAGCTAAACAGTGAGTACAAGGATCAAGTGACTTACCTTTCACGTTAGGGATGAGATGTTTCCGAGCTAGCATGTGAAGACCCTTCTCACTGATATGCCCAAGTCATTTATGCCATACTTCCATATCATCAGTGATTATGTTTACCTCTCCTTTGCAGAGCTTAGCTTGCATCATGTATAATGATCCTTCCTTCTTTCCTCGAGCCATGACTAGACTTCCTTTGGTGAGCTTCCACTTTCCTTCACCAAAGTAGTTCATCAGACCAGCATCATCTAGCTTCCCAACAGAGATAAGATTGAGGCGCATAGTCGGGACATGCCTCACATCTTTTAGGACAAGCTTGCATCCGGTGCTTGTTGTCAGGGTGATGTTTCTTATCCTGACGATCCTGCTCTTATCTTGATTTCCCATTTGCACCGTACCAAAGTCACCGCTTTGGTAGGATGAGAAGAAACTTCCATGTGCAGTAACATGGAAGGAGGCACCAGAATTGACAATCCAAGAACTATCATCACAAGCAATGTTTAGGATATTACCTTCACCAACGAGATATAACAAATCTTCTTTTGAAACTATGACAGTAGTATTCTTCTCTTCTTGCTTCTTTGTTGGGTTGACTTGGTCTGGCTTAACGTTACTGGCCTTTTGATCTCTCTTGAAGGATCGACATTTTATTTTCATGTGGCCCATCCTTCCATAGTAATAACATTTAACTTTTGAGCGTGATTTAGATCTACCTCGAGATAGATGCGGATCTCGACTCTTATTACGTCCACGAGTCTTATTCCTACCCCGATTCTCAATAACATTAGCCTCGGGATGGATGGACTCACCTTGTTCCATTCTCCTTGCTTCTTCACCGAGAAGGCTGTCACTGACTGTATCCATGGTGAGCTTTCCTTCCGAAGCTGAGTTACTAAGTGTAACCACGAGTGTGTCCCAACTTTCCGACAAGGAACTAAGGAGTAGAAGGGCTTGCAACTCATCATCAATCTTTATCTCAATTTTGGTAATTGATTTACGAGCCCTTTAAAATTATTCAAGTGTTCAATCATACTATGAGCATCCTTATACTCCAACTTCACCAACCGTCGAACGACTTTATTATGAGGTGTTTTCTTTTGAATCATGGACTCAAGCTTTGTCCATAATTCATAAGCATTTGTGTAAGTAGAAACATGCTCGAAGAGAGTTTTGTCAATGTAGTTACGGATCATAGCAACGACCTTCCGATTTAGTAACTCCCACTAAGCGTCACTCTTACCTTCTACCTTGTCTTTGTAGATGATGGGCTTATGCAAATCCTTGCAGTATAGATGATCCTCCATCATTGGCTTCCAATATGAGTAGTTGTTAGCCGTGAGCTTGAACAAGTCTCCATCAGGAGTGACATTATCCTCCATCTTGAATTGCACGAGCTAATGATGGCTCTGGATGAACCTGGCTCTTGATACCACTGTTGAGAAAACTCAGACTTTCCCGCTTCGTGAAGTTAAGATAGACACTTAGTAATTAAAGATAGTAATGAGAGCACATGATTATAATTCTCCAATATGGAGATTCTTCCATTATACAAAAGAATAGTAGGGTTACAAGGATGTGTTTACAAAATTGACTCACTCTACGGTGACTCACTCAAGCTTGAGGATAGAGACTTCCCAAGCTATTTATCTTCTCTCTCAAAGAGGCTCTCTAACTTTTTGGCTTTCTCACTTTAAAAAGTGGATTCACTCTTGTCTTGGATGGTTAGGAATGAAAGCTCCTACCCTTATTTATACTACTTCACCTCAATGAATGGTAGAGATTACTTGTATCCTAGGGTGAAGATTAATTCTCTAGAATTCTCCACACATTCTAGGAGTCTCTATATTCTTCTACTCCCTTCCATATCCTTCCATACTCTTCCATAAGGTTCCACACATCTCCAGAATATTTCATAGGTTTCTACATTCTTCCACTAGCTTCTAGAGAGTTCTACACTGCTCTAGAGTTCTCCAGGACGTTCTAGAAAATTCTACACTTTTCTAGAAAGTTCTAGAATTTTCTAGAACCTCTTCAATTAAGGAGGGATCCTAACAATATGGAGGGTGGAGGGGGCTTGGTGGGTAGGTGAATATGCTTCTATTTGGCGGAGGGGTATGAAGATAGCGTGTGGTGAGAGGAGGTTTCAAAATACAAGAGAGTGGAAAGTTGGTGATGGTCATTTGATAAGGTTTGGGGAAGATTATTGGTTGGAGGAGGAAAATCTACCCTCCTTATTTCCAATATTGTTTAATAATTCATTAATACAGAGGAAGTGTATTGCGAATATGGGGGTGGTGGTAGGAGGAAGGATGGTAATGGGACTTTAACTGGAGAAGGTGTTGGTTCGAGTGGGAGAAACAAATGCTGGGGAAATTCAACAACAAAATACAAACCTGTAAGCCAAGGCAAGGAATATGTGACAACTGGATATGGAGTCGGGACAATTCTTGATCATTCTTAGTAAATTCAGCGTCTAATGCACTACATGATCTCCAGAGGAGAAACAAAGTGGATGAGCTACTGGTGAAGATTTGGAAGCTGGACATAACCGCCTAAGGTACAGTTCATGGTGTGGAGACTATTCCTTAATAGGCTCCCTACTAAAGATAGTTTGATTAGGAGAAATGTCCCTCTTGATGTTAATGACATGACATGAGTTTTTTGTCGTGATCATAATGAATTCGTTGAGCATGTGTTTATTTCTTGTAAAGAGATTCATGCATTATGGATTGCATTAATTGGTTGAACTGCTCTTATGTTGCTGCGGGGAATTTGAGAGCTCATTTTCATACGTTTCCATCATGCATTTGGTCACAATCTGAGAGGAAAAAATGGGAAACTTTATCATTGCATCTTTAATAATAAGAGTTTTGAGAAAGAGAAATTATGGCCGAATTTTTTGTATACAACTTGGTCATTGTTATCGGGGCTTTCTGAAGGATTTGGATACTCACATACGTAGTGGTGTATCACTCCTGGTGCCTGCATCAATCCGAGAATAGAAACAGATGGTGATGGTTGTGGAAAGTTGAATAGCTTGCTTATTCTACTGAATGGTGATTATGGGATGTGGTTACATATGGATTTGTCAGTGTATTTCAATTTGTTGTTTTCGTTGAAGCCTAGATAGTGGAGATACTTATGTGAAGGATATGTTTACATGTATACTGGTTTAATTTTACGTAGAAGGAACATCATGCATTCATTGGTCACCTCTCATTTATTGACTCCGCTCAATTAATGCCTGTAACCGGTGGTATCTAGATCTATGGACATGCCCCAGATACTTTTTGTAATTGATTGGGGTATTTCTTATGCCCTTCATTAATGATATTCATTCTTGTTTGCTGACAAAAAATAATGTTGCCTATCTTCTTCTTTATCTTATTTACTTTTTAATTTAATATCATTATATTCTTTTATATATATATATATATTTATCACAAATTAATGAAAAAAGAAAATAATAATAAAAATCGTTAAAATGTTAACAAATCATTTTTAATATAAATGACTATCAATTATATCTCTTAATTTATATATCAACTTTTAAACTACACATATAAAACTGACATTAAATTGAACAAAATAGAATTAATAAAGTTTTTAGTTCATAAAATTTTTTGAAATTCAATTTTTAGTCCTTAAATTTTTATTTGACTGATCAAAATTTTTTATCTTTTTTCTATTAAAGTTTTTAACCCTTAAACTATTGTTTGACTAGTTAAGATTCCTCAACTTTTTTTCATCAAGGTTTTTAATTTTTAAACTTTTGAAAAATCTAGTTTTTAGTCATTGAAATCTCATTAAACTTTTGAAAATTTTAAAAGTATAGAGATCTTGATCCGTCAAACAAAAAGTTTATGGACTAAAAATTTTAATGGAAAAAAGTTAAGAGATATATTGCTTAGTAAAACAAAAGTTTAGGAACTAAAAATTGAATTTCAAAAATATTAGCTAACTTTTAAAATAAGATTTATTTTCATTTTTAATTGTATTTTGGGCCTATTTTCGGACTTGTAATGGATGTCACGACCTTTTATTGTTATTTTCAAGTCTTTCAATTATTAAATTAGTTATTGGGTCTTGGGCCTAATTTAGGGTTATTAGTAGGAATATAAATATATTTTTTAAACACTTTGTTGCCTATCTTGGGTCTTATGTGAAACATTAGGTTATTATCAAAGAATTCTATTCTTTGTGGCGAATCATCCTCAACTTATCAATCTTCCAAAATTGTGACATTGTTTTTTCATCTCCTTTTCTAACTCTGATTTTTTCTTTTCATTTTCCCAATTTTAGAAAGTCTCAAATAGGTTCCCTAGTTTACTGATGCTAAAAATTGGATTTGCAAATTAGGGTTCCATCAATTGGTATCAGAGCTTCAGTTCTTGACATCAGGTGTTATTTATCCCTTGTGCTTTCTTTCTTCTTCTGTGTTTTTTCCTTTGTTTGTTCTTTTCCTTTTGTTTAACTCTATATTATTATTTCATCTTCCTATGTTTTGTTTCTTTGAGTTTATCTTTCTTTTCTGGACTTTATCTAGTATCAATATCTTTTTATCTTCTTTTTATATATAGTATCAAAATTCGTGAAAAAAGGAAAGAAAGAAGTAAAAAAAAGAAAGAAATCTAGTTTTCAAATTTGGATCCAAAATTTTGTTACAGTCTAGGTTTGGATTTGCCCAATCATATATTTACATTCAAATTTGAATTTTGTGCCGAAAAAAGTGCAGAGATGTAAAAAGGAAACAAAAAAAGCCAAAAAAAAAAGTTTTTCATCCCGAGTCTTTCTAGTTTTTACATACCTATATTTCAAAAATAAAATTGTCTTGTTGGTTATTTACATCTAGTATAGTTCAATTCTTTTTCTTGATTCTGAAGTCTTCTAGTTTGTTGTCTTCCTTAATATTCCTTTTGAGTATTCCTTTCATTATTTTTGCTTGTCTTTAAATTCCTTAGCTTTATCTTAGAGTATTTCTTTTCTTGGCTTGTTTTAGTTGAGTTTTGATTTGTGACATATCTCACATTAAATACTTCTTGATTTTGAGCTTGAATGTTCTGCTTAAGAACTGAAGAGGAGCAAGAGTGGTAAAAGGCAAGAGTGGTGATGTCCTATTATATTTATTACTTGTGCACTAAGTTTCCCTCTAGGCATGGCTTCTACAAGTGGAGATGCTACTCCACCATCTCCAAAAATCGCAAGGCTCATCATGGCAAAAGTGATTAAACTTGATGATCAAATGAGAAGAATGAGTTATGAAAACAAAGAAAGGATGGAGAGAATGAGAAAGGGAAATGAGGAGAGTTTGAGAAGAATACGTAGGAGTAGTGAAGTTTTAAGTGTGAGGATTGAAAATATAGAACGAAGAAGAGATGATAGATCATCTAATTCTTCTTATGAAGAAGATAAGGGGTATGAAGAGGATGAAGGAGGAAGGAGGAAGGGGGAAGGAGAGATATAGGGAGATAAGAAATCATAGAAGATATGGAGGTAGGCAAAGAAAGGAAGGGATTGAGGGAGTGAAGGTGAAGATCCCTACCTTTAAAGGGACTTTTGATCCACAAGTGTATCTTGAGTGGGAGATGAAGGTTGAACAAGTCTTTGCTTGTTACAAATACAATGAAAAGAAAAATATCAAATTGGCCTCATTAGAGTTTGAGGGATATGCTTTGTGTGGTGGAACCAAGTGAGGAGTAATGTTGAGAGGATGAAAAGGCCTTTGATTAATATGTGGCAAGACATGAAGAGAGTTTTAGAGAAAGATTTGGGTTGTCCTATTATGGGAGAGACCTTCATAATAAACTTCAAAGACTAACTCAAGGAGTGTGGATGAGTATTACAAAGAGATGGAGATTTCCTTGATTAGGGCTCAAATTAAAGAGTCTCAAGAGGCCACCATGGTAAGGTTTTTGTATGGTCTCAATAGAGAGATCCAAGACATTGTAGAGTTACACCATTATGCCTCTTTAGAGGATCTCATTCATCAAGCTATCAAGGTGGAACAACAATTAAAGAGGAAGCAAATATACAAGAAGTCCCCCTATGGCTCTTCAACTTGCAAGGATAAAGAGATATTCAAGAAGGAGGGAGGATCTTCATTCAAATATCATGAAAAAGGTGTTGCCCTTGGTAAAAATAATTCTAACCCTTCTCCCACTTCTTTGAAAATAATTTCTATTAGATGTTTTAAGTGTTTGCAAAAGAGTCATATTGCCTCCTAATGTCTTAACAGAAGAACTATGGTTGTGTTGGGTAATGGGGATATCACTAATGCATCTTCTTCTAGCTCTTCTAGTTCTTCTAGTGAGAGTGAAAGTGAATGTGATGTACAACCCCTGGAAGGTGATCTTTTGATGGTTAGGAGGTTAATGGATAGTGTGTGTAAGGATAGAGATGAAACTCAAAGGGAGAACATTTTTCATACTAGGTGCATGGTCATGAAAAAAAAAATGCTCTTTGATTATTGATGGGAGTAGTTGCACTAATGTAGCTAGCCAAAGATTGTTTAAAAAACTTGTTTTGAAAACTTCCCCTCACCCTAGGCCTTACAAACTACAATGGTTGAGTGAGAATGGAGAGCTAGTTGTAGATAGACAAGTTTTGATATGATTCTTCATTGGAAAATATATTGATGAGATACTGTTTGATGTTGTGCCTATGGAGGCTAGTCATCTCTTACTTGGAAGTATGATAAGGATGTTGTCCATGATGGTGTCATAAAAAAAAATTTATTTGTACATAAAAGCCGGTTTGATCTCGGCATGGCTAGGGTGGGTTGGCATGATACAACGACTTGGGGTAAGCGGCGCATGGGAGAAGGGGTCAGGTGGGTGGGCAACACCGTGACTTGGATTTGGATCTGGATGGGGTGGGGTGGGTGGTGCGATGCAATGTAAAAAAGGAGGGAAGTCTGAGGGGAAAGAAAGGGGTGGGTGACGAGGGAGAGAAGTTTAAGGGGAAGGAAAATGGGTGTAGGGATTTAACCAAAAGAGAGATTTCATAGGGGGTTGGTGGTGCCAATAACACTATTGGTAGTGGGAATAGTAGTTCCCTCTTGAAACAAGAGTTTACTCTATGCTTGTTTACAAGACGGGATATGACTTACACTCCAATGCGCGATTTCAAGACGGCATATTACATGGTCACTTCTCCTTAAGCCATGTTTATATGCCAGTAAGGGTGTAAGCGGATTAGACCCAATCTGCGAACCCGCCCAATTCGACTAAACCCAATTAGAATTTTGTGGTTTGTATTGAGTCATTGGGTTGGATTGGTTTTATTTTTATGAAACCAATTGTAATTAGATTGAGTGGTGGGTTTGAAATTTTGGATCCAATCAAAATCCTACCCATATATACTAAAACAAACATAAAAAATACTAATCATATACTATATTCTAAAACTAAATTGTAAATTACTATGAAATTAGAAAAATCTAAAGGCTAAAGTCACTCAGTGTCACACTCACTCCCACAAGCCGTAATAGAGTTTCTCCCTAAAACCTTAACATCGTCTTAGTTACTCGTTTTTGCCGCCATAGTTGTAAATCAATAATTGAATGAGACATGAAGCAAAGGAACAAAGCAACAATGGAATGGAGTTGACTAGCTTATGTTTTGTAAAAAATGTTATATTTTGAGTTGTAAAACAATATATTTATGGTTTATCTTTTTCTATTTATCATATAGGTAGTCCATTTGATATCTACGTATCCGAGAATCAATAAATTCTACCCTGCATTGTTCGCAAAATTGAGTTATAAATGTTGATTTTAAATTATTCCTTACTCTTTTTGAGTTTGAGGATTTTTTTTTCAAGACCTAAAGACATGACAATTTTTTAATGGCTCAATCTAATCCAATTAAAGTTGGATTGAGTTGGGAAAAAAAAGGTAAACACAACCCAATCCAATTAAGTTTAATTGAATTGGGTTGAAAAACACAAAAAACTTAATCCAACCTCGGCCGCACTTAAGTTTAAGATTTTAATTATTCCTGGTAACCTCTACATATTTTAATTTTAATATGTTAACCATCTATTTTATAATACCTATTTCCTATTTTGAATAACTTATAAAACATTAAAAATATTATAAAAATGATGTATCAATAAAACTTTTTTTTCATTAAAACATTTACGCTTTTATTTTAGTTTTATTCAATATTTTTTTTCCTAATTAAAACTAGTTTTAAAACCAAATTATAGTTTGAAATCAGATTTAAACTAGATTATGGTTTGAAGCTGATTTTAAACCGGTTTCATTCTATTCAAATCATTTTTATCCTATTAAATTAATATGAATTTTAAATCCATGTCCACTCCTACCTGAACTAGCATTTTGTTTCACTTTGGAGACATATTGTATACCTTTGCTCTTCCAGAGAAGGTATATATAAACAATGGTCTTATATTGAATTGAAGAAAGCATGAATGTTCTATTATGTCACTAGATTTTTGTTCTTTGAGAGTCTAAGCCTCACATTGTTAAGATTTAGAGAGTCTAAAGTTGAGAGTATTAGTGCATAACAACAATGAAATTAAAGTTTAAATGTATTCTAGATAATTAGAAACAATGATTATCTAATTATTCTAGATAAATTAGATTTATTTGAATTAAAGATAACAACAGTAAAATTAAAATGTATTCTAGATAATTAGAAACAACTGATTATCTAATTATCCTAGATAAAATAGATTGCATGTTGTTACTGATTTTGGTTTCATTCATGTGTATATATATGGTCATTAGCACCATGAATAAATTATCATTGAAGCCCTACTTTCTCTAAACTTTTGCTTAGTATTCACAACTTTTGCTTAACAACATTGATCCAACAAACACAAACACGACTTTCACAGATAATAACGTTGCCATACCCTTTGACAACTTTCAATCAATAGTTATCCTCAATACTCAATCTTCTATCAAGTTGATTGGGTCAAATTACCTAACTTAGAGAGTCCAAATCAATGCTTTCCTTGTATATTACAACCTGATGGGATTTGTTGATGGCACCAACATGTGCCCAACCTCTAATCATCAAGATTACAACTACTGAATTCGATTGTCATTACTATGTTTGGTAATGTCAAGAATTCGAAGGAAGCATGGGATATCCTCAAGAAGATGTTTGCCAAAAAAGTCTGAGCACGCATCATGCATCTCAAAGAGCGTGTGTCTCGTTATACAAAATGGACTAGATCTGTCACTGAATTCCTTCAAGGTATCAAATACATTGGAGATGAACTCTCCATTGTCCCACTCCCATGGATGATGATGATATTGTCATTCACACCCTCAATAGTCTTGGACAAGAAAACAAACAAACAAGTCATAGATGTCATTCACACACGTGAAAATCCTATTGGTTTTGAGGAGTTACATGACCTCTTCACCGACTTTGAAACCCATTTAAAGAAGAAAGACACCAACTAGGACTCTTATTCAATAGTCACTGCACCTGCTGCATACAAAAGTAAGATGTCCTACAAAAACTATGGCTCCATCTTTAGCCACACCACCACCCTGTCATTAGGGCACTCAAATGCATCAAATGGCTACAAAACTTGGTACATAGCCAAGGATTGTTACAAAATCAATGGCTATCTATATCCACCCAAGAGGAATAATGGTCCATCTGCTCACCATACTAGACACACACCTTCATTCAATCCCTTGGATTGGATATTGGACTCAGAAGCAACCATCATATCACCAATGATCTTGATAATCTGCACCCCACACAACCATATCATGGCAACGATCACCTCCTTGTTGGTGATGAATTAGCTCTCCCCATCACACACTAGTAAAGCAACTCTCAAGACACACACATAACCTTTCACTACAAAAAGTTATATATGTACCCACTGTTTCCCAAAACTCATTATCTAATTCCTCATTGTGTAAAACTAATCATGTTTTTATTGAATTTTTCTCGAATCATTTTTTGGTGAAGGATCTAAAGACAAGGGTTCCAATACTCAGAGGACCGCATAGGGAGGCCTCTACCACATGCCTCATCCACCCAAATCACCAACAAAATATATCTCGATTTCATCATCTCACAAACCATGGCATCACATCTTGAGGCCTCCATCTGATCGCATTATAAGACATCTAGCATCCCACAATCAAATAAGGTCGAGCACCACCACACCTTGCACCTCATGTAGCAATGTCAAGAGTCATAAATTGCCCTTCACTCCATTTAGTGTTGCCACCACCACACCTTGCATCTCTTGAGCTTATTTATGCTTATATATAAGGGCCTGCTCCCACTAGGTCTTTAGATGATTTTCACTAATATCTAGTTTTAGTTGATCATTTTTCAAAATATATTTGGTGGTATCCACTCAAGAATAAATAGGATGCCTCTTCTATTTTCCTAAAATTTAAACCTCTTGTATTTTAATTTACCTCTCAGAGCAATATATTTTGACAATGATAGTGAGTTTCTTAAATTGAAAACATACTTATCCACTCACCGCCATATTGTAGAAATTGGTCGTGCTCTTCTCCATCATGCTAAACTACCACTAAAATTCTAGACCTTTGCCTTCCAAACTACCACTTATCTCCTCAACAGACTACCTACCCCAAACCTAAACATGTGGTCTCCATTTCAAATACTTCACAAAACTGAACCCAACCCTAAACACTTACAATCCTTCGGATGTCTATGTTTCCCATCATTATAACCCTAGACAAATCACAAACTACAACCAAGATCCACTACATGCATTTTCCTTGGTTACTCACCCAACTAATATGCCTACTAATGTCTTGACCCAACCACATAGAAAATATACACCTCCAGACATGTATCATTTCGTGATACAATTTTCCCATACCCATCATTAATTCCAAACAACCAAAGCCAACCAACTCCATACACCATTTCGAATCAACTCTCACACCTTATACTTTCCATAGCTAACCCAATACCTCCCACCATGCCATCTCCACAGTGGTCCCCATCTTCGACAATCATGCTTGTGGAACCCTTGTCATCATTGTCCTTTCCAGGTAACGATTCTCCTCCCTTATCACTTATTCAAGAAAATCATGTTTCCGCTAACCCTGTCAATACAACCATTGTTCCAAATCATACATATTCCATGATAACAAGGTCCCAAAACAACATCTTTAAACCAAAGAGAGCATACACTACCTTCAAACATCCCCTCCCAGAGAGAATAAAACCATCCAATGTGTGACAGGCTATCCAACATCATCATTGGCGTCAAGCCATGTCAAATGAATTTGATGCCCTCATCAGGAATGTCACATGTTCCTCTACCCAAGGGTCAAAACATTGTTGCTTGCAAATGGCTTTTTCGAGTCAAAAGGAACCCAAATGGTTTAGTAGCCGGCTACAAGGCATGCTTGGTAGCTAAAGGCTTCACCCAATGCCCAAGAATTGACTTTAAAGAAGCATTTGTGTGTGCTAGTTGTTTGCCCACAGACAATCAAGGTCATCCTCACAATAACCTTTGGCAACAATTAGTAGATGCATCAACTTGATGTCAACAATGCATTCCTTCAAGGATCACTTATTGAAGAAATATACATGGCCCAACTTTCTGGCCTCAAAGACTCTTAACATCTGGATCATGTGGGTTAACTCCATAAAGCAATCTACGGTCTAAGACAATATCTAAGGTTGAACACCATAAAAGTGTAGACAAAACTCATAAACCTAAATTCTAAAATTTTGGGTTAAAGTGTGATGTCAGATTCACTTCTATGATTGCTCATGACTCATTAGTATAAATCTTCTCGATTTATCTTCTCGGTTGCCCAACATATGATCATTAGCACCATGAATAAATTATGATTGAAATCCTACTTCCTCTAAACTTTTACAGAGAGTTTACAGAGAGTAAGTCTTGGGTTGAAATAAGATATTGTGAGTTTAAAGTGATTTGATGATATTAAATTATTAATTATGTTAACATGTCAAAGTAATTTTACATCAATAACTAGTTTGAAAAGTAAACCTTTCACACATCCCGATCATAGATCTTTCATCTTGAAATGGACCGGGGGAACATATACATATCTTAAATCCAAAATTCTCAAGGATTCATTTTGGATTGGTCTGCATTGCTAATAGTTCTTAAGCCTTAAAGCAAATCGCAATCCCTTAATTGACAATTCAACATGAATCTAACAAAGGTATAGACCGTATAGTACATCTTGCTTTAGTATGCTAGCTATGTCCATTTGCGAACATAAGGTACTCTGATACTGATAATTAGTTCTAGGAGGATTTAGTGTGCTTTATACGAGCATATTTTATTTTCACGCAACCTAGACCTAGAGTGTTATATTTAATTGTTTCATTTTTTTTCCACTGAGAAAGAATGCAAACACACGCACGTCGCTGTCAAGGTCAAGGGGCTAGAGCCTCTCTCTCTCTCTCTCTCTCTCTCTCTCTCTCTCTCTCTCTCTCTCTCTCTCTCTCTATATATATATATATATATATATATATATATATATATATATATATATATATATATATATATATATATATATATATATGTTTTCCATAGTAAAAAAGGTTTCGTAGCATCCCCTGAGTTGAGGGAAAATTGTTGGTTGTTTGCCAACAGGTTTGGCTTTCAAAATATTAATACAAATGAATTATTAAACAACAGACAAGGTCAAAGAGCTTGTAGCATTTTGGCGATAAGATGCTGATGGAATTGACTAATACCGCCATACACTAATATTGAAAACACTTTCATGTATTATATGTGTGCATGCACGTCTATATGCATCACATATTATATCTTAGAAGAGAATATTAATAATGTCCTTGGCGGTATCCCAAAAAACAGAATCCTTCAAAGAAGATAGAACCTCTTTTTCGTGTTTTGAGTTGGATTGATGATGCCTTCATAGTTAATCTTCATAACAAAAAAATGATGCCTTCATAGTTCATATATTTTTTTGCTGGAACTTCATAGTTCATATATCACTCTTTGGGGTTAGGATTTACTGTGCAAAACATTTTTTAAAATGAGATAAAGAGTTGTTTTATTAGTTAAGCTGGGTGTTGAAAGCTTAACAAAATTGTTGTAAATTACTAAACTGATCTAAGAAATATAAAAAATTAAAACTAAAATAATTGCATTTTTTGTGGTTTGATTTATGTCCATATATTATAATTATATCGATTTTGCCCATTGTATCTTTAACATTTTGAAGTTATATATATTTTAAATGTTTAATATTATGTAGTATCATTTTGATCTTTTAAAAGTAATATATTTTTTGTAATATGTAGTTTTTGTTGCTCTGTTAGTAATAAACATTATAGTAATTTATAACATTTTTTCTATGTAATTAATTGAGGTGGAAAATTTACTTTTTTATATTATTGAAATAATGTTCTGATAATATTGTTAAAGAATAGTACTTAATATTACGTGGTGCACAATTTATTTTGATGTTACAAAAAAGTAGGTCAATGTTATTAAAGAATAGTGCAAAATAGGCGCAAAAAGTATTGTTTTCCAATAATAATATTTCAAACAAAATTTATATGAAATCATTTTTTTTAAAAAAATAACATAACATCATAGTTATGTAAAATTAATTATTAAATTCTATATTGTATTAATAATTTTTAAAAAAAATTATCAAATCGAATGCTAAAGATAAATTTGGTTTAATTTAGATGTGATGTTACATTTAAACCAAAACGCATGTTAATTTTATATTCAGTTCACACGAATTTTTTTCTTAAAAAAAACCAAACTGAACAAACAAATACTCTTAGTTTCTACATTATTATCCCATCTCTCTCTCTCTCTCTCTCTTTTCTTTTCGATCTGCTTTCAATATTTTATTTACCATTTAAGCATGTAAAATGAATTCCTTATGAATACGTTTTTCCCATGCTATAAAGTGTTTCAAGTTTGTCAATTGTCTGAATATCTAATCCTTGTTTTTCGGTTTAAGATAAGAAGAGCATAAGAATAAACAATATCATAGTCGCACATTTATAATTTATTCCTTAATTCCCCCATTTCTGTTTTTTTTTTCTTTCGATTTTGAATGGAATTCCAAATTCGATTTCTAAATATGCAAAAATGGTTTGCAAATCTTCTAAAAATAATTTCACATCCAAGAGAGAGTAAAAAGTTCCCCGGGTTCTTTTAGGGGTCAAGAACCTGATACTATCTAGACCTGAACTTTTGCTCTATAACATTGGGTCTAGTTGAGAACTAATAACGGTATATTTGTGTATTGGGCTACAAACATAAAAATGAAATTTGTTAGGGGAGAGGCCCTACCAATAAAATGGTGCTTAACTGGCTTCAACTAATGGTTCAGGTAAAGAAAAAAAAACCTAAAGAGGTAAGTTATCTTGCATATTTTGAAGAATATATGTGTACTCCTATGTTTTTTATATTATAAAATTAAAAAAAAAATATTACTAGGTATAAAATATTCTTGCGGAAAAAAATAACTTTCATATTTTAATTCTTAGGGAAGAACTGAATAAGTTGATTCCCGTAAGATGAAAATAATATTATATATGTAAAATTTCATTTTTTATTCTATTAATTTCTGCACTACTTTTTTCACAAAAATAAAATAATTTTTAATTATTAATTAAACATATTTTCTTAAAATATTTAAAAATTTGATTTTATTATTATATTTGAAGAATATTATTTTTTGAATGAAAATATAAAACTTGAAAATAAAATCTCCTAAGGTTCAGGGAGGAATGCGAAATTTATCGTTCTACGGATGAAAAAAGACGCTAAAAATAAGGAAGCTAACTCTTAAACTTTGCCTGAATTTAAAGGACAGAAGATTATCCTAATAGCATATAGTCACATAAATAACTCTATTTATGTGACCTCAATTTTAAATAACTTAATTAATTTTTTTAATATTTATTTTTATTTATAAATTATTTAACTCACAAATATTTTATTTCTCTTTTATATTTAATTTAAAGTTAAATAACTCGTGAGCAATAATTATTTATATAAATAACTTTCTTTAATTTTAAATAACTTAAAATCACATATAACACACCAAACAAATATATTTTTTATTAAATAACTCCCATTTAGATGCTCTAATATGTTAGAACAACTTATTCTATTTACATAAATCAAATAAATATTAATTAACCATCGATGTAAAGGGTGTCGCCAGCAGTCCTCTTCCCATATTAAGCCATGGACACATCAATTGCATAATCTTTGATATTGTGTTGCGGCGCACACTATTTGTCACATAGTATTTATTTTCTTCGATTTACTAAACTTTTGTCTTCACTCATTATATTTTCGACCAATGCTTGATGAATGGACAAATAGGTTACGTGCTGGTTTCTTTAACATAACGATTTAATTAGTTGAGAGTAGTAGTTTTTTTTTTTTTTTTGAAAAAGACTAGAGATTGTTTCTTTAGCATTAATACGACAAATTAATTAAAATTGAACAAATAGGTTAACGTGTATCATTGTATATATGTTTATGCCCATCTAGGCAGCTTAAACCTCATGGGGCATGGGTTGATATTAATTTGCAGGGGAATATACATCATCATCGTCATTATTATTATTATTATTATTATTATTATTATTATTATTATTATTATTATTATTATTATTATTATTGCATATGATCTTCACTATTGAATGGCCAACTGAGTAGAAATAGTGAGGACACTGATTCAAAGTAAGGAGAGGGCAGGTATAAGATAACTTAAATGGAAACAAAGAAAAGAGCCAAGTCAGACAAAGTTAATCATTCAAAAGTTACGAAACCATGTAATGTGTTTTTAAAACCACATATTTTGTGCTCATCACTTTTGACATCTTCTCTATTCTATAAGCGCCACACCAAATATTTTTCACTTTCTCTCCATCTTTTTTCAGTTCAGTGGCCAATTGTAGGCTATGGGAAGGGCTCCATGTTGTGACAAATCCAACGTGAAAAGAGGGCCTTGGTCTCCTGATGAAGATGCCACCCTCAAAAACTACCTTGAGAAACATGGCACAGGTGGTAACTGGATAGCTCTCCCCAAAAAAGCAGGTTAATTAATTAGTTTCTATATTCATCACTCCATCCCTGTGTTATCGCTTAACTATTAATTATTATTTAATTTCGTAGCTAGAGAATAAAATTATTCATCTTTTGTGTCATCCATTTGGAGCTAGGTTTATCTTTTATATTTTTAAAAATAAACCTCAGTATCTTATGTTGAATATTCTAGATTGACTAATAATATGACTCAAGTAGGGTATATAAACTAGTAGGGAGTAACTCTCTCTTCTTCTTGAAATAGCTTTGAGATTGAGTTAGATCAATACTCAAATAAGAATTATAAATTTGATTTGGTGGTAAAAATATAAGAGAAGAAGAGAAATACTATCTGTTTGATTTACTCCGTTAACAAAAAATTAATTATTAATAATTAATTTTTATTGATAAAAAAGATTACTGCAACTCAAATTCTAAGACTCAATTGTGTTTAATGTTTGTGTGTATTTTTAGGCCTTAAGCGTTGTGGGAAGAGCTGTCGTCTAAGATGGCTGAACTATCTCAGGCCTCATATTAAGCTTGGAGGTTTTACGGAAGAGGAAGACAATATTATCTGCACCCTTTATGACATCATCGGAAGCAGGCAATTAAGTCCATATATATATATATATATGAAATGAACAAATTGAATATGTGGATATGCATGACTTAATTTTGCATTATTACTATATATATGTGAATAATGTGATGATGGTTTTGCCTTCAGGTGGTCCCTTATAGCAGCTCAACTGCCAGGGAGAACAGACAATGATGTGAAAAATCACTGGAACACCAAGCTAAAGAAAAAGTTCTTGGCAGGAAACACTAGTAGTAGTATTGCCACCACAAGCAACAATATTGTCACTTTCAGCAATACTAGTTATTCTCATCAAGTTGAGGGCCTTGTCTTGGATCAAAAACTGAACCCAGCTAATTGGTTTGACTCCTACGATGTTAATTTCGAATTGGAACAAACACCAATTCCAGTTCCTTTTCCAATGCCTCAGGAATTAGAAGCTTTTAATTATACTGGGAGCATAAGTTGTAGTACTGCACCACCACCCTATAAGGAAGTTTCATTAATGCTTTCCAATGCAGACAAACATACACTATGGTTTGGTTATGACCAAGCAAGTGAAGATGATCCAAATTTGCTTGAGTTTGTGCTTGATGATCTGCATCAGATGAATCAAGGATTTGTTTTTCAAGACAAAAGCAGCCAAGTTGGTCCACCATCTGGCTAACCAAGACTCTTTCTACTCGTCAAAACCACGACTGCAGAAAATAAAAGGTAAAATGGAATATTGATCAAGTTATTTATAATATAGTACTAGTGATTAATTATGTATACGTCTAACTAGTGTTTAAATTTGTGATTAAAGTGGTTGGTTGAATGTGGAATTGTGTGAGGTTCTGAATTGTTTCCAATGCAAAGTTGAGGATCGTGATGTTATTGGAAGTATATACATGTTAGTCAAAAGATGTACTGCTTGTCTTTTCTAATGTTAGAAGAATCTTAAATGGAATGCTTTTTATGGTAATATAATAGTGTGGGTCTGTGGGGGCCTCAAATTCAAAACAATGTGATCGCACGTGGTCAGCAATATTGTTGGCTTCTAAGTGGTCAGTGGTCACGAAACATGCGTTGGTCCTTAAGAAATTTTTAAAACGGGTAAAAAAGAGGTTCCTATCTGACAATAACAACTACATGCATGAACACGATCACCATGTATTTCTCTCTTGCTTCAGAACTTGCGTTTGCTCCACATTGGATTGGAATATCATTTATTTCAAACACTAATAAGGTGAAAAACAAGGCGACTTTCTTTCACATAAGCTTATATATTGCTTTAAATCGATTCACGGCAAATATTGGTAGTGCTTAATAAATGGTATATAGGATTTAATAACTTTTCTGTGTACCGTAAAGAGTATCTTTAAATTTGAGTAAAATATTATGAATAAGTTTTTTTAAGTGAATAAAGATAATTTTATATATAGTCTATTATATTCCTCTTCTCAGAAAAATGTGAGTATTACATTATACAAATTACTTCATTTAAACTAACATTATTAAAGAAAAAAATGGTATCCTTTTCGTTTGGTTATTATGTTGATAAGGTAGTGGGGTATATTGAGATTGTGGAAAATTTTTATCATACCATCTAGTTCAAATGTTGCTATAGCGATGAAAACGAATTAGGATATACGGTTTCCTGTAGGATTCAATGTGTAATTCATTTGAAGTGTCATCACAAAGGAACTACGGTTTCTTGTAGGATTCAAATGTTTTTTTTGGGTTCAAATACTCTTAATTTATAAATGAAAAAGCTGAGCCCAAACGATGGGTCCGGAAGAGGAACACAGGATATGAAAATGACGACAAAATGTCAATTTTATCCTTTTAGATTTCACTTTGTAAGTCTGCTCATTCAGTTAAACAAGGTCACTGAACTAATATATGACTTTGCCTTTAGTTATCGAGATAGTAGATGGGCATGGTATAGATTACGCACATAGTATTTGATTTAGTTCATTTTGAAAAAATAAGTACTTAATTTTACTAATTTCAACCATAGTTTATTTCTTTTTTAAATAATCTATTCCCATCTAATAAAACGATATCATATAAAAAAGACTATATACTAACAATATAAAATTATCATCTAATAAAAAATTATTATTTATGATAAGTTTTTTATTTTTTATAAAATTATCATTAAAATTATATGATTAAATAATAATATAAAATTATTTTATACGATGCATGATGATTAAACTCTATGAAATTAAAATGAAAATGCTAATGGAATATTCGGCATTTTACAAATCTAAGATCAAAACAGTGTCCACCGTTGTTGTTTCAAAACTTTTAGCGTCTTGATAGTCTTCAACGTAGATGATCCTATCTTATGATTTTTACTTTAATTTAGGATTTTAGGACAGTAAAATCCTGCAAAACAAAATTTTTTGGACAATAATACGTATATTACATACCTTTAGTCTATAGATTATATTGTTGAAATTCTAATTTTAATTATGGAATAATTCCAAAACTACTTTTAAGTACTGCACTTGAGTTATATCCTTTCTTTTTCCTGAAATCTGTTAGTCAGTAAAATCCTCCTAAACTCAGTCAATCATGGGCGTGTTCTAGCTCACACTCTCACGGACCAACCAATTCAAATTCAATCCTCTCTGCTGCAGCATATTTGAGATACACTTACTGTTGACAAATGTAAAATTTGACCACACAAAATACAAGATAGACAAATGCATCAATATTTGTTCACCTTTTATATACATCCTCTGGTCTTTTCAACAATTTCAGACAGAAGCAAGCCGGAGTAAGAGAAGCATAATTCTTCGGATCACAATAGTAGTTACAATTCTTCATTGTAGCCACTTGTCATCATGCACAAAAAATGTCTGCAAAATTCTTGCTTAACCAAAGCCAGAGGCAAGACCAATGAGAACAGCAGCCTAAAGATTCTCAATTTCTCATACATTTTCTCATCTTAGGCAACTTATCATACAAGACAAGAGGACTAAACTGTGCAACAATTGGATATTCCACAGTGAAAACAGAACATACACATATCATTCAACTGCCACAATATTAAATGAAACATTTATTTGTATAAAGGATGTAATTCATTTAATTGAGTGATGCATGAGTTATTGTAAATCCTCTGAAATTGTGTTTGATTTTCACATATAAAAAAATTTAACATCATTGGACTGAAACAAAATAATGCATAGATAACAATACAAATGAATAATATTACGGTTGGGAAAAGGGATACGCTCAAAGTGCCAACTCAGCTTGCAAAGCTGCCAATTCATCTTCCTCAAGAACAGTGGCCTTTACAGGAACAACGCGAGTAGGTTGTCGCCCGACTGAGACACTATTATAAAAATTATTTTTTACAACGTTCAAACAACGACAATTGCCAGAAACCATCATTAAAGACAACACGGTAACAATTTTGTAATTAAGTGAATTGAGAATGAAGATGATTTTACAAAAACCATCATGAAATCGTGAGTTTAACAACGGTTATTCAAAAAACTATCGTTGAAGAGTGAGTACAACAAAGATTTTTTGAAAATCATTGTAGTTGTTCAACTACCATAAAGTGTAAGGAATGGGACAATTTTTCATTCTCGCACCTCATTCAAAAAGTCGTCATAGAAGAGAAATTTTTATGACGACTTTTCTAAAAACCATCACAAAACTACATGCAATTTTTAAAAAAAAATCAACATATTCTATGATGGTTTTATAACCACTGTGGAAAGTAGTCCACATTCAACAATGGTGGATTCCATGACAATTTTAACCATCATGGAAGATCCTACGGAATCATGATCAAAAGTCTTATTTGTAGTAATGGGACTTGCAATGTGATTGTAGGAGTTGTAGTTGTTAGTTGAAGAAGCCCCTCTTCCAACTCAACAACCTCTAGTTCTTCAAGTTCGACTTCCAATTCATCCTGAAAGAAAAAAGAAATTTAGAATGATTCACATAAATGCATTTATTTTGTTGAATAACAACGAAAAATTATTAGGCAGTTTAGGACTACAACATATATACATAATTCCTACTAATATCTATGTAACACATACTCAAGTTTTAAAGTTTATGAGAAAAAATTAATAACACTTGAGTACACACCATATAGAAATTAGTGAAAATTATAATGTTCTTATACCATTTAATAATTTCCTATTTGCAACAAAATGAAATAAACATTCGAGAAAGATGAACTTATCAAAATAAGCAGTTGAACCAGTTGGAGCTGACAATGTTTCCTGAATCATTCTCTTGTTCTGAGTTTGTTCATTGATCTCATCCATGATCTTGTCAACAACATCAAATTTCCTGAAATAAAAAAAATCATAAATCATAATCAATAGTTGAATAAACACTATAAATAAGCCAGGGCATGATATTGAGACATAACAAACGCAAAACCACTGAATAGCACTGCACTACACACATTGCTTTTTGCATAGCCTTCATAGCAGTTGCTCCAGTTCTCAATGCATCTATCATTTTTGTGGTGGCTTTAGCACCTTCCAACATTATCATCTGTAACACAAAAGATACGAAAGACGCTCATCAATAAACAAAGTCATCATATGTTTTGAAATGTTACTGTTTACAGAATTGCTTTCACACCTGGTCATGAATACGCATCTGGAAATTTCTAAGCTGCTCTATATGGTTTTCATATAACTTTTCCCTCATCAGACATTGTATCGCAGCTGCATATAAGTGAAATTAAGTTGGAGAAATTAATTAAAAAATTAGCACTCCAAAAGATATTCTCTAGAACAGTTAGCAATTAGCCTACCCCTTTTGTTATTTCCCTTAGCGAATTCTTTGGCCTTTTCCTCTTCCACTTTTTTTTATCAAGCACATCATCTTTTTTCTCCAGCATCTCAAGCATCTACATGATCCTGTTGAAATTGCTACAAATTTCTAGAATATTCTTAAATATAATATGTATGAAAATAGTTGAATATCCTAGAACTATAGAATATGGTAGAACAATCTAGAACTATAATGTGTATGAATATGGTAGAACAATCTAGAACTATAAGTCTATGTATAAGATAGAAGAATCTAGAACTATCATGATACTAATCTATCATAAAAACTCTAGAAAGACCTAATGTAATGTAGAAACATTCACCACCATTGAGAGGTTAGTGACTTGAGCCTATAAATAGACAATTGGTATGTTGTAATTGATCAATCCAAGAAATCAATGACATAGCTTTCTTTCTAAAACAATTCTCTAAAACTATCAACTATCATCTAATCAACTACCAACAGTGGCATCTGAGCTACGTTCGGTCATACATTGGGCGTAGTTATATTACCTACCTACCATTCCAAAATCCTCCCAACTACTTCAAAAATTTCCTTTGTACTATTAACCCACTCTAATAATATTTTTTCTAAGCTATGGATAACACTACTCAATCGTCAACTATTTCTGTCCCTATCTTCAATGGTGAAAATTATGATTTCTGGCGTGTTAAAATGGAAACATATTTTTCATCTCAAGATTTATGGGACATAGTAGAAGAAGGCTTCACCATTCCCGCGGATACTTCAGCTCTTAATGCATCTCAAGAAAAAGAGTTGAAGAAAAATAAACAGAAAAATTAAAAGGCGTTGTTCACCTTGCAACAAGCGGTGACTAATCCAATTTTCCCAAGAATTATGGGAGCTAAGACTGCCAAAGAAGCGTGGAACACATTGCAGGAGGAGTTTCAAGAAAGTGTTAAGGTACGTGCCGTTAAACTTCAATCTCTAAGAAGAGATTTTGAACTATTGAAGATGAAGGAGTCTGAGACAGTTAAAGATTACTATTCTAAAGTTAAAGAAATAGTTAATCAAATGAGAGCTTTTGGGGAAGATATTCTTGACAAGAAAATTGTTGAGAAAATTCTAATTACTATGCCCAAAAAGTTTGACCCAATCGTGACAACGATTGAGGAAACCAAAGATCTGTCCACTCTATCAGAGACAGAACTTGTGGGCTCTCTTGAAGCATATGAGCAAAGACTGTATAGGCATAAAGAAGATACAATTGAAAATGCCTTCCAGTCAAAGTTTAAATTTCAGCCCTAAAACAAAGAAAATAGAGGAAAGAAAAATTATGGAGAAACTTCTAGAATAAGAGAAGGTTCTAGGAATTTCCTTAAGAACAAAACAGATAAAAATCCTCCATGCAATATATGCAAAAGGCAAGGCCACGCAGAGAAAAATTGTTGGTTTCGTAATATGCCACAATGCAACCATTGCAAGAAGTTCGGGCACATAGAGAAAAATTGTCGCAACAAAAATAGGCATCAAGTTAATATCGCAGAGGAGCATGATCAAGAACAATGTATGTTCTACGCCACTCAAGACTCAATAAAAGAAAAAGGGAGGAAACTGGTACTTGGATAGTGGATGTAGCAATCACATGGCCAAGGATGAGACTATTTTCAAAAGTATTGATGAGTTTGTCAAAGTCAAAGTTCGACTAGGAAATGGAAGTGTAGTTGAATCAAAAGGCAAAGGCACTGTCATGGTGGAGACAGATAAAGGTACGCGACTCATCTATGATGTCTTACTAGTTCCCAGCCTAAAAGAAAATCTTCTAAGCATTGGCCAAATGATGGAGAGAGGCTACACACTTCACTTTGAAGGAGGTGTATGCAAAATCTTAGATAACAAAAATAAAAGGTCTGAGATAGCCCAAGTAAAGATGAATAAGAGAAATAGAAGCTTCCCTCTAAATTTAAAATATGCAACAAACATTGCCATGAAGGTACAAGTTGATGATTCATGGCTATGGCATCGAAGATTTGGCCACTTCAACTCACATGCCTTGAAGTTGTTACATGAGAAGAACATGATGAGAGATCTTCCAAGCATAAAGGAGAACAATGAAGTGTGTGAAGGATGTCTTCTTGGTAAGCAACACCGATTTCCTTTCTCAACAAGGGGAGCATAGAGAGCGAAAGATCTATTGGAGCTGATACATACGGACGTTTGTGGACCAATGAGGACGCCATCACATGGGAACAACAGGTACTTCATACTCTTCATTGATGACTTCTCTAGAATGACATGGGTATATTTTCTAAAAGAAAAATCAGAAGTCTTTGGAGTATTCAAAAAGTTCAAGGCCCTTGCTGAAAATCAAAGTGGAAAACAGATAAAAGTACTAAGAAGTGATCGCGGCAAAGAGTACACCTCTCGCGAGTTTGAAAGATTTTGTGAGGATGAAGGCATTGAGAGACAACTTACAATTGCATATTCTCCTCAACAAAATGGAGTGCCCGAGAGAAAGAATCGCATAGTTATGGAGATGGCTAGATCGATGCTCAAGGAAAAGGGATTACCTAACACATTCTGGGCTGAAGCAGTCTACACTGCTGTTTACATACTCAACAGATGTCCAACTAAGTCTGTAAAAGACAAGACTCCAATTGAAGCTTGGAACAGGAAGAAGCCATCAGCAAAGCACCTAAGGGTCTTTGGATCTATATGCTACATTCATATTCTAGACGTGAAGAGGCACAAGCTTGAAGACAAGACTATACGAGGTATCTTCCTTGGGTATAGCAATATCTCTAAGGGGTACCGTGTCTACAACTTGCAAACTAAGAAACTCATCATCAGTCGAGATGTTGAAGTTGATGAATATGCTTCATGGAATTGGGATGAAGAAAAAGGGGAGAAGAACGTTCTTATACCCGCTCAACTACCTCAAGAAGAAGATGAGGAAGAAGACCCAGGTGAACCACCTTCACCTTCATCACAACAACAAGATCAAGAACTATCATCACCAGAGTCTACTCCAAGATGAGTAAGATCTTTGGTGGACATATATGAAACCTGTAACTTGGCCATACTTGAACCTGGAAGCTTTGAAGAAGCGTCAAAGCAGGAAGTATGGGTCAAGGCAATGGAAGAAGAGATACAGATGATCGAGAAAAGCAACACATGGGAGTTAGTAAATCGTCCCCATGGAAAAGATATCATTGGGGTTAAGTGGGTCTATAAGACAAAGCTCAACCCTGATGGCACCATACAGAAACACAAGGCGAGGCTAGTAGCTAAGGGTTACTCACAGCAACCCGGAATTGACTACAATGAGACATTTGCACCAGTAGCTCGTCTTGATACCATAAGAGCTCTAATAGCTCTTGCATCACAAAAAGGATGGAGTATCCATCAACTAGATGTCAAATCTGCCTTCCTTAACGGCGTACTTGAAGAAGAGATCTATGTGGAGCAGCCACAAGGATTCGTGTCTGAAGGCAAAGAAAACAAAGTGTTAAAACTAAGAAAAACACTCTACGGTTTGAAGCAAGCACCTCGAGCATGGTATAGCAGAATCGATCAGTATTTCATGGATCGAGGATTCAGGAGGAGCAAGAGTGAGCCTACACTTTACATCAAGTCTCAAGCTACACGGCCTGACATAATGTATGCTACAAGTCTTCTATCAAGATTCATGCAAAGCCCAAGTCAAATACACTTTGGAGCAGGAAAAAGAATTGAGGTATCTACAAGGAACAAAAGAGTTCGGTATATGGTATACTACTGAAACCAACTCAGAATTACTTGGCTACACCGACAGTGATTGGGCAGGTTCGGAAGATGACATGAAGAGTACCTCTGGCTATGCTTTCTCACTAGGATCGAGAATGTTCTCTTGGGCATCGAAGAAGCAAGCTACAATAGCACAATCAACAGCAGAAGCAGAGTACGTGGCAACTGCTGAAGCAACGAGTCAAGCTATATGGCTTCGTAGGATACTTGAAGACATGGGAGAAAAACAAGATGAGCCTACTAAAATCAATTGCGACAACAAATCAGCAATTGCAATGGCGAATAATCCAGTTCATCACAACAGAACAAAACACATAGCAATCAAGTATCACTTTATCAGAGAAGCTGAAGCAACTAAAGAGATCAAACTCGACTACTGCAGAACAGAAAATCAAATTGCAGACATATTCACGAAGGCTTTGCCAAGACCAAGATTTGAAGAATTACGAGCTATGCTCGGAGTCACAGAAATTTGCATCAAGGAGGAGTGTTGAAATTGTTACAAATTTCTAAAATATTCTTAAATATAATATGTATGAAAATAGTAGAATATCCTAAAACTATAAAATATGGTAGAACAATCTAGAACTATAATGTGTATGAATATGGTAGAACAATCTAGAACTATAAGTCTATGTATAAGATAGAAGAATCTAGAATTATCATGATACTAATCTATCATGAAAACTCTAGAAAGACCTAAAGTAATGTAGAAACATTCACCACCATTGAGAGGTTAGTGACTTGAGCCTATAAATAGGCAATTGGTATGTTGTAATTGATCAATCCAAGAAATCAATGACATAGCCTTCTTTCTAAAACAATTCTCTAAAACTATCAACTATCATCTAATCAACTACCAACAGATCCATTGAACAAAGCATTCAAATTGAGAAATTCTTCTATCTCTCGAACGCCTATATATGCTATATGATGATGCAATATTTAAATATACAAATTTGAACCAAAAAGCATTAAAAAAAACAAACAAAAAATCAGATATTTGTATATGCATGCATGTAGCATAGCATAACAAAAGAAAAGCAATGATGGAGTGAGGAAAGAGGGAAATCGATGAACGATACCTCGTTTAACTTTTCCAGTGTTGCAAGAGCATCGTGTTCCTGTTTAGGTTTACGAAAAATGTGGCTAAACCTGATTGATGCAACCCTAGGCCTAGTGTGTGAGTGAGTGCTCGGTACTCTTAAGGTTGTTCTACTGTTTCATCACTTTCAAGTTAGTGGTGACCGATGAGGATGGGTATCTTCATAACCTAATATTTGGATAACTGATTTTTTATTTTTTGAGATATATGATAATTGATAAAATTTTTATTTTATTTTATTTTATGAGATATATGATAGCTGATAAATTATTTATTTTATTTTGATAAGTGACATGTTTTTTATAAAAAAAATATATTCCTAATTAAGAATTAAATGATATCATAACATTTATATATTATGTTCAACTTAACTGAGTTAAGTCCTAGATATATGTTTCTTATAACTGAATCTGATAAGCTATTTATTTAAAATATAACTCAATTTAATTAAAACCTAATAATAGAAATCTCGTTAAGATAAACTAGCTAGCATGAAATGATACCATGCGAATTTGCACATGCTACCGGTACATTACGAGCTAGTTAATTAAATTTACCAGGGTTCCCAACTGTTTTAATGTTTTCAAATCAACATAGTATAGTAGTAATTTATTTGAGAGGTCGCGATTTGTTTCTTTATTTTATTGATTTTGAGTTTTACTTGATTTCTAGTATTATTTCCTTAATCTTAAAAGGAAATGTAGAATTCTTTTGAGCAAATTATATTGCCTCATGTTGATGCTTATTCATATTTTTGAAGTATGCCCAAGTTTATGAGTATTAAAAAGGCAGTGACTGCAAGTATGCCTTGCCTTTCTCTCTTTAATTAAATTTGGAAGATATATAACATGTTAATAATATGATTGCAACTAGTATGAAACTTAATTATGTTTTAGCTTGTACTAGTATGCTATATTTTGCGTTGATAATTTCTTTTATCATCACTTTCAAAATCCAATCCAGGTTATCAATTCTTTAAAATACAAAAAGATCAGTTCAAATAGCAAATTATTAACAAACAATTGTGAATTACATAACAATGATTTATAAATATCATCTCATTATATTCTACGTTAATTGAAAAAAAAATATATTAAAATAATTAAAGAAACGAAAAATTTATTTTTAATTTAAATAACCAATTAAAGAAAAGTTTATTAATTTAATTTAACATAAAAGTTCATAATATCTATGTTACTAAATAAAAAAATACTGTAATTTGTAATTGCATGAAAAAAAAGTTCACCGCATTGATAGAAACTAACCCATTCTAATAGACCAATCCCCATTGGTGACAATAGTTCTTTATGTGAAAACAAGTTGAATAAGACAAAATAAATGTTTTTTTTTTTTACACCATATAAGACAAAAGAGTGCCATTTTGTAGTAACCAAGTTATGGTTTCAAAATAATTTACACTTCAATTAAATACTTGTCGATGGTGGAATCATGTATATACTTGCACTATCTTGGGAAAGGATAGGTGATAGATTGACTATCATAGGAAAATGCTTCAGATGAACTATAAAATTCGCCGTAGACTTGTTTTGGAGGGGCCACAAATTTTTCAGAAGTATCACTAGGGGATTCCAATTTCAGGCACTGTTTCAGCTCAGCTATCACAACACTCATTGTAGGTCTCTGAGTGGAGGTTGATGTAGAGCATGCCATTGCTATTCCTAAAGCTTTCCAGCCAGAACTAGCATCAAATTTTCCTTGTAGCCTTGGATCTATAATTTTACTCAAATCTTGTCTTTCAAGCTCAGGTCTTATCCACTCAAGTATGTGCATTATTCCGTTGCCTTTTAATATTGCAGGGCGACCTGTGAGTAATTCCAGTAGAACAATTCCAAAACTGTAGATGTCACTTTTCTCATTCAGTGTCCCTAACTTGTAGTACCTGAATAAATGAACAATGTAGTTAGTGTACCGTAGCAAGTCCATGATAAAATAAAACTATATATACTTGCACATTAAGTAGTAATAATATATATGAGAGCTACACATGAACCGATTAAACTGAAATGTGAGCTGAATAAATGTAGTTATTAGACTGATTTTTTTTTCTTAAGCAATTAATTTCAATTTTTTTTCGTCTTAACCCTCCAATTTGGGAAAGAGGCCTTGACTAATCTAACATTCAACTGGGAGGTAAGTAAAACTTGGTCAAAAATTGTTTCCGCCAAGGATCAAGCTCGGGTAGTACTCGAACGATTCAACCTTAATTTCAACACATTAACCACTTGTGTTCAATCAGTTAGTTAATTAATTTCAGTTTTACCTTAACACTTAACTGTTTTTAGCACCTGAATAAAAACGAATATAAGGACTTACTCTGGGTCAAGGTACCCTGTTGTGCCCATTACTGCAGATTTTTCATTTGTAGCATCACTGTGAATCACTTGAGATTGTTGATCTTGGTTATCTGTCCTAAACTCCCTGGAGAGGCCAAAATCTGCTATCTTGGCTTCTAAGTCTTCACTTAAAAGAATGTTGGCTGACTTTACATCCCTGTGTATAATAGGTGGCTTGCATCCATGGTGTAGATAATCCAACCCTTCAAGTTCAAAATTCATCAAACATTACTACAAATTGCAAAAGAATGTAGCTGCACAAAACCACTTATGCAGTTACAGGGCAACAAGTTATTAGTCATGGTAACATAATCATGGTTGAAAAATATAAAACATGCCCTTAGACTGGTTTAAACAATCCATAAAATTTTTGAGTAGGGGGAACTAAATTGGAGAGATTTTATCCAAAACAAAAGTAAGAAAATTAGTCAAACATTTATTTCTTTTGATTAATACTAAAATATGATGATCTGGATTCTGGAGACATAATAACATTTGGTATCAATGTGAAAATAAGTAAACGTCTAAAAATAAGAGCATTTGAAAGTAAAAGGCCACAATATAGAAGGACACTATCAGCTTCCTAAAAAATGAAGTTATACTGACCCTCTGCAGCATCGATTGCTATCTGTATTCTCCTTTTCCAACTCAAGCAATGTGAATTTCCATCTGCAAACATGAGACATCTCATTGCAGCATGCTCTCTTTCTTTATTTATTTTGTGATGCCATAAGTATTGCAGTAAACAGAGTTATAATAGTTATGCATTGTTACGGTAAACTTTTACCCTGTCAACCAATTAGAAATCATCCTTAGAATGATTTATAAGGTATTTGTTATTAAAATCAACTAACTTAAGGCGATTTATGATTAGATACCAGCATAAAAAGCCTTTACTCTCTCAATGCATCTCAATTAAATGCTGAATAAGATGAAATCTGGAGAAGTGTAGTAGTACCTGAGAGCAAGATAAAATCTTTCACGCTGCCATTGGCCATGTACTCGTATATGAGTGCCATCTTGTTATCATTATCACAGTAACCAACGAAGGATACCAAATTTTTGTGATGAACTGTCATCAAAAGCTCAGCCTGCAAACCATGTACCCATGTATAAGCGCCATCTTGTTATCATCATCAAAATAACCAATGAAGGATACCACATTTTTGTGATGAATTGCCATCAAAAGCTCAGCCATGATTATTTTCTTTGATGGTTCTGATGTTGAATAACATTTTCCTAGAATCTAAGTAGTAGAATGTGGTATAATTACCTCAGTCTGAAATTCCTTTGGCCCTTGAGATGATGATGGAGAAAGCATCTTGACTGCAACTTGTTTGCCATCTTTCATCTTCCCACAGTACACAGTTCCAAATCCTCCCTTACCAATTGCCATTTCAAAGTTGTTGGTGATGTCCAAGACCTCCGAATACGAGTATTGCCAGTTCTTCGTTGTTACAGTTGTTCCTCCTTTGCTGAGCGTACTAATCTCCTCGTCTTTGTTCAAAAGGAAAAGTAAATCAAAGTATGGTTAATATTTTGTTTCCTATTTATTTCATGTCTGTTCTTCAGGTTTTGAGAATCAAATGGAAGTAGTTACTTATCATCAAAACAAGAAGTACCTGATCGTTCATTTCTTCTAAGTTTCCAAAAGAGAATGAAAGCAACCACTATAACTAAAACTGATACTGATACCACTATGGGAATGACAATTTCCTTGGTTTTATTGTTCCCTCCTGAGTCACCGAGATTTTGATCATCCACTCTGAAAATGATGAAAACATGACAGTTGGGACATAAAGATGTTTGATGACACCTCTATAAATATCTAGATGCTTCATAGTTCATCTTCCACCTTGGATTTCTTTACCATGATTTCCGATACAAATGAAACTAGACAGGCTTGAAATAAACATCTTTAGGTCTATTATATCAGGGCATACCTCAACGTGAGTAATCCATCCCTTGATCTTTCTACAAGAATGGTAGGAACAGAACCTGAAAATTGATTGTCCTTTAAATCCCTACAAAAATTTGTTTTTGCTTGCATCAGCCATTACCAATTTACCGCTGTATATGTGAGGCCATACCACCATCATCAAAACACTTACAAATATTTAAGGGATTTCAATTCTTCCAAAAACTGAGGCATTGTTCCAGTTAAGCTATTGTTATGTAAGTCCCTGAATAGAGAAAAAAAAAGTAGGTACTATGAGATTAAATATATGATGAAGAAAACAGTCTTCTTTAGCATAATAAATTTTGTACAGGTTAAGAGCATAAGAGTTACTACATATTATTCATACAACAGTTTTCTACAATACTATTCTTTCTCTTTATCTCTCTTCATCACATTGTGGCCATCTTATTACATACTTCCCAGTCTTCTCATCCTATCTCACTCTTTATTGTACAAATTTTTGTATGAAGAGATTTTATGAATACAATTTCTCAAAGCAATAACGATAACAAAGTACTCAAAATTTTCTATCATGCGTACTTACAAAGATTCCAACGAGGAGAGATTGGAAATGGCAGAAGTTATTATTCCACTCAAACTGCTAGAGCTCATATTCCTATAAAAAGAAAATGTTTACTTCTAAACTTGAATATCAAGATATAAAGCTAAAGACAAAACTGATTTATTCAATTAGGACTTTAAGAATGGGAGAAGGAAAAGGATACAAAGAGATTTTACTCACAGAGATATAATTCGGGGAGGAAGTGAGGTGCTATAGTTGCATTTTAAGCCTTCCCAAGAATAGTTCTTTGGCTCACATGGATCACCCACCCAATTTCTTTGAATTCTATAGCTTTCCTTTATGGACAGAATAGCATCAACTGTGTTTACATATGATTGAATCGACTTAAAAGCATAATCATTCAAACTATAAAACAATTGCAAGTAATATGATCGTTTGGTACCGACGCTCCAGATTTTGTTCTTATTCAAGTAGAGGGCTAAGCAGTAATGCATTGGATTTGCAAATGAAATTTTAGTAAAGAAAGAAGAAAACTTAGAAACAGTTCTTTAGCTTGTGTTTGTGCTGTTCTCCAATCAAAATTGTTTTTTCACCTCGATATACTCATAATCCTTTAGTGCAAACTTTTATTAAGCAAATTGTAGAGGTAAAACTTTAATTATGATTAGAGAACAATACAAACAGCACCAAAGGAAATAAGGAACAATATCTAAGTTCCGCAATGAAAACACATCATACCATCTTGTTCAAATGTTGCAAGGGCATCTAGCTGTCTTGCTACGAAAATCTCAACTGCATTAAGAATGGGTGGAAGCGTTGAATCTTTTGTTTTGTGGATAGAAATCCTATGTTCATTTGCTACCAAGGATTTTGAATTGGAAAGAGTGGTTGCAAACAAGTGGCGCGGTACTAGAGAATCATCAAACAATGGAGATCCATTCCAAGATATATTGAATTTCCTCAGTTGGGTTTTCTCCAGCTGTTCCACTTCAGCAAAGTACAAGTAGACATAAAATTTCCAACTCGGATCATCTGGGGTCCAAGAAAATTCCAAAGTATCACTGCCATTCCTTGGTCTAGCAGCAGTTCTAATGACTTCAAATGGTGGTCTAAATCCATCATCATTGACATTTATTGGTGTGGAAGTGCTGACAGATTCCCAGGATGAGGAATTGAAGGGGGACCATATTCTATCATAAATATCATCTTCATATCTACCACTTCCATTGAGTGACCCAATGTCCCATCGTTTGAAAAGTGACAGTGAAGCAGATTCCCCAAACTCAGTGCTATAAATAGAACTATTAAGTGGTCTAAGTTCCAATCCTGAGATAAAAGGAGTTCCTGCTCCCTTATTCACAAGGCAAACATGTGTGACACCTGATTCTGCCACACTTATTATTTCCATAGTAACTTCTTCTGAGGCATTTCTAAATTTGACTGTTGACCAAAACTTGACATCAACATAGAGATCAAACTCTGGTGGCTTGTTTACTCCATCATAGTTTCCATACAAGAAGGAAGCCCTTATCAAATGTAAACTGCCTCTTCTTCCGGCTACTAACCTATAGCAGTTCCTTTCTCCCTGAGGAAAGCTTCTGAGATCTGAGAGTGGTAGTGGCAGATTCGGATTCTTTGGGTATGCATACTCAGAGGAGATATTCTTATTAACCCCAGTTTGTATATAGGCTCCATCAGTGGTGTACCTTATTTTAGTTATGTCATCTGTGTACTCATTATTTGGTGGACTACTCCCGCAATCAATGCTTATGAAGCCTGAACAGAAAGACAAAAGCAGATTATGAAATACAAAATTAAGTTTGTTTACACTTCAAAATTTGTTGAAATATTCAAAATCCGAAATTAAATAAAGTATTGAGAAGTAAGGATAAGATATGGGTGGCTTGTAATTCACAATATTCCATGATTGATGATAATTAAACAACTGTTGGGTATTGAGTTGAGAAGCCCTTTAAGGCTATGCTGGAGAAAATATTCCATGACATGAATTAATAATGTTGCAGATAAAGTAATATGGAAACTGATGCATTCTTAGGCTGGTGATGGTAAATGCTAACCTATTTGTTGCTGTGCATGAACTAAAGCTACGAGGACAACACAAAGTGTCAACAACAGTATGCACCCGATTGAACTTGCCATCGCTGGATGTCAAATCCGAGAAGCTCGCTCCTGATAAACCTTATTATCCTATGATGATGTTTCATATCGGTGGCTATGGCTATGCATATTGTCCAAAGATACTTTCTTGGCAACAGGGTCGGAAAACAAAACAATGGGTCAATTGTCAACTTCGACACCCACGCGTTTGTTTGTTTTGACAAAACCAGCCACTGAAAAACACTAGAAGTTAGATTCCACCAATACAAATACAAAAGTAGCACCGTTGAAAAACGTTCGAAAAGACTGCATAATCAATTCAAGCACAAAATGGCGGACAGTCAGACATGTATGGGTATTCCATCTTGAATCCCTTATTTAGACTCCCCAACATATCTCATGTCCGTATCCAATATCCGATAGGTAAGTTTATTATCTCATCCCCTATCCGTTAGATATCGGGTATCTCCTATCCCGTCCCATACACTGTTCAAATTAGAAAAATATTTTTTTTAAAAAAAATATTAAAAATTTGATTTTAGAAAAAATAAATTGATCGTTAAATATTTATTTTTAATTACTTATATATCAATAAATTTATTATAGCGCGAGTGTCTACAAAAATAGTTAAGAAAATAATATTAAATTATGTAAAAATTCTAAAATAAAATTAACTAGTAATAAAAATTCTATGCCTTTTGATTAAATTATGCAAAAATTCTAAAGATTTTAAGTGACGGGACGGGTTCGAATTCGGGGTCGGGACGGGTCTAGTAATCTCATACTCGTACCCGACTTTTGATTATCGGGAAAAATCTGAACCCAAATCCATATCCGATCAACTCGAGTACCCGTCAAAGTCGGACCGAATTCGGACGAGCACCTATGAATACGAGTTTTCTTATCATGTCTACGGACAGCGCTTCTTTACAACAATTTCCATAGGAACAAAAAAGAGTAATGTTAAATCCTGCTCCCTTATCCTCCTATAAATTCTCTTCCATTGAATGAAAAATAAAAGCAGCTTTTGTCTTGAAAGTATAAACTATATTTAAAACTTACCATAAAAAGGTAGAAAGAGGATTTGTAGGAGAATTAATAATTATTCATAAAAAAGGAGATGAAAAAAAATGTATAAGAAAAAGTGCAGTAAAAAATTTACTAATATCCACATTACTTAACCAATAAACTAGTGCATGAAGGTGATTCAAAGTTGAAACAAAGCATTCGTTGTGTTAGTTTTAATGTAAATAAAAGAAATAAAGAAGAAAACTTCAAGAAGTTTATTAATAAAATTCAAAGTAAACAATCATTTTTTGCTGTATTGTAAACAATCATTTTAGTTCTTTTAAAGTGTACTATCGCATTAATCCCTAAACTAAAGAATATTCAAATAAATATAATCACATTGATATAAAATTTAAAAAAAGTTATATGAATAGATGATAATGTTAACATATGCTTATGGCAATAAATAATGATTAAATTTAAATAGTTAAATAAAGCAATTGAAAAATTAATAGTCTTGTTTGAAATTTCTTTAGTTTCTTATACTAATGCATTATGTTACATAAATAAATAACGGGTCCAAGTAGAAGCCAATTTAATTTCGTCATCTTTTCATTTGAACGATCTACGATTAGGTGGAGATATCTTTTTCTTAAAAAAAAGATTAGGTAAAGAGTGGGATGAGAATACAGAAATTTGTGAACATTGACAGCCATTTTTCTTGTAATTTTATTCGGGTATGATGTAGTGGATGTTTTTTTTATTATTATTATTATCGGGTTTCGTTACACGAGGCAGAAGCAAAATGATGTCAGGCCTAGTTTATTAATACGGTTAACATAACTAATAATAATATGTACTTTTTAATTAAATGATTTAGATTAAAATTTTGATTAATTTTTTAATATAAAATAAATTTTATTAAAAAAATATTTACTTTATATATCTTTTTAGTCTCCAATAAAAGTTAATTATTATATTTGACGATTATATCAATATTATAAATAAATAAAAACATACATATGACCTTCGTCATCTACGATGATGATTTTACTCAATTTCATAAGCAAATAGATTATTATGTTTAAACTAAATTTATTTTCTTTTAAAAAAATCATATATAATAATCATGTCACGTAATTTAAGTGGCTAATAAAATGATATTAAACCGTAAATACTAAAATAGTATACACTTATCATATCATATATTATAAAAGGTAGTTTATTGACGAGAACTATCAACACCTATATCACGTTCTAGTAAAAGGATATCTCACTTTTATTTTTTCAAAATTTAGAATTACGATATAAGGGGAAATAATTTTAGTTGATATTATCTACAACAAAAATGAAATAGGAATAAAAAACAACAATAATTTCCCATCTAAGATAGTGTTTAACACAATGATCCAATAAGATAGTTTTTTAACCTCATGTTTTATTATATTCTTTCATTACCCTAAACAAAAATAAAAGGCAAAATATAAATATATAGTCCCCTAGTTTTTTGTGTGTTGTTTTTTTTATACCAAAATTAGAGTTTCACCTTATTAATATGTTTAATAAAAAGTTGCATAAAAAATTAATGTTAACAACTAAGATAAAACTACAAATTTTATTAATGGTAAAATAAACATAAGAAACCACATTTAAAAAAACATAAGAAATCACATTTAAGTTTAATTTGTGTTGCAACAAAATCATTTGATACATTATTATTTGTGAAAACAAAAGACAACAAATCACTATTATAGTAAAATTTCTCTCCCGTGAACTTCTATGAATAATTGATTCAGGTACAACACAACCATAGTGAGTTTATTCCTTGTAACAAAAAATTTATCGTAAGGGATATTGAGAGTGAGAGAGTTGTGGTTTATGAGGATTTAGGAAAAGGAAGTGGATGAGACTGGGTGAAGAGAATGAGAGTGATTGTGTGGTTTTATAGGTGGGTGATGAGTGATGGAACCATTGTGGGGAATGTGGTCAAAGTCTTTTGGAGTTTTCCTTATTTGGTCTATGGGGAGAACTGTTATATCCTAAGTATGCAGGTGTAGGATAGTGTTCAATGGATAGAATTGTTGGAACACATGTAATATATCTAAGACATATAACATCTAAATATTTAAATATGTTATTTAATTATCAATATATTACATTTAATAAATATAATATATAATATTTAATATTATTGTACTTCAAATTTACTCAATATATTAATTATAATATTTATTCAATGTATACAATTAATTTAAATGATAATATTAAAAAGAATATATTTAATGAGTATAATATATATAATATTTGTTTACTTAAAATATGATTTTTCATATAAATTATATTTTCAGTAAAAAAAATATAAACTATATTTAATAAATATACC
The DNA here is from genome assembly GCF_000004515.6 of Glycine max. Classification (NCBI taxonomy): domain Eukaryota; kingdom Viridiplantae; phylum Streptophyta; class Magnoliopsida; order Fabales; family Fabaceae; genus Glycine; species Glycine max. The sequence continues at coordinate 15,079,866 of NC_038243.2, forward strand.
TTACATATTTTGTTAAAATATTATTTAAATTTTGTTTCATTTAAAATTTATCCATTCGATATATATATATATATATATATATATATATATATATATAGTCTGCTGAATAAAATTTTGTTTTTTTGTTTTGTTACGCAACGCAGAAACGATGCATAGCATCAACTGTGGCAACTTGTTATTTCAATTAAATGACACGATTTCATAAGCAAAGAATTATTGTGTTTAGAGTCTAGCTACGATAAACCTCTTGATATTGTCTCTTATTCTTCACAGAAAAAAACTAAATTTATTTGCTTTAAAAAAATCGTATGAAATAATCATGTCCCTTGAACCTCCTTCTACCATATTTTAGACTATGCAAAATATGCTTCATGAATCTCTCTTCCAAAATAATTGATATTTAATTAAAATTAATGCTCATTTACTGAAGAACATTTAGTAAGTATTAAATACCAACATACTATTTAATCTAAAATGTCTTTATTTAATTCTATTTTCAAACTCAAATATATATTTTTTAATTATGGTATTGATATGATGTTGTTTCTGTTCGAAATAGTGAAAAATATTTATTGGAGAGGATCTTAAACACACATTGTGAATATTTTTCTGTTGACATAGTTTATTTCGTATTTAATGACTAATCAAAATTTGAACCGTAAACTACAAACTCAACTATAAAAGAAATGTTTATGTTTGGTAGATTGGATTATAAAAATAATAATTAATTTAACCATATTTAATGTTATTATTAAAAAAATGTCATTAAGTTAATTAATTAATAATTTATAAATACAATTAATAATATTTTAGGAAATATAGTTCCTTCTCTATATTAATTCAAGAAAACTAAATGAATTTAATTAACATCCTTACTTAATCAATGTGAAATTAGGTATGTTTTTACTTATATTCTGGATGAGGTAAAATATAAATGTTGTTTGTGATTTGTTGACGTATTTTTTTTAATAGGCTAATGTGTAATGTTCTCCTAAAGATCAATCATAATAGTTTTAAATAGGATTAACATGAAAACAAATTAATTACTGAGACTTAAAATTTATAAAATATCAGTAATTTCAAAACAAATAAAACAAGCTTCTTTATTTTAAGACATCCATAATTACAAATTTCAAAATGATCATAATTATTAACTGTAGCTACTGTTCAGAAAACAAGAAAAACATGTCATTGTCCGCGCGTATATATATTGGGCATTAGGGTAATTTTGAACATGAACTGCAAAATTGTCTTAAACCATTTTCCCGCTAAATAGCAATCTTGGAATCTTCCGCACCACTCCTCGCCTCGGGAAGCCTTTGCTATGGTAACCTCTTTTTGGCCGATTCAATTTTGTTGTTTAATCATCTCTTCATCGTAAATTTATTGCTAGGTTCAATTAGCTGCACTGAATTTTCGTATATTGAATTATGTAATGGAATAGCAAAAATTAAGACTAGAATTAACGCAAAATCCTAAACCAAACATTTTAGGTGCCAAATCGGTCTATGGCTTTCTGCAAATTGTGTTGAGGAGCTCTGCTCCCTCCGTGTTTGTGAAATTGCTCAGAATTGCAATTTGGCTGATGTGCTTTGTTTGGTGCAGTTGAAGAAAAGGGGCCTCTCATTGGAACAGAAGCGCGAGAAGATGCTTCCAATCTTTTACGAGTCACAAGACTTCTACCTGGTACTACTTGTAAAGGATAGCACTAATAACAGAAATATAGCAGCACACCAAAATTTACTTGTGCTATCAACTATCATTTACACTATCCTTATCCTTTATAGTATCTTAATGTAAACTAATTATGATTTTATAAATCCATGCACAGCTTAGGAATGTGTCCTGCAAACTTGATTTTGATCTAGAAAGCAGTAAGAAGCGGCATGACATTATTGGAAATAAATTTGTATGTCCACGATCCAAGTCATCATGTAATCAATTTTAATTCTAATAATAAAGTATTATTTTATTTTCATTATCATTTTTCACTATTTGATTAAATGGTCCATTTGATAATGTACTTGATTAAAATTAAAGGCTTGTTATTATAATAGAGATTATGATAATGAGAAACAAATTTATTCTAATTTTAGTCTAAATTGTTCTTGATAATAGGATTATTATAAATAGGATATCAATAATCCGGATAGATTAATATATATGTGATTGTATTTATTGGATAAATATTAATAGATGTCATTTATTAATTTGCATATATAAATGAGACAGATGTTGATGTGATCATTGAACTGACTCAATTGAAATTTTCTAATGGTTAAAATTTACCATAAACTGTCAATAGAAAATTTTCAAGAAGAGGCATAATAGTTTTCTTTGACTTGAGATTATCATAGTAATTAACATGTTATTTGTTGTATTTTGATTCCGGACACCTAATGCTTTAGAGCACTTGTTGAATGAATATTGGATATGATTAAATACCTGAAGAATTAATGATTAATCAAGAAAGAATTCATCAACTCTTGGTAATGAGTTTGAGCTCTGTGAATAAAATTATATCCTAATCAGGAAAATTAAATGAAAGAAAAAATGAGTTTAAGTCATTATGAGTTAACTCAAAAGGGTAATACCATACTCTAGAGTTAACCTAAAGCTGTAAAGATGAAAGAAATTATTACATTACTTTTCTAATGGTTCTTGAAAGTAAAATGTTATTTCATGCTATCCGGACGTTAAGGAGTGTTGCTAGATGTCTACCTTGATTAGTATATTAATTTGATTAATATATTACCAGCTTAATATTGAACCTACGGGGTCACATACAAACTAGTGTTTTAATCTCTGTTAAAGAAATTATTTTAATATTTGATGATTAATTAAATTAGAGAATTTAATATGATCAAATGATTAATTGATTTCAAAAAGGTGAAATATTATTATATTTTTGCTAGTACTGGAAATATAAATAATATGAAAGATTTGGTGAAAGAAGATAAACAAACATGTATAATTTTGTTTTTGGAATTTGGGTTGAAAAAGCGGCTAGATACAAGTTTGACTTGGTCAATTATTATTTCAATTTTAATTGTTAAATGGTTAGCAATAAAAGGTAACAATAAATAATATAGCTTAAAAAAGAATACTATCAATAATGATTCTGATTTAATCAGAAATTTGATATCCTTAGCGTGCTATAACTAGAGCCTTGGGCTGTAAGTTGAAACATCCAAAAAATATCACTTCTCTATTCTTATTTTTTCCCTTGTCAAAGTTGTTGATGAATAGAGGTTCTGGCCAAATCCTATAAGAGAATGAAATATTTTTAGAATTCTTCATCGATACGACATGCTACTTTTTCCATTCATTCCTTTATGGATCAGACGTGGTCTTACAAGCTCTACCAATGGTATGGACGAACTGATTGCTTCATAGAAATGTGTAAAAAGTAGAGTCGCTCTTAAAAGCCAAGTACTCTACCATTGAGTTAGCAACCCCAATACAATTTAGAAAATAACGTGGGTGTATATATCCAATCGCAATAAAAACAATAAAATGAAAAGATTGAATTGTCTAATAAAATATCAGACATTCAAAAAAATAGAAAAACGCAAAATGTTGAAGTCGAATTGATTTTCAACATACAAATGAACAGATAAAACAAAAAAATTTCTAAAAAAAATGGTATACCACCTCTTTATCTACTATGTTATACATTATTATATATAATTGAATTACTTACCTTTTAATCAAAAAAGAATTTCTTGGTTGTATCGCAGAAAATCCAATGAACCTACCATTTGATGAAGTAATAAAGCCTATTTCACGTGAGTAAATTCGGTCTGGGTGTGGATACATGTAGAGTCTTCACATTATTGAAGAATTTTTATGCTTCAAGAGTTCATCAACATGTATATTTTTAATATGTCATCTGTTTATAATATAATTTAAATACAAAATAGATCATTTTATTCCACAATGTGTGTTTTTTAGCACCTTTTTATCCTATAGATACGAGCAAGCTCACAACACCAGAAACAGGGGAAACACCAACAACATGGGTGCAAAAAGTATAAAAGCCCAAGAGAAGAGTGATTAGGCCAGCATACCTTGGAGATTACGTATAAGGGTAGAGTAGGAAGAACAAAATCAACACAATCTTGCTTGGTTGTTGTTTGCTCCCTCACAGGCAGACATGCATACAAATTTTGTTATCAGTGTAATATTCCTTTGGATAGAATTGCATAGTTTTGTTATCAGAATTCCTATATATACCTATGTAAATAAACAAGCAAGATATGAAAAATAATATTTGCCCTTTACATTGAATTGTTCTTCTCCCTTCTTGGTATTTTGAAGGTGCTGACCCTCGAAGTTAGCAAGCAATCACCTGCACCTATTACGGCATACCCAACTTGTTGACCAATGTGAGGAGCTAAAGCAGGACTGATAGGAATCTGTAAGTCATAACATCTCTCTTGCTAGATTCCAATAAGCTCTACTTCTGTATCAATAAGATGCATGGCCATCATCTATCCTAATATTGCATTTTCATCAAGATGAAAGAGTGGAGGCCATTGCAGATCTAAAAGCCATTGGGCAAAAACATAATGAATTGAAGGTTGGCTTATATATTATTTGTTAGTAATGCATCAAGTATGATCAGTATTATGGCAGTTCTGTAATAGTCTAATAATATTTGACATTTTCAGGATGAGTTGGCAAAGTATAAAGATAATGATCCAGTTGCCTTTGAAGCAATGAGTTAAGAAATGCTTTTTTATTTATTTATTTTTATTTGTACATTACTTTAACGTTTTGGAAGGCCAATCTTAATAACATATTACAGTTTCAGATTTGGGACACTGATAATTTGATATTAACATTGGCAAAGGAAGCAATTGCAGTTGCCCTTGCATCGACAAACAAATGGACAGGTTCTACCTTTTGTGCTTTCTCCCCCCCCCCCCCCCCCCGACCTTTTATTCCCTAAATGGAGTTTTATCTAAGAGGGGAGAAATTGAGTATCTCCTATTTCACTCTATGATTGATATTGATGCATGTTGAAGTTTTTGGTATTTAGGTAGGAAGGAAGGAACAAACATGTTATTTGTGAGATAAACAGGTCATACTTATTTATAATCCTAAGGTTCTACAACCGTAACTACAGGAAATAGAGATAGACAAATAATTACAAATAATGGTTCCAAATGAGCACCAAAACACATTACGTCAAATTATCAAGAGGTTTTAAGGAATACCTAGATCCATAGAGCTTGATTAACACGCTACGGAATTTGATAGTGATCACGAACAATTGGTTTAATGACCTTCCTCAACCAAATCACCTTCTTCCTTATGGGACCTTCCTTTTCTCTTCAAATGGGGAGAGGAGAAACTGTTTGTTGATTTGGTCTATTGGAGACCATAATCATGCCTTATGTTTTAAACTTATTAGGGTTCTCATTATCCCCTAATAGGCCAAACTGGTTTCCACTTATTAAGCCCATATCAATTATCTGTTGGCAGTCTAATGGGCTCACTTAAATAGATCACTTTATATTGAACTCATTTAAATGTAAATAACTAATATAAATGTTATAATATAATATGTAGCCCATATTAATTAATTAGGAATTATAAAATTCCTAACACATACAATATCTATTTGTCACCAAAAAATGTGCAGATAACATTTTCACCCTGAGGCAATGGTGTTTGAACAATTTCCCACAGGCTAAGGAGGGCAAATTGCCCCCTTTGGAGCACTTTTACAAACAATTTCCCGAAATGGGGTTGTTTTGTAAGTATTTTCGGTAGGGGTCTGTTTTACACGTAAAACGCATGCATGCACAAAGCAAACCGTCAGTGGAACTGACGAGTTTGCTGTCCGTGATGGACTCGCCATCCCCATTGGCGATATCGCCATGCATGGGGAACCGCTAGTCAAATTGGCGAGTTCCAAGTAGGAGGGCACAGAGGCTAGGGCTAGGTTGTAGTTGGGGTTGGCAGGCTTCGTAGGGGGAGGGTGCAGGGGCAGTCTACACGCAGGGAAGCATCATTCGCGCTCGCGACTTGCAGGAGGAACTCACCATTACCACTGACGAGTTGCCTATTGAAAAAAAATTGCCCTTATAAAGCACGACCACAGGGAGCTACTCCCTTACTCCCTCTTGTGCATTCCTTTCTTCTCTTTTGATCCCTCCAGTGCATTCCTTTCTTCTCTTTTGATCCCTCTTTGCAATGCATTCCTTTCTTCTCTTCCTACTATGGGCTTTGTGTTCTTGGTAAGTATTTTCTTAACTGGTAACTTTAAAATTTTTTTTGTGTTATATATATGTTAAGTTAATTTTAATTGATATATTAATATTATTTGGGTGAGGTTTTTGACCCTCTTTGCCCTACATTGTTTGGTTGCTCTTCCTAGTACGTGCTTTCGGTAAGTGTTTCTTACAGACAACTTAAAATACTTTTGTGTTAAATTAATTTCAGTTGACATATTAATATTATTTAGGTTAGGTTTTGTAAATATTAAGTTATTAGTTGTGTTATATACATATGTTAGGTTAGTTTTAGTTGATTTGTAAATATTATTTTAATAATATTAGTTAGGTTAGTATACATATGTTAAGTTAGTATTAGTTGTGCTTTCAGTTAGTTTTTGATAATATTATTTTGTTTAGATTTTGTAAATTAGTATGGTATTATTTGTTTTACGTATGTTTAGATTTTGGTTAGTATACATATGTTACGTTTGTTTAGCTTAGGTGATAATTTTAAATTTTAAGTAGTACCTTAAAATATTAAAATTATTTGTGTTATATGTATATGTTATAATTTTAGTTGGTATGTAATTATTTGTGTTATACGGTACTTTAATTTTAGTTGATTTGTTAATATGATTTTGTTGAGGTTTTTTAAATTTGTATGTTATTATTTGTGTTATATATATGTTTACGTTAATTTTAGTTGGTATGTTATTATTTTTTGGTTTAGATTTTTTAGGTTTGTATGATATTATTTATGTTATATATATGGTATGTTAGGTTTAGTAGAATGTTAATATTATTTAGTTTACTTATTTTAATTTTTTATTGGAATATATGATACGTTGTTAATTATATATATATATATATATATATATATATATATATATTGTTTAAATTTTTGTTTCCATATTGATTTATTTTAATTTATTTGTATAATATATGTTATTAAATTTAAATTTTATTAATTGGAAAAAAATTGGTAATTTATTTAAATTTATGTATGTATTTTAATTTTTAATTTTGTTATTTGTAGAGTATTTTAGTTAGTATTTTAAGTTTTGCATGTATTTTAATTTATTTGGATAGTATATTTAAATTTTATTATTTGTATCATATATTTTGTTCAAATTTATGTATTTTGTTATTTATTCAGATTTTAATTATTTGGTATGTATATTTAATTAATTTGTTGTAAGTGTACTTAATTTTTTTAATGTTAAATTTTTGTTGTCAATTTTTTGTATTATATTTTATTTTACAGTATCAATGACATCTTCGTTGTCATGTTCATCAAGTATTTAAGTTAAGTCTGGTCCAATAGATGGAAACGTTTTATGGATGCAACCTAAACATGTTTCAGAACATGTTTGGAATGAGGAACCAGACAGAAAATTACATATCAGATGAGTTGTCCCCATTTATCTATGTGTCGGACGCAGTAAACATGATAACCATGGGGAGGTTGCCAACCAAGTGTTTCGTTAGCCACAACAGACTTTATACTCGCGTGATGATCAAATATGAGACAAATACCATTTTTATCTGTGACGTGTTCACGCAAGTGTACCAAAAACCACGACCACGCTGTTAACGTCTCACCTTCGACCACGACAACTGCTAAAGGAAGGACACCACCATTTCCATCTTGTGATGTGGCCATTAAGAGGGTCTCACGGTATTTTGCCGTACAAATGTGTGCCGTCAACTTGTATGATTGTCTTACAATACTTGAAAGCCTTTTTACATTGACCAAAAGTCCAAAACACTCTATGAAACTGACGGTGTTCGCGACTAACCGTATTCCCAATAATAAAATTGTCATGTAGTATTTGAAAATATGATCCAGGAGAATGATTTTGCATGTGTGTTAGCCACGACGACAGTTTCGCATATGACTCTTCCCAATCGCCATATTCTATTGCAATGGCTTTTTGTTTCGCCAACCAAGCTTTTTTGTATGACACCTTGAAGATAAATTCACTGTTAATCCTCTCTTGAATCAAAGAAACTTTTATTGATGGATCTTCTCTGATCATGCTTGTCAATACAATAACAAAATTTAAATGACAATTAACGCAAAAGTAACATAATATGAACATAAAATACGTACCTATTACACAAGTGGCAATTAAATATGAATCAAGCTTCTCGTGATCTTGTGTCATGGTCATATTGAGACATGTCTGTGGTCCACCCCATTGTGTGACTTTCCATGAATCAGTTTTTTTAGATAAAATTTCCCTTATAAATGGCAAGGACAATCTGCGCTTTTATTCAAGCAGCAAACGACATACTTGTTTGATTTGCTTTCAATAACTTTGAAACTTTGATGCACCTTCATAACATATTGTTTGACTGCATCTTTACTATCAAAATCGATGCCAACATATAATTCTTGGCCAACATTAAAACTCGATGGCATCTCGAAACCACAAATGCCCTCCTCATCAGGATGACTCCAGTTGATATTATTATAATGCAAAGCATCATTCCAAAATGGATTTTGAATTCCTTGTACACCTAATAGTCCAAAAAAAGAAATTCAAATCATACCTATTTAGCATTAAATACAATTGTCATCAAATGATAAATGTATTCACCTATTTTTTTTAGAGGAAATTATACCTTCTGCTGGGTGAACAATTCTTACTAGTTGAATCATGTCGGTGACTTCATCGTCTGTATCAGATATACCGTCAATACTATCATCTTCGTCTAAATACTCTTCCACGTATGAGTTAGACACAAGATAATCATCATCATCATTATCACCATGTAAATTGCTCACATTTCTTGGCGGCTGCGCCTCATTATTAGATAAATTATTTCCACATGATGTAAGAGAATTTGCAAAATGAAACATAGAACAATCAGCCACACCATTTTCTATGTATAATTCTAGAAGTGACATTTGCTCTTGTTGTTGAAAACTTTCGAGCATGGTTTCAATATCTTCGTCATCACAAATTTGTAACGCAACATATTTTCCAGAGACTAAAAATGTACAACTGATAGCACAAATAATTTCATTATTTTCTAACTTTACCTTATCTCCAATTTTTTTTCTTCAAAGCATTGAAACTAATTACACGTTTAATCTGAATCGCTTTTTTACTGCCTTCAAATATTACACCATCATTCTCTTCATATACCCTTCCATTGAAATATAACACTGTTATAACTGAATTCATGATGTACCTACAAAAATAATATTTTAAATAATTATTCATAATAAATTCAAAATAATAAAATGTAATCACAAAAAGTCTCTTTACTGAAACTTGACATTAAAACTTTATTCTATAAAAAAATTATTAACTTTAAATAAATATAATGGTAGACACTTAAAAAACATAAACGATTCCAAGGTAGTAATTTTAAAGGCAAAATAAACCATAACCAAAGTTAGTATTATAAATAATTAATCTTAACAATAATAACTTCAAAATAAAAAAAACATAATTACAAAATTACTACAAATACATTAAAATAAAAACGATGCCAGAAACTTAAAAGTATAAATTTAAAAACACAGACCAACAAACCATGGACATCAACCTAATCTAATTAAAAAATTACTACAACCTCATATTAAAAAAATTTCCACACTCAAAATACTTCAAAGATGCTACATATTTTTTTAGTTTTAAACACTTTTAAAACTACATGCTTGATCAATTTTTAACACACTAACAAAGCATCAACACCAACCTAATCTAACTAAAAATATACTAAAAACTTCATATTCAAAAAAAAAAAAATTCGGACTCAAAATATTTTCTTCAAATAAAGATGATGGCATAAATTTCTTTTATTTTAGACACACAGAACAACCATATGAAATATAAACCTAATTTAATTAAAAAATTATCAAAAACTTCACATTCAAACCTATTCTGGTCTAAAAAATTACTTCAAAAAAAATTTTGATGCCACAAATTATTTGACTGGAAATTTTGAATCTAACAAATTTAAACCTGAACCAGCAAATTTTGAAACCTTATGACTGAACAAATGTAAACCTGAAGAAGCAAATTTTGAGCTCAGAAGTTTTGAAAATACTGAAAATTTTCAACACACACTGAAGCAAGTTTGAAGATGAGGGACGTACATAAAGACTCTAAATCGTCAATGCCATTGGCAACTCCCATGTGCCTAACTTGCCAATACCAATGGCAACTCCAATTTATTTGCCTAACTCGCCACTGCCAATGGCAACTCCAGTTTAGGCTAACTCGCCAATGGCAGTGGCGACTTCCCTTTAGCCTGCCAAAGCGCCTGCCAATTGAAAAGCCTGAGCCTACGCCTCCTGTGCCTCTTATGCTGGAACTCGCCAATTTGACTGGCGGTTCTCCATGCATGGTGATATCGCCATTGGGGATGGCGAGTCCATCACGGACAACAAACTCGCTAGTTCCACTGGCGGTTTGCTTTGTGCATGCATGCGTTTTACGTGTAAAACAGACCCATGCCGGAAATACTTACAAAACAACCCCATTTTCGGGAAATTATTTGTAAAAGTACCCCAAAGGGGGAAATTTGCCGGCTAAGGAACAACTTGAAAACCTGTACAAGTAGGTCAGTCATTCCAATTCAATGCCTCAATCTCCAAAGCACGGCTTTTTGACCAATGTGCACCTTCTCTCTCCAACAAATTCCCAAAGAACACCACTTTGAGAAAAAAATTCCTCAACTGCACCTATTTCATTTTTTATAGGGGAGTCGGGTTTGGGCACCTCGACCTCCCAACGTGTCCTTTTTTTTAAAATTAAAAATTATATTATATAAAAATATTTTTAATTACTTTTAAAAATATTAAAAAAAATATACATATAAAGAAAAATATAAAAATTGGATAAAATTAGAGTATAATTTTTTATTTATGTTATATGTAATTGTGTAGTTAAATTTATGTTTTGTTAATTTTTGTATGTTCTTATAATTAAAAAATAATAAAATTAGTTAGTAGTATTAAAATACAGTAAAAAAAACATCGCGAAAAAATATATAATACATCTGTCTTATAAAGTAGACAAAATACTCAAATTACAGTAATTGAAATGATACTCGACAATAATGAAACATATTAAAAATTACAATTACAACACAAACATAACAAAACTAATGAGGATCTAAAATATGTTGTGCAGAATACATGTGATAGATTTCCCAAAAGGGGTTTGTTTTACAAACTATTTCCGTAAATGGGGTTGTTTTCAAACAATTTCTTGTATGGTGTCATTTTTTTACGTAAAAGCCATGCAAATCGCAGAAGGTATTGGCGAGACCAGTGCCACCGGCGATTTGAGCTCCATGGGACTCGCCAGGTTTGACTGGCGAGTTGTGTAGGTAGGAATATATACACGGAATATTTTCTAATGAATTATGTTTTTAACCTCTTATTAATTTATCCAGCATCATTAACTAATCTGAATATATAAAATATTAAAAACATATGTTGACAGTGTCATGACATTCCTTTTAATAATCTCTGCCAGCAATGTCTACTTTTAAGGACTAATTTTTTTTAAAAAAAATTACAAGAATTAAAATTATTTTAAATTTTAGGAATTAAAAACATAAATAAATCAAATTCAAAACATAAATAAGGTTACAGCTAATAATTATTTTTAAATTCTCTGAAAAATAGTTAAAAAATACAGTAATGGTTATTAATGAGTATACAAGTGTCAACCAAACACTGTAAAAAAAATAAAATGAAGTGAAGTGGCAGGCACCTCTCGCTTTCCGACGGGGAGAGCACTCCATGTCTGATGTCTCATGCAATTGCAGCTGCAGCTTTCATCTTTCACACCACATTCACCTTCCTTTATCTTTACATGTGTCCCTGTATCCCAACTTTTTTTAATATTAATATTGTAATTATAATCAAAAAGGAAAAAATGACAAAAAAATATTTCTTTAAATCATTCGATGATTATTTTAAGAGGAATTTATTAAAAACCAAATTGCATTTCAAAATGATATGAAAGGTGGCACATCATCCACGGGTTCTTCTTGTTTGTTATGATCAAACGATTCACAATAAAAAAGAGAAGATAACGAGCCACGCCGCACCGTATCTCTGCTGCTAGCGAGGAATTCCTGGAGCAAAAACGGTAGCACAAGGACACGCCATATATTAGGATATTATTAATAAAAAATATTCAAAGGCTTTAGCCAGCACAACTCGCCAGTTGAACTGGAAATTCCCAACCTGCTCAACTCGTCAATCAAACTGGCGAGTCCCATGGAGCTCAAATCGCCAGTGGCACTGGCGAGACCAGTGCCACGTGTCACCCCCAGCCTGAACTCGCCAATGTCTTCTGCGATTTGCATGACTTTTACGTAAAAATGACACCATACAAGAAATAGTTTGAAAAGAGCCCTATTTGCAGAAATAGTTTGTAAAACAAACCCCTTTTAGGAAATTTGCCAATACATGTCTTCTTCTATTTGGATTACTGGTTTGCTAAAAATAGCCAAAATTTCTATTTTGCAGAATCGTTTCCAATAGTTGGATTGTGCTAACACCTTTAGCACATCTTCATCATTTTTCTATTCTGTTATCTCATATTCAATCAAATTTTTGGAATACTTAAAATGACCTGGTTGTCGAAAGAACAATCGTCTAACCAATTGTGATCCGTGAATTCCATTAGGGGGAACCCCTATAGGTGCAACTTGCTTGATTAAATCCTTGAGCTTCTCCATGCCACATCCCGAAGGAATGTCAAATCTTATTGGATTAGTTCCAGTAAAGGAGTAACCCCAAAAACTCACCTGGACGTGGTATGTTCCACTTCCCGTTGTAATAATTGCATCATGAGTAGGAGTGATGGTTGATTGAAGCAGATTGAGTATAGCATCTGGTGTTCTAATAACGATACATAATAATTCTATAGAGCCAACACACGAGTATTGTTCATTGCACATTAACATTGTGTAAACATCATCATCATTTTTCAATTGTAGAGATTGAAAAAAATATTGTTGACCTGCATCTATGAATGATTGTCAGTAGTACATTTTATCCAGTAATTGATCGTTGGTTAGTTGAAGGGTGTTGTGCATTCTACGCTTGAGTGTATCAAAAGAACAATTGTTAGGAACTCGCATTGGTGTTGGAGTGAGACTTTGAAAATAAACACCAATTTGGTTGTGAGTGATTGATCCATTTGGAAAAATGAAAGCTAATCTGGAGTTAGCAATGGTCTGACTGCTTGTTTCTCCCAAAAATGACATAGTAATAAGATTGAATTTGGTTTGTGAAATTATGTTGTGAGATTGTGTGTTTGTATTGTGTATGTGTTGTGTTATTTATGGTTGTATGAGTATTCTGCCACGTTGATGTGTATTGGAATCCAATGTTTCTTTTTCCCTAGTAAGTGATGTAGCAGACGTCCATTATAATTTCAGAGTGAACAAAGAGATTATGAGTTGTCCATCTAATGTCAGTTTTGTACACGTCTCTAAAAATTAAATGTCTCACCTGCAAAACTAACATGAAATGGACAACTCATAATGCAGAGTGTTGTCAATTTGGACTGTGATTTTTCCCATGTAATTAAAGCAGCAGACGTTCATGATGATTTTCAAAGTGAACAAAGAGATTATGAGTTGTCTATTTCATGTCTGTTTTGCAGGTGAGACATTTAATTTTTAGAGACGTGTGAAAATTGCAGAGTATTGCCAATTTGGACTGTGATTTTTCCCTTATAATTAAAGCACCAAACGTCCATAATTATTTTCAAAGTGAACAAAGAGATTATGAGTTGTCCATTTCATGTCAGTTTTGTCGATGAGACATTTAATTTTTAGAAACAGTGTAGTGTAAATGGCAAAGTATTGTGAATTTTGACAGTTATGTTACTATGTAACCTACTGCAGTAAAAGTGGGTAAACTGAAAATTGCTAATTTAAATTTAAAGGAAAAATTATTTCAATACGTAAAGTGATAACTGAAGATGGACATAAGACATTACATGAAAATCTCAAAGAAAAAATAACTTAGGCATGAATGATCCATAGATTACTAATCCCGTTTGAATATAGGTTCGTGGGATGGAGACAGGTTACTTCCTTCGGGCCCGGAAGAGGAGTCAATATCACTATCATGGTTTTTGACCCAACAAGTCTCGTATTCATCTGATAAGTCCTCAAAATTAGAGGTTGAGCCATGTTGGTTGCGTGGTGGGTTATTATTGTGACAGATTATGGCAAATAACTCCACAAATGGTAGTGATGGGTTGTTGTAAAAATTGTTGAACATTTGTCGAACATCAGCATCATCTCGCAGAATAAAAGATGTGTACATATAACGTTGTCCTGACTCAAATATAGGGCACCGAAAGTGGAGATGTTGGATATGTTGTTCTGGGTCAATGCTTAGTTTTTGGTGAACAAGTTCAAGCAATTGTGTAAAAGTTATGACCTTGTCGACCATGAAAGTTTTTGTGTTGTTACTAACGAAGGTGGTGCCTTCATTAGTATTGCAAATTTGGTCATCGTAATAAACACAAACATATGCAGTTAGGTGACACATTATGGTAGGGATTAAAATGAAAATTTGAAATTGTTACGAATGTCTTTAGTTGTAGTGATATTTATAGAATTTGGTTATAGTTGAGTGAGTCACTAGTTAATTGTGCATTTTGATGAACGGGTAAATGAACATATAAGCATATATACAAGGGTCCATAATATGCAAATTGCCGAGTGAAAAAAACAACTGAGTGAAAAAAAAAATGAGTTGTCCACGTCATGTCAGTTAAACTGGTGCGACATTAATTTTTTTAGAGACGTGCGCAAATTGCCAAATGTTGTCAATTTCAACTGTGATTTATCTCTGTTAATTGATGGAGCAAAAGTCCATTATAATTATCAGAATGAAAAAAAAATTGAGTTGTCCATGTCATGTCAGTTTTACTAGTGCGACATTTATTTTTTTAGAGACGTGTGCAAATTGTTGAGTGTTGTCAATTTTGACTGTGATTTATCTCTGGTAATTGATGGAGTAGAAATCCATTATAATTATCAGAGTGAAAAAAAATTGAGTAGTCCATGTTAGGTCAATTTTACTGGTGAGACATTTATTTTTTTAGAGACATGTGCAAATTGTTGAGTGTTGTCAATTTCGACAGTGATTTATCTCTGATAATTGATGCAGCAGAAGTCCATTATAATTTCAGAGAAAAAAAAATGATTTGTGAAAATTGCAGAGTGTCACGAATATTTTTTTTTTTTGGATTTTTTGACGTTATTACCATGGAAAAAGTGTCCAAATCATTATTTTGTGCTTGTATTTTGAGGTGATATCCCATGGAACTGGTGCACGAAATAATTTTTTTTGGATTCTTTGACGTTCAAAACATAGAAAAAGTGTGTGACAAATATCATTAATGTGTTCGACATAATTTGAAAAAAAATGCAGAACATGGACACTTAACCATAGTTGCAAGGGTCTAAATCATAACTTTTTTTATTTTGTACTTGTATTTTGAGGTGTTATTCCATGGAACTGGTGCACAAAATAATTTTTTTTGGATTCTTTGACGTTCAAACCATAGAAAAAATGAGTCACGAATATCATTAATGTTTTCGACATAATTTGAAAAAAATGCAGAACATGGGCACTTAAGCATAGTTGCAAGGGTCCAAATCATAGTTCTTTTTATTTTGTACTTGTATTTTGAGGTGTTATTCCATGGAACTGGTGCACGAAATAATTTTTTTTGGATTCTTTGACATTCAAACCATAGAAAAAACGAGTCACAAATATCATTAATGTGTTCGACATAATTTGAAAAAAATGCAGAACATGGGCACTTAAGCATAGTTGCAAGGGTCCAAATCATAGTTCTTTTTATTTTGTACTTGTATTTTAAGGTGTTATTCCATGGAACTGGTGCACGAAATAATTTTTTTTGGATTCTTTGACATTCAAACCATAGAAAAAATGAGTCACAAATATCATTAATGTGTTCGACATAATTTGAAAAAAATGCAGAACATGGGCACTTAAGCATAGTTGCAAGGGTCCAAATCATAGTTTTTTTGATTTTGTGCTTGTATTTTGAGGTGATATCCCATGGAACTGGTGCACGAAATAATTTTTTTTGGATTCTTTGATGTTCAAACCATAGAAAAAATGAGTCACAAATATCATTAATGTGTTCGACATAATTTGAAAAAAATGTAGAACATGTGCACTTAAGCATAGTTGCAAGGGTCCAAATCATAGTTTTTTGATTTTGTACTTGTATTTTGAGGTGTTATTCCATGGAATTGGTGCACGAAATAATTTTTTTTGGATTCTTTGATATTCAAACCATAGAAAAAATGAGTCACAAATATCATTAATGTGTTCAACATAATTTGAAAAAAATGCAGAACATGGGCACTTAAGCATAGTTGCAAGGGTCCAAATCATAGCTTTTTTTTTATTTTGTACTTGTATTTTGAGGTGTTATTCCATGGAAGTGGTGCATGAAATAATTTTTTTTGGATTCTTTGATGTTCAAATCATAGAAAAAATGAGTCACGAATAACATTAATGTGTTAGACATAATTTGAAAAAAATGCAGAACATGGACACTTAAGCATAGTTGCAAGGGTCCAAATCATAGTTATAATCCCAAAAGTATGATTGTGGTGAATATCATGCTAAACATTTATCATGTTCTCACGTCATGGCTGCCTGTAAATCTGTCAATGTTGATCTCATGACCTATGTGCCGATGTTATTCACTTTACAACATATTTTGCACATCTACGACAACTCCTTTGGTTTAGTGCCACACAAATCAATTTGTGGCAAGAATATGAAGGAGATCAGTGGGGTCCTGATCCAAGGAGAAAGAGGACTGCAAAGGGTCGTCCCATTTCAACTCGCATTCCCACTGAGATGGACGAAGACGAAAATGAACGAGCAAATAAAAAAATGTGGACTTTGCCGGCAACATGGTCATAGCAGAAACAATTGTCCTAATATATCCTGATCTTAAATTTTTCTTTAGCCAAATGTCATTGTTTAAATATTTTATTGATAATGCAGTATAATATTTTTTTATAAATAAATTGTTAAAAGTTTTAGTTTTATCATTTTTAATTAAATCTAATGACATAAACAAACTAATTATATTTAGTAAAATAATTAAATTTAATATTTAAATTTTTTCCAAAATAAATATATTATTATACAAAATTTAGATTTTAAAACAAATATTCAGCCAAAAATATCTCAAATAAATTAAATAATGTAAAAAAATAGTTAAATTCTATAATATCAATTTAGTAATTAAATAATTTTAAAAATAATTAAAAATATTTTTATATAATATAATATTTAATTTGAAAAAAAGGACACGTAAGGAGGTCGGGGTGCCCAAACCCGACTGCCCTATAGAAATTGAAATAGGTGCAGTTGAAGAATTTTTTCTCAAAATGGTGTACTTTGAGAATTTGCTGGAGAGAGAAGGTGTGCATTGGTCAAAAAGCCTCCAAAGCACTATTGTCAAGGTTCCCTTTAGCTGTGAAATAGCTACATGAATGATGGAATGATATAACTTAGTAACATTAGAAAGCTCGCCACTTTAAACATTCTTTTCTGCATCTTCTCAGTTAAAATATAGCCCCTTTATTTTTGACATTAAATTTGTCTATCCCCGTCTCTTTGTTTCTTATATGTCTTGTACCTTTTGTCTCCATACAGGTTGGTATAACAGATGATTTTTGACAATTTGGAGTTAGCACCTGTCCTACTCAAAGCAGTTGCTGATTAATTACTTGGCCTATCTTAAGGCCTACTCTACTCCTACTGCTGGTTGCCGTGCTTCTCTCAAACACTGACAATTAAAATGCAAAGTTGAGCATTGTCAAAGACATCTTCAGAAATGGCTTGTTATTCTCTTTTCTTCTCTCTCTTGCTGTATTGATTATGAGTACTACCCCTTGAAGCGACCTAATAAAATGTGGTTGAGTTTTGTTCTTAAATGTAAATTTCCAATGAAATTTTACGATTTCTTTGTGTGAAACTAAAATTGACCCTTCGGGATCATTACAACTCATAATCAAATTTTGTGTCTATTTCTTCCCAGATGAATATGTGGATTCGAGACAATAAAAAGGAGAGATAAATTTTGAATTTATTAAAATTACAAGATTTTTTCCCATTAAATTGCTTCATTTGTACGGCACTGCTTCCACGAATTATTATTGTCTGTGTCATGCTCCTGATTTTCATTCATCAGTGGTCTAATAAAATGACATTTGCTTTGTTCGTTAGTTTTTTCCGACCTGGCCACTTGGAAGTTGTTTAACTAACACACCGAAATTTTCGTCGCTTCCGATTGTTTGATCCTCAGTTTTGGCATTTCTGTTGCTTTGGTTCCCAAAAAGAACTTTAAATATAAAATGCCAATTGCACCCACCTAGGCAGATGCTAACTGCTAAGAGCTAAGGGACAGTAAAGAAAGACAACCAATCATCGGGGAAGGGGGAAAAGCTTTTTCAAATTAAATCAGCATCTCCTTTGACGCCTCCTTTCCTTTTGGATATTTAATAGGGAAAAACATTTTTTACATTTAAAAGTCATCTTTAACAGAGGATACATGAATCACTCTCAATTATACACATTTTATTAACACACATGTTTCTTTTTATCTCTTTCTTTCTGTAGTCATAATACTTATTATATATATATATATATATATATATATATATATATTTCTCGCTCTTCTATCTCTTTTTCTCTTTAGGACACAAGTGTCTATTAATTATTTTTCTATAGTTTATGAAAAGGACAAAAAACTTAAGTTCTATTAAGTAACCAATGGTCTTAATTGAAGGTTGTGAAGATAATTGAGATATAATATGAAAGTCAAATATCTTAATTATAATTATAGTGATTAAATTAAAAAAATATTATTTAACTTGTGTAGTTATGCACGGTTTATTATTGACTATTGGGATTATCAAGGCTTTTTTACCTATTGGGTGTAATTTTTTTTTACTATTTTTCAAATGGGAGTACTATTTAAATTATTTTCTAAAAGGGATTAAGTTGTGGCATGTGTTACAATTTCTGTTATGATTTTAATTTTTTTTAATTGGTTTTATGATTTCAGTGTAATTTTTTTACAACTTTAAAGTAGTAAGTTTTTTTTGTTGTTTTTAGGATTTTGAAGTCATAACATATATTAATTTTAATGAATTACGACTTCAAAGTCGTAATTTTTTTTTCACGCTATTTTTTTGTTTGTATTTTGTTTTGTTTTAAATTTTTAAAAAATTATAAATAATTTTATTTATTTAATTATTAAATAAATATTTTTAATTTTAATTGTTATTAGTTTTATTTAATATGTTGTATATTTGTATGGTTTTATTTAATATATTATATATTTTGTTAATGTTTTTTATTTAAAATATATTATATTTTTTTATTTAATATATTTTTTATATTTAAAATTTAGATAATCTTTTAATAATGTTATTGAATTTTATTTTTTTGAATGAAATATAAAGGTAACTTAATGACATTTAATATATTTTTTTAAAATATTTTTTATATTTTAAATACTTAACTTTTAAAAACTAAAATTTGAAACCAAATATTAAAAATTTTTGTTACTAATATTAAGTTATAATTTATGAAATAATATTATTTATTTTGTGTACATAAATTTACTATTAACAACATGAAATAATTTAGTATTTCAAATTTAGTTTTTAAAATTTAAATATTTAAAATAAAAAAATATTAAAAAAATATTAAATGTCATTAAGTTACCTTTATATTTCATTTTAAAAAAAATAAAATTTAGCAACATTATTAAAAGATTATCTAAATTTTAAATATACAAAATATATTAAATAAGATAATGTTTAAAAAATATAATATATTTTAAATAAAAAATTAACAAAATATATAACATATTAAATAAAACCATAAAAATTATACAACATATTAAATAAAACTAATAATAAGTAAAACTAAAATATTTATCTGATAATTGAATAAATAAAATTATATATAATTTTAAAAAATTAAAGAAAATACAAAAAAAATAGCATGAAAAAAATTAGGACTTTGAAGTTGTAATCCATTAAGAAAAACTTACGACAAGTCGTAAAAAAAAAAAGTCACACTGTAGTGTAAAATTATTTACTACTTCGATTTAAAAAAAATAAAAATTGTAATTGGTGATATAGGTAATTGGTGCCCCAGCTTCTAACTCAGAGTATCTATTAAGACTTATCCTCTCTTGAAAAATAACTTAAATACTACCTCCATCCCAGAAAATTGCACTCCAATGGTTAAAAAAAAAAAACTGACTATTATAAGTTACTGATAATATGATTGTGTGCATTTAGCGGCCCCACCGCATGAAGACCAAGTCAATAGGAGCCGTCCAAGGTAACGGTTGTCTTAGGACTTAGAAGTTTGAAAAAAAACAACTTAACTTGTTAGCTTAGGATGAAAACTCACATTTTAATTAATTAATTTGAAAAACTGAAACGGAAGACAGTTGTACATATTTGACTGACAAATCAATCATGTGGCAGACTGGCAGCTGATATGAACATGTTAGAAAAAAAAAAACAAAAAAGAAAAAAAGAAACTACACATCCTTCCATCATTCATTGCTTGGACTTTACCCGATTCTCTACTCCACAGCTAGACTGTATAACGTGCAGGCAATGCTGGCCCTACACGTGGCAAACATCAACGGCTGGTAGGCCTTGTTCTCATGACTTATATTGCTAGCCAGAGTGGCTTCAGCTTTGTCAAGATTCTCTTAACCAAAGCAATCTTCAGTTTTTTTTTTTCTCTCTCTCCTCCTTATAAACCAATCAACCTTAGCTTCAGCCACATCCAAAATTCAGAGTGTGGTTGGTTGTGTTGTGAAATTGCAATGGAGGTGTTGAAAGTTCAGGTTTTTGTGATGTCCATTGTGGCTCTTGCTTTGGCTTATGTGGCACCTTCCATCAATGCTCAGGTCCTTCCTCCTGGCCCTGCACCCACAAGTGATGGTATGGTATCCTATCCTATTCCTATCCCTTCTCAAAATTATTATCCTTAATTAGTTTTTTTTTAATATTTTTTTTCCCTTTTCATGTCTCATGATAATTAATTAATTTGCTATGTCTCAATGGCAATTGGGTTTGTTTGCAGGGATAGCAGTGGACCAAGGAATTGCCTATGTGCTAATGCTGCTGGCTCTGGTCCTTACTTACATCATCCATTAACCCATTCATCTATTCACTATGTTTTTCTTCTCTGTTGTATTTATTTCTTCAACTCTATTCTTTCAATGAAATTCTTTTTTATTATGTGTATGTATGTCTGAGTTTTCGTCCATCTCTATCTGTTTATTTCCGCAAATTAGTTATTTTCATTAAATGAAAATAGTAGTAATCTGTTGTCAAACCTATTTTTCTGGTTGCACTGTTGCACACCACTTAGAAACCTCTTTGTCAACGAATTTTGGCAAAATTCCCTAGTTGCTTGGCGGCTGATCATAGACACCGATAGCTCACATAAAAATAAAAGAAAAAGTGGGTTAGGGTTTTGGGTTGAATAATAAGCAACTTTTACTTTTTGCTATTCATGTCTTTTTGCTTTTGAGGGTTGTTGTAGGCGTGGTATCCACAACACAACTTGCATTGTGTTAAATTCATCTTTGGTTGCTGACATTCCAAGGGTATGACAATAAACCAAACTCTTTAAACGGGGATATTAAAATGAGGAATATGGTTAAATCAAAGTGGTTTATTTCATCTCCGCATAGGGGTAGGGGGTGTAGAATATCTTGATATTACAACCTATAATTTTGTTTTATCTCCACATTTGTTCCATGAAATATAATATGTGTATTTATCATTTCTCGAAATGCTAGAATTGATTGGCAATTTGGCATAGCCACGCCAACACCTATTACATAAGCTAAAACAAAAAATGTTGGTGTAGAAACTCACCAACACCACTAGTAGCATTCATCATCGTAACATAATTATGATTATCTTCTATTTAGTGCGTTTTTTTTTTTAAGTTTGGACATTCCTGGCACCGTCTTGAGGCAGAAGTTAATTTGCAATTGACTTTTTGAGTATCATGACTACAGCGTTGAGACATAAATTAAACTGATTGCCGTATGAAAAGAAAATTAAAAACACTCTTCTGGCAGGTCTCAAATGTTTTTCCAGGTGCCGGTTTGATTAAAGTATGATTTTTCTTCACGTGTGTTTAATATTATTTGTGTTTTTAGTATTATTTAAAGAATATTTAAATAAATAAATTTAACATTTTTAAAATGATTAATATTATGTTAAAATTAATTAAAAAGATTAATTATATTTTTAATGAAGTAGATATCATCTTTAAAAATATCAAACATATTGAAATCGATTATTTTATCTACCTAATCTTATATATTTAAACTCCCACTCTTTCATCTTTTACTTTTATTTTTAATAGATTATCCCCGATCTTAAATCTAACATCACGTCGTAATAATAACACCTATATGAATGTATGGATTCAAAAGAAAAATAATAAATATAAATTTATAATTATTTAAATTAAAATTTATTAAACATGTGTATCATAAAATATTTAACAAATAACTATTAACTGATAACAATCTTATTTGTAGATTGAAAAAAAATTTAAGTATTATATGTATTTTTTTAAAATTAAGCATATTGAGTGTCAATTTTTTTAGAATGTTATTATCATTATAAAATAAAAATATCAAATATTATAGTTTATTAAAGTAACTTATCAAATATTTTCTTATCAAATATTTTCTTATGAAATATATATTTCATATTTATTAACATCTTAATAAGATAAAAATGTAATAATATAAAATAATTAACTTGACTCTAAAATTATGAAAGATGAGTCTAATTTTATAACACATAATCATAATAATAGTTCTTGAGATATGAGACTAACTTTTATTAAAGATATGTAATAATTTTTAAATGCATTATTATTAAAATTAAAATAGTGTAACTTTTTATTAAATAGATAGAAAAATGGAGAAGTAAGAACAAATACTAAAAAGAATAGCTATATTATCTCATATTTTATTAGTTTTCTCTATGTCTATTTAATAAAAATAATAATAAATAAAGACATTCAATCATAATTTTTTTTATAAAAAATATATATAAAAGATTAATTTTTAAAAATTAATAATCTTTCATCAACGTTGAATCATATGAACCGTCAACGACTATTATAAAATTAAAATTTTAATCTAATGACTCCTAAAAGTTGAAGTGAAGTTTACTTTTATATATACAAATGAATATTCTTTGGTTACGGGATAGAATTCATCAAATATCCCCAAAATCAAAGTGTAATGTCACAACCCACTAGTATTCACCATTATGGTAAAGTCATAAGCTAACACTGCTGGAAAATACAGTTAAAAACTAAGGTCCGCATAACGCTATATGTTACTTTTCTACCCTTCTAGGCCATTGCTGAGGGCGGCCAGTGAAAAGTCCTGTGCGCTGTTGCTTGAGATCAGAAAAACTAACAAGAAAAATATCTTATTTACTTAAATAATTAATTATATAAAGAAAAATAGCACTAAGTTGCAGCATCAGTTTTCGCTTACATCGCCATCTGTGTTGCTAATTTCACGTATCTGCTGGAACAAGGCTCCTACAGGGGTGTTAAAGCTTAATTGTAATGCCTCTGTGAATGACCATTTGAAAGAAGCAGCTGTGGTTTACAAAGAGATCACAGTGGAGATGTTTTGTTTTGTTTTGCAGCTAAGGTTGATTACTGTTTTGTGCTTCATGCAGAATCTTGGACTATCTATATTGGTTTGATCATTGCCTGGGAGGAGGGATTCAAGAACCTTATTATAGAATCTGACTCTAATTAATGGTTACCCAAGTCATCATCCCTGTTTGAGTATCATCCAGAATATCAATCACCTAGTTTTGGATGGAGGTTTAATGGCGTGGTCTCACACCCTGAGAAAAGCTAACCGGCCTGGCCAATGTTGGCCAGACTTTACCTGATAACATTTCTGTTTTTGATGTTGTTTCTTCTTTCAGCTCTTATTTTAGCTGATGTAACTCGACTGCTGTTTCGTGCGGTTCTTAGTGTTGCTTGGGGCTTGCCCCAGTTTTTCCACCAAAAAAATAAATAAAGAAAATAACAGTTTACATTGACAGTGGCAGTGCAGCTTGTAAATCCTCCTATAGTATAGACAAACAAAATTCATTACTCAATCATGTTGGCTAACCAAATTCTTATTCCTTATACTTCGTTGTAGCATGTTTAAGATATACATTGATTAAACTGACCATGTTAAACTCGACCACATAAAATATAAGATAGCCAAATGCATCAATAATTGATACGTATAATGGAAAGGGGGGTTCGAACTCATCCAAAATAATAGTAAATAAGTTTTGAACGACTTTTATGATCCTTTTTTTTTCACCTTTTATATACATCCTCTGGCCAGCTCAATAATTTCACAGATAAGCGAGTAGGAATCCACGTAATAGTGGTTACAATTCCTCATTGAAGCCACGCATCATGCACACAAAAAATGCCTGCAAAATTCTGGCTTAACCAAAGCCAGAGGCAAAACCAATAAGAACAGCCTAAAATAAGATTTTCATACTTCCGCTCACAAGTTATCTTAGGTTAGTTCATTTCAAACTATGATACATCATACAAGCGAGAACTAAATTGTGCAACTGTTGGACATTCCACTGTGAAAATGGAGCACGCATATCATTTAACTACCATTGTAAATGCACAAATAACAATACAAATTGATAGTGTTACAGCTGAGGAAAGGCACCTGCTCAAAGTGCCATCTCAGCCTGCAAAGCTGCCAATTCATCTTCTTCAGGAGTTCGCTTTGCAGGAACTGGGCGAGTAGGTTGGCGCCCAGCTGGGACCTGCACTGGGGCTGCAGGAGCTGTAGTTGCTGGCTGAAGAAGCTGTTCTTCCAACTCAGCACCCTCCAATTCTTCAAGTTCTGCTTCCAATTCGTCCTGAAAGGAAAAGAATTTCAAAATGATCCTCTTGGACATGCATTGGTGCTCTAGAACACTACTACTGTACTACAATCTAAAGATATGAATATCTTGTTTGCAACCAATGTAGCAGAAATAAAATAAACCAAGAAGATGACCTCGTCAAAATCAGCAGCTGCACCAATTGGAGCTGACAATGCATCCTGAATCTGTTTCATGTTCTCGGTCTGTTCATTGATCTCATCCATGGTCTTGTCAACATCATCAATATTCCTGAAAAAGAAAATGTTCCAACTCAATAGTATCATAAATCACAACCAACAGTTGAATAAATATTATAAGTCAGAGCATGATATTGAGACATAAGAAATACAAGAAAATGTTAATGAGTTAAATCACTAATCACTAAATATTTTAAAACATAAATAGCACTCCACTACATACGTTGCTTTTTGCATAGCCTTCATAGCAGCTGCTCCAGTTCTTAATGCATCCACCGTTTCTGTGGTAGCTTTAGCACCTTCCAACAATATCATCTGTAACACAAATTTACATCATAAGATACAAAAGATTCTCAATAAACTAAACCATCTTTCAAAATGTTACTATTTACAAAATTGCTTTCACACCTGGTCATGAATACGCAACTGGAAATTTCCAAGCTGCTCTATTTGCTGTTCATATAACCTCTTCCTCTTCAGACATTGTATTGCCGCTGCATAAAATAAAACTCAAATTACATACCACGATATAAGTGAAAATTGGATATTAAAAAAAAGCACTCTGAAGATATTCTCTAGAACAAATACCCATGAGTTCAGTAACCTACCCCTTTTGTTCTTCCCCCTTGTGAATTCTTTGGCCTTTTCAACTTCCGCTGCCACCTTTTTAAGGAGCACTTTCTCCTTTTTCTCCAGCATTTCAAGTGTCTACATGATTCAAAGAAAAAAACATTCAGTTTGAGGAAATTCTCTCTTAAGTGTATATTACTGCTATAAACATCAGTCTAACACTTGGCCACCATACCGAGCCATGACTCAGAAGAATTGCAATAATATTCTGCCAACTAGTGTGATAATTCTGGAGATACTATGTAAAAAAATATATATTTTCAACAATCATATGAAATCAATTGACTAAAGGTTTAATTGGGAGAAAACGTGATTTGTTATTCAATACTCACAAGTCACAACATGCAAGCAAATAACCCATTTATGAAGGAAAATTATTACATACCTAGATCGATATAACCATAAAGATAACATGCTCTATCTTGAATTAAAGAAAAAAACAAGACTAAAATTGTGTACTGAAATAAGGAAGCAACTAACAGTGTGAACACAAATACCCTCTATCTGATGACTAAGGTTTTGACAAACTTAATAAGCTATGTAATGAAACACCATATTTGATGAGAGTTGGAAGCCTTCAATGAAAAATCAGTCAAAACAAAAGCTCATTTGGAATTCCATGAATCAGTCATATATTGTGATTTAAATTCATAATTGATATATCTAATAATTGAAAGAGTTTATGTAAGTAATAAAATAATCCAAATCCAACAGCTAGCTGAAAGTTAATAAGCAGAGTTGCCATGGAGATTTTTTTTTTTGTACACACTATCCACCAACTTTGCTGATGACTAATCTTTACCGGAAAACCAGACTGGCAACATTTAGTAGGTCTCCCCTCCCAACCATGTTTTTTTCCATCCACAAGGCTCGAATCCGAGACCTTGCAGCTGTCATGGCGATTGGTGACAAGTCTGATAGCAACTAAGAGGGAAATATAAAAGTATAACTGATTGATGAGAGCATAGAATAGAATAGTGGACCTCGTTTAGCTTGTCCAAAGTGGCAACAGCATTGGTTTCCTGTTTAGGTTTACCGAACATCCGGCTAAACATGATTGTTTGTGTGTGATGCGATCGATTGAAACCCTAGTTCCTCGCAAGCGATCGGATCCTCGATTCGTCAACCGATCTTCCTGAAACGATCAAAATCGTGAAACCAATGATATGATAGTGCGCAAACAAACAAAAAAGAAAGAGAGAGAGAAAAGGGGGAAAGGAAGAACGAACCCAGATGAAAAAATTAGAGATTTTTGGAGTGAGAGTGATAGAAAGATTAGGGATTGGGATCCGGGAAGGGTAGAAAAGACGAAAATAAAGAGCGGTGGATTTGGGTTTGGCTTAGGCGTGTTGTATTGGTGTTCAAAGCGAAGAAAGAAGGAAAGGAATTGAAGAAGCATCCTCGAAGTCCAAGAATCTTTCCTTGTCTCTTCTTCCCCTCCACGTGGCGCGCATTAGCTTCTTCTTTTTCCTATCCATTTATCACCCTAAGTTAGTTTGAGTTTTTCTATATTTAAGTCCTAAAGAGACTTAGATTACTTCATTCATAATCAAATCAACAATACAATAAAGTAAACTTAAAAAAAAAAAAAAACAAAAGGAGAAGACATAAGATATGATCAATGGATGCTCTTGCAATAGCATGAGCCATCATCCTAACAAACTTCACCGGGATGTTGTTACATTAAGCTATATTTAAGTAGATTCTTGTTTCTTACTAATTTTATTAATAATATTGACTAATTTTCATTTTAATATTAGAATTTTCTTTAATAAAATAAAACGAGAATGATAAATCGAAAGATAAGAGATTAAATTTTCATGAAAGGATATCTCCTATAATATTTTCTATATATAGAGAGAGTTAGGAGTGTTTTGAAGAACAGAGCAAAATAATTTATCACTCAAGTATTTTTTTTTATCAGGATTTATGACTCATGTATTAAACATTAGCTAATTACATTGGACTAAAATTAAATTTTATCAACGAAAAATATATGAATCACATAAACAAATATTTATCATAAAAATTATTTATAGGAAGTAATTTTTATGTAAAACATGATTGAATGTTAAAATGAGCACTTCTCAAGAGTGAGAATTCAATTAATTGGCTTCTTATTTGTAGATTTTTTTTCATTAGATTTAAATAAAATGGTAGTTTTAGATGATTTTTTAAAAAACAGGCTAATTCTCAGTGTAGTGTGTAAAATGCATCCCCAAATAAGATAAGAAAAATAATATTCCGAGTGTTTAATTGAAAAATAAAGAGGATAAGAGTCTTGTTCTTCAAATTGTATATCGTAATTTATAATGCAAGATTACTTAATAAATTTCACAATTAAAAATTAAATTAATATACTTTTTTAAGTGGAATTAATATACTTATATATTATAAATTAAAATACACAGTTTAAAAAGTGAAATTCTCACTTCAATTAAACATTATCAAATTTATATTATTATCAATATAAAACTGTAATGTTTATCATGACCTTTTAACTGACCTAATAACTTTTGTTTTAAAAATACCAAAAAAGTTTATTAAATTACGAATACAAACTCTACTCAAGTTAATTATTTGTTTATTTGGAGGTGTCCATAAGAGCAGAGAAACCAAGGTTATATTATTTATCAAACTCCATATTATATTGGTAGTGTCGAAGAAATTCCTTCTTTTGTATATATGGAAGCAGTTGATAATGGGGACAAATAAACAAGTAGGACGCATTCGCCTTTGTTCTTAAGACAAACTGGCGTTGAATATCTGATGTTAAGGAAAAAGGGGATTAGTGCCTTTGTGGATAAACTTAAGGATGCCCTCTCTAATCTCTATCCAAACTTTCCTTTTCCTCACACATTCTCAATATTACTATCCCAACTTTAACCAAATATACTGCCATTTTCTTTACCCTCCCCACTCCCATGTCTATATGTATTTTTATCTTGAAACGTGCTCTTGGTTGCAATCCAAGAAATGCGAAGCTCCCCAAAATAAAATTAAAAAAAAAACACATATTCAATTTGTCTCCTATCTCACATTTTTACTGGAATAGATGTAAAGCTCCACAAAATAAAAAATGAACCACATATCCAATTTGAATTTTCTAGCTGCATAAATCAAAACAGACTCGGCCATTGGGCCCAAAAGCAAGCTGGAAAAGGATAAGAGAAGAAGTATTGGATCTAAATAAATCCCGAAGAGGGTAAGACTAGCAAATATTAGCAAATAAACAAAGACCCCTAAAGAAAACAAATAACCCTTCTTAGTCCCTTTTGTGTCAGTGTTGATTTGTTTTAGAATTGAATTGAGTTTAATTTGTTGGCCAATTCAATTCTAAAACAAATCAGCAAATTGATAGTAACAAAACACATCACACATTGATGCAGTGTAAAACTGAAAGGATAAAATTGATGCTAGAGCTGAACAAGCTTCAGTTTCTCATGCTAACTCTGAAATTAATTCTGGATCTGACATCTAATCACACTTAAAAGTTTTTTCACCTCTATACAAGAATGTGTTACCTGGGAATCAAATCCAGATCTTTCCCTCAGGCCACATACTCAATTTTTTTTTTCTTATTTTTCAGAGTTCGACACCTTCATTGGAGTCTCCAAACTAACCTTAAAAAACTCACACTACCACTTAGATTCCTTTCTTTCCTCACTGTCTCAGTCTCCATCATGCTCCCCGCCATTTCTCTTCCAACCAACATAACCGTCAAAACGAACATAACCGCCACCTCCACACCCAGAACCACAAATACACACAAACACAAAACAACACCATTTAACTCAACCCTAAAATCTCTGTGCAAATGGGGCAATTTGGACAAAGCTCTTCGCCTAATCGAATCATCGAAGCCCACACCCATTGAAGAAGAAGAAGAAGAAGAAAGCATCTCTCTCTTCCTCCACGCTTGCATATCCAGAAGGTCCTTGGAACATGGCCGAAAACTCCACTTGCACTTGCTTCGTTCTCAAAACAGAGTCTTGGAGAACCCCACTTTGAAGACCAAGCTCATCACGCTATACTCTGTTTGTGGCAGAGTCAACGAGGCTCGTCGCGTGTTCCAAATTGACGATGAGAAACCCCCAGAAGAACCTGTGTGGGTAGCTATGGCTATTGGGTATTCGAGAAACGGGTTCTCCCATGAAGCTTTGCTTCTTTACCGTGACATGTTATCATGCTGTGTGAAGCCTGGGAATTTCGCGTTTTCCATGGCCCTCAAGGCGTGTTCTGATTTGGATAATGCGCTGGTTGGCAGAGCAATCCATGCCCAAATTGTGAAGCATGATGTTGGAGAAGCTGATCAAGTGGTGAACAACGCGCTTTTGGGGTTGTATGTGGAAATTGGGTGCTTCGATGAGGTCTTAAAGGTGTTCGAGGAAATGCCTCAACGAAATGTTGTGTCTTGGAACACTTTAATTGCTGGTTTTGCTGGTCAAGGTAGAGTATTTGAGACACTTTCTGCTTTCAGAGTTATGCAGAGAGAAGGAATGGGGTTCAGTTGGATTACTCTTACAACCATGTTGCCGGTGTGTGCTCAAGTTACTGCACTTCATAGTGGCAAGGAGATACATGGGCAGATTCTAAAGTCTAGGAAGAATGCTGATGTGCCTTTGCTAAACTCATTGATGGACATGTATGCCAAATGTGGAGAAATTGGTTATTGTGAAAAAGTGTTTGACAGAATGCACAGCAAGGATTTGACCTCATGGAATACAATGCTAGCTGGATTTTCAATCAATGGTCAAATACATGAAGCTTTGTGTTTGTTTGATGAAATGATAAGGTATGGCATTGAACCAAATGGGATTACCTTTGTTGCCTTGCTGTCCGGTTGTAGCCATTCAGGACTCACCAGTGAGGGGAAAAGGTTGTTTAGTAATGTGATGCAGGATTTTGGGGTGCAACCATCTTTAGAGCATTATGCCTGTTTGGTGGACATATTAGGCAGGTCAGGGAAATTTGATGAGGCATTAAGCGTGGCAGAGAACATTCCAATGAGACCAAGTGGCAGCATTTGGGGGTCATTGCTTAACTCGTGCCGGCTATATGGAAATGTTGCTCTAGCTGAAGTAGTTGCAGAGCGATTGTTTGAGATTGAACCTAACAATCCGGGAAATTATGTGATGCTTTCAAACATATATGCAAATGCAGGGATGTGGGAAGATGTGAAGAGGGTTAGAGAAATGATGGCCTTGACAGGAATGAAGAAAGATGCCGGATGTAGTTGGATACAAATAAAGCATAAGATTCATACATTTGTTGCCGGAGGGAGCTCTGATTTTCGTTGTTCTGCTGAGTATAAGAAAATTTGGAACGAGTTGTCAAATGCCGTTAAGAATTTGGGATATGTCCCTAACACGGGTGTTGTTCTCCACGATATAAATGAAGAGATGAAAGCAGTATGGGTTTGTGAGCACAGTGAACGGCTTGCTGCTGTCTTTGCACTAATCAACACTGGTGCTGGAATGCCAATTAGAATCACCAAGAATCTTCGGGTTTGTGTTGACTGTCATTCCTGGATGAAGGCTGTTTCAAAGGTTACAAGGAGACTAATTGTATTAAGAGACACAAACAGGTTCCATCATTTTGAAAATGGCTCTTGTTCTTGTAAGGATTATTGGTGAACGACAACACCATGATGAAAAAAATCATTTGTTACTTCGTTTTCAAAGTTACTACTTTACATTGGTGATAAGTTCACGCTTAATAATTTCGGCTTCAAATGAAAGAAATAAATTTTACACAAACTCAAGCTCCAGGTAAGTGTAAACTTTCAACTCAACATGTGGGCAATGGTTAGTTGCTTAAACACTAGATCCAGATCTTTACCTTTTAACTTTCATCTGACACTGCTCATACAACTGCTAATCGTCATTTTGTTCGGTTTATATTTCATTCAAATGTTTTCCGCATTCAAAAATGATTTTAAGCATGCCTTATATGCTCTCATATTTGATAGCTAGTGAGATAAAGAAATAATTGAGAAAATGTTGGTATGACAAGGTGATGTGAAATTAAGTGGGCAATCCTCACATGCTATTGGAAATTAAAGGGTGTCCAAGTATAATTGTTCTTACACAATGCTATTATCCCAGGTAAAAAAAAAAACAAAAAGAAACCTACATCACCGTCCTCATTCCATGTTTACCATCGTATTTTTCTTATATCCTAAGTATCATTGTTCTTCCACAATAGCACAAACGCATAAACAAACTGCAGGGGCAGAAACTAAAATTGATATTATCAAGCCACATTATGTCTCAACAAAATTCGAAGTAACCCAACAAAATTAGGAGTAATTTGATAACCTAGAAAAACAAGACTGAATTGCAGAAACAAAAAACCTACATATATGTCTCCAGGGTTCAAACAAATACAAATCAATCCTCATCATCAATAACCTTGGTGCCTAACCCTTTGAGCTCATCCTTAGGAATCTCAACAACGGTGACAAGAGAGTATAGCTCTTCCTTGGCATCTTCATCGTCATTCCTCTTGCGAGCAATTCTTACCCTAATCCTCCTTGGAACACTCCTGATTCCCTGGCTCCAGACAAACTTGTTCAACTTCACATCCACCCTCACATCATTGGTCCCCATGGCCTTTTGGGCAAATTTCCTTATCTCCTTAATAGCTTTAGGAGCTTTCTTCTTAAATGTGCTGTTTTAAGACAACAACAAACCAAACAAGAACCACTAAGACTACTGTTCTCGAACCAAAACATGAAAGCAATCAAAAGACACAAAGTATAATAAATAAAAGGAATATGAAACCATTCATTTCTATCAAAATAAACACAAATTTCATATCAATGGCCCGATATATCACAAAACAGGAACTCATGGAATATTTTTTTTGAAAGCTAAAGGCTGCAAAAGTGACTTGAGCTATGCGTTTTAATCAATACAATCACTAGGAAAAGAACTGCACAACTTTTGTCCTGTTTGCTAGGGTTCCTAATCTCAATTCTATAGCCACGAAAAAACTCAGATCCATAGAAACGTGTATACAGCTCAACTTAGCTAGGGTTGGTTACTAACAATTTATAACACTTTAGTACTAAACAATTAAGTTGTTAATAGGATGATTATTGAAGCGTTAAGAATGGGGGTTAGTTGAGTTAGACAAATAGCAGAGAGAACATGGTATACAGAAGAAGGTGAATAGATTACCAGCCATGGAGGCGCTTGTGGAGGTTAATGGTGTACTCTCTGGTAACCACCTCCTCCTTCCTACCCTTCGCCTTCTCCACCATTCTCAACCACCGATTACTCACTTACCTGCAACACAATCACAAATCACAAAATTACATTATTATGACATCATGCAACCAAACCTACGTAGTTTATGAAAAAATAGGAGAGAAAGACACACCTTAAGGATCGGGAAGGGTTTCGGCAGCAGCGTTCTACATTCAACAGAGAACCTAGGAAAGAGTCTCCGCTCTAATATAACGTCACATTAACCCTAATGGGCCTGGGTTGTTAGAAATAACGGGTCAACTGTAAAGGCCCAATAAAATAGGGAACAACTATTCCCGCTACCATATTTGTTTTTTAAACTACCAACCTTTGTGAAATTCCTATTTTGCTCAGTCACCAAATTCCTACAAAGCTACAAAGCATTGCCCCCACCCCAACCCAGATCGCTCCGCTCCTCCCCGTGCAACTCATCATCGATCCACGTAGCCCCTTGCCTCGTCAAGATCGAGCATCCCTATTTTTGTTGTTGTATAATGTACGATAGAATTGTATTTTTATTGCATTATTTTTTTTCACCCCATGTGTGCAACAGAAATAAGATTTCATTGTTGACTTTTTCAATATAATTAAATTTCCGTGGGAAGGGTAATTTCGGAAAAAAAATATTTGAAGCCCTCGTGGGTGTGCAGATAGCAGATTTGGTAGTGTAAATAATAGTTCCCATAAAATAAACACGGGTCAAATTTATGGCCCAATACTACAAAACAACATGGCTCAAACGTTAAAACTTAAAACACGTCTGTCTCTGTTTTGTGGTGAGAAGAAGAGAGAGACAGACAGAACAATGGGGGAAGCAAAGGGAAAGGAAGAAGAAGTGTTAGCATCAGTTCACTCAACCGTGTTCAAAGAATCAGAAAGCCTTGATGGAAAGTGTGTTAAGATTGAGGGCTATGATTTCAACCGCGGCGTCAATTATCCGTTGCTACTCAGCTCCATGGTCACAACTGGGTTTCAAGCTTCCAACCTCGGTGATGCCATCCAAGTCGTTAATCAAATGGTTGGTTTGTTTTCTCTTCTCTAACCCCCATCTCTTTATATTCACGTGATTTTTTCGTTATAAAAATTGAATATTTGGATTGAAGCTAGACTGGAGGCTAGTTGATGAACCCGTAGCTGAGGATTGCAGTGACCAAGAGAGGGATTTGGAGTACCGAAAATCTGTGACGTGTAAAGTGTTTCTGGGTTTCACTTCTAATCTTATTTCTTCTGGTGTTAGAGATACTGTGAGGTTTCTTCTTCAGCATCGCATGGTAAGTTAGTTTCCCTTCCCTTGTTAGATATATCTATCTGTCTTAACTTCCTTTTGGTAGGAGAACTTCAAAAAGGGACACAATTCATACAAGTATTTATGCACGCACTAATTGTAATTTCAGTCTCTTTTTTTTTAGTGTTAGTTACTTTCGCTCCTGTCCCTGTATATATATGCTGGGTGCCTGTTGTTCTTTTTTTTTTTCTCTCTCTGAGATTGATTTAATCAGTTTTATGAATAAGAGTTGAACGTGTATTGCTCTTTCTATCAAAGGGAAGAAAAAAAAACAAATTGACTAATTATTACAATTAGCATACTTGGCATATGTTTTCTTATCCTGTAAACAAGTGCTTCACTGGAATAAGTGACCATCCTTTGAACTGCATTACCATCAGGAGATGAAATATGAGATATGTACACAAGGCCAATATCTGCTGCATTTTTTTATGCTTTGAGATGTAACATATTTAGCACAGTCGATAAGAAGACGGACCTGGAGTCCCATCTCAGCCCCTGGTATGGTGAACCTAATCGATACATAGTAGCTGAATTAGCATAAATAAGACTAATAGGGGTGAAAAGATAAACTAAAAGATGTTATTTCCACTCAAAGCATATAAATGTTAGAAACAAGCATCAGAGACCAGATACAATATGCCAATTAGACAATGACTCTTGATACCGATACTTCTTGAGCCTCTCTTTTTCACCCTTTTCATAAGTTATTACTTTTATCTAGCAAGAAAAGTAGCAAAATAACTTTCTTGTGAGCAAATGTATATTTTCATATAGAAAGGTAAACAATAATAAGGCTGAGATATCTCATCTTGACAGATTGCATCATATATATATATATATATATGAATTGTGTCCCTTTTTGAAGTCTCATTGGTATATATGCTTAATGATGTTATTGAATTTTGTTGCATTTATTCCACAATCTGCAGGTTGATGTAGTTGTTACAACTACAGGTGGCATTGAAGAAGATCTTATAAAGTGCCTGGCACCAACATATAAAGGAGATTTCTCTTTGCCTGGAGCATATCTGCGCTCAAAAGGGTTGAATCGGATTGGTAATTTATTGGTCCCGAATGACAACTATTGCAAATTTGAGGACTGGATTATTCCTATCTTTGATCAGATGTTGGGGGAACAAAATAATGAGGTATTTTATTTTTGAACTTCTCTGCTCAATGCATTAGATAATTTACATAGTTTTGTTTTTGTGGAACGCCTGGAGTCACATTATTTATGTGTTGTATTACTTCTAATTCATGTCAATTTTGTGCTAACCAAAATCAAACTAAACTATAACTTTTAGCACGATTGAATGACAAACCTTTTATGTAGCAGGTTCTTTTTTTAGATTTCACTTGTAACCTTTTTCCTGACCCTTTTTTTTTTGCAGAATGTGTTGTGGACACCATCTAAGTTAATAGCTCGATTGGGAAAAGAAATAAAAAATGAAAGCTCTTACCTTTACTGGGCATACAAGGCAAGAATGAAACCAACCTTAGATTTATAGTAAATTATGCTATTCCCTTTAATCTGTTTCTGATTTGTATCTTTATCATAGTTTCTTTTCTCATTATTCTACTGTTGTTGTGCATATTTCTTGTGGCATTTATATAGTATATACAAAATGCTATGTCGTCATTTGTCTCAATCTTAAGATTTACTGAACAGTTTGGATTTCAGAATACAGTTTACAATATAATATTGATAACATTTCTTAAGATATTTTCCAGAACAACATTCCAGTTTTCTGTCCGGGCTTAACTGATGGCTCATTGGGGGACATGCTGTACTTCCATTCCTTCCGCAATCCTGGTCTGATTGTGGACATAGTGCAAGGTTTTTTCTGCTTTCTTTCTACTTTTTACTGCATGTATAATTTTGAAAAATCAAGAACCATAGCTAAATAATTAGCGATACAACAGATATAAGGGCAATGAACGGTGAAGCAGTACATGCAAGTCCCAGGAAGACCGGAATGATAATTTTAGGAGGTGGCCTTCCAAAACATCACATTTGCAATGCCAATATGATGCGCAATGGTGCAGACTATGCTGTTTTTATCAATACTGCACAAGAATATGATGGGAGTGATTCTGGAGCTCGTCCAGATGAAGCTGTTTCATGGGGAAAGATACGAGACTCTGCTCAGACTGTTAAGGTACATCCTATGCAAACTTTCACAACTGGTTTCCTTGTCATAGTTCTTTAACTTTTGCCATGCATACTGTTGTTTTTGCTTAAGGATCATGAGTTTTTTTATTACATAATTGTAGCCATGCTGTAAGGATGGGCTTAGGGAGACCCAAAATATTCTTATAATACCAGCAATTATATGAAAGTTACATTTGATGGGCTTCTTATAAAACCAGCAATTAATAAATATTTGATAACTCAACCACTCTACTGATACACATGAAATATAAAATGGTACCAAACACCCAGCAATACATATAACCCTTAAATGTCTTTTTGTTACATTAAATCAGGTACACTGTGATGCAACAATAGCATTTCCTCTGCTGGTTGCTGAAACGTTTGCTTCAAGAGTGAAACCTCACCATTGATGAAGGTTAAAGATGAATTTACTCTGAAGTTCATTTTAATTGTGTGTGTTTGAGGATCTTGATGGACAAGTTCGGCATTGGTGTTCAATTTGACTATCATTTGATTCCTAAGCTCCTCTTAGCAGTGGAGACCTTTTTGACCATTCAAAGGTAATCCATTAATCCTGTCAGTGAGGAAGTCAGGAATTATAGATGTGAGGATCATTGTACTAATATCTTTAGGGAAAATAAGGCTAAGAAAACTAACTGATCATATATGGCATTTTTAATATTTTCCAACTGATGGCTGCATTTCATGTTGGTAAAAAGTTTTAATTACTAATTCCTTTCTGTGAATTATAGCAGTTTGTTACCGTTGCATCCCGAAGTCTAGTTTAAATAACGCTTGCTTTTATTTCCAAATTGATTGAATGATGATTTTTTTGGTACGGTGATAAGGAGTTTGAAACTAAAATTTTACGTGCAAACTAGCTTAAACCGATGTTATGAAAACTGGTATGGTCACTCACCTGGTCAAAACAATGAATCAATTATCGAAACGATGGACTTCTAGTTGATCCAATTTGACTCGATATATATATATAATACTCATTCTCAGAAGCTATTAGCCTATTACTATCAATAAAAGTGACTACAAGAAGAATAAATAGTGAACTAAGTGGAAAAAATAAAGAGCAAAAATAATATACTATTAGAAAATATTTTTCATTTAGTTTGATATAATTTAAAATTTAAAATAATTATTTGTTTAGTTTCTTTTTAACTAATTCTAAAATAAGAGAAGAAGAAATAGACAAGAAAGAATAATTCAGAAAAAAAAAGAAGAATGAAAATACTTTCCAATCTCTCTCAAGATAGCAACAGCGACGCATACCGCAGCCTGCACCATCACCGACGGTGGTTGAGTTGGGATGCACAGTGGTGGGTGGCAATGGTGTTTGGTTGGTGCGCCGCCACCACCACCGTCGGTGACCCATCACTTGCGCATCACCACCTCTCAAAAAAAGTAAACAGGTTCAACCCAGTCCGGGTTTACAAACCCGACCAGGTCACCGGTTTCTGCTAAAACCACCCAGTTCACACTGGGCCATGCCATGTGCATCTCCGATCCAATAGCTCGCCGGTCCAGACCGGCCGGTTTTTATGACACTGGCTTAAACATAACCAAAAATGAAACTTTGTACATTTTATTCATGCAAATGCTTCAAAAACTCTCATGCTGTGCTGTTGGATTCGATGGCAATATACGATTT
The DNA here is from genome assembly GCF_000004515.6 of Glycine max. Taxonomy (NCBI): domain Eukaryota; kingdom Viridiplantae; phylum Streptophyta; class Magnoliopsida; order Fabales; family Fabaceae; genus Glycine; species Glycine max. The sequence goes on from NC_038243.2 coordinate 15,118,329, forward strand.
TATTTTTTCTCTTTTTAAGGCCATGTCAGGGAAAAGATTGTTCCTCTATTAAGCTTTAGTTTCTGTAAACTATTTAACAAGCATCTCTAAGACAAAATAATAGAGATGAAGTGGTTAAAAATTGTACTTTTGTTTTAAGAAATTTATATTAACTAATCTAAGAAAAAACAAACTTCATGCAACTTTTTTATTCGCTTGAGAATTTTATATTAAGTTTTACTATAAAAGTTTTGAAACACAAGGCCCTAGGTTTTAATTTTCTCCATTGAAGCACTAAATGAAACTAACTTGTAGTAATTTAACATGAAACCAAAAGTTTATTAGGAACACAAAATGCAACGTTTTTTCAGGTGGCTACTACAAATACAAATACAAATATATAATAGCAGAGCAGAGCACTAACACAAAAGTTCAAGCAATGCGCCTACAAATATTGAGACCATCCCCTACGGAAGTAAGAGCAAATTCAACACGAGAATCGTTTGTGATTGTTTTGTTAAATTCAATTGCTGCGTCCCTCCCTGGTCTGAAGTGTGGTGGAACTTTGTCTTCAGGCCAGCTAACGCGTCCACCCCACAGTGTGTTGTCATATACAAGTAGCCCCCCAATCTTGACCAGTTTTATAAGCTTCTCATGGTAGTTCACATAGTTCTCCTTGTCAGCATCAATGAAGGCAAAGTCATAAGATCCTTCATTTGCAGGCTGCACCCAACACATTGGAGGGTATATCCTTTGTGGTATAAATAGAGGGTACATCTATTTGGAGATTGTTATACTTAGAACAAGAAAGGGTACATCTTTTGTGGATCAGTTCAAGTGCAAGGTACATCCACTTGATTTTTCAAAGAGAACAAGGGAGGATACATCCCTTGTGGATCTTTGGTTTGTAAAGGATTTTACAAGGTTGAAAGAAATCTCGAGAACCGCAGGTTACTTGGGGACTGGATGTAGGCACGTTTTGTGGCCGAACTAGTATAAATCTTGTGTTTGTCTTCTTCTTCCCTACACTCTTTAATTTCCGTTGTGCACTTTTAGTTATCGCTTTTACTTTTGGTTAAGTTTCTATTTCTGTTCTTTACTTTCTTAACTTAGTTGTAAAAGCCTAATTGAATCTAGTAACATTAAGAATGATAGATTTTTAATTAGTCAAGACAAGTTCATAATTAATTCACCCCCCCCCCCTTCTTAATTATTCTGAGGCCACTTGATCCAAGATTTTAATGGATTTATATCATAAGAATTTAAAGGATTTGAAAGGACTTTATAGATTTATAAAATTTGAAAGTATTCTTTGAATTTTTAAAAATAATTAAAAATTACAAGAATTAGTGGAAAAAATAATAAGAAATGATGAAGTTTGGATAAGAAAAAGTAAAATCAATATACTTTTTTTAATTGTTTAAAAGCTAAATTGAATATAGTTTTATATCCTCATATACTAACCATTCTTGCTATAACATTTTTTCATTCTCACTTTTAGATTTGAAAATAGATTCAAATTATACGTTGGTTTTCTAATCTTTTTAATTACTATAATTATTTCATGATAAATTCAATGACATGTTTAAATGGGATAGAAGGGAGTGGTAAGGATGGAAAATTTGTACGAGGAATGTGAGTGATGAAATTAAGGGTGACAATCACAAAAATATTGCATCGAGCAGATGATGAGCATAGTCAGTGAATTATCTAAAACACACTAGAAGGAGGAGTTGAATAGTGTGATGGATAAAAACTTAGTCTTTCAAAGGTGTTCAAAATCACGTTGTGCTTAAAAACTAATTCACAAAACATGGATACAATAGTGTAAAAGTAACTTATAGAAAATAACTAGTTATATAGAAGTGGTAAAGAAAATACAAAGGTTTTATACTAGTTCACCCCAGCTCTTGGGCTACGCTCAGTTCTCCTTCAAACCTTGAAGGGTTCAACTAATCAATTCTTTGATTATAATCAAGTATTCTCTGTGTTATTTCTGATTACAACAAGTACTCTCTGAGCCACTCTTGACATTAGCCTTAATCTACCCCTGAGATTAAGACCTAAATATTCTTTATCACTAAGTCACTCATGACTTTCACAAATAATATATGCTTGATAGAAAATATACTCTAATCACTCAAAGAGTGTTTACACAATAGGCTTGAATACAATGAAACTCGCTAACTTAGCAAAACTAAGATTCACTCAAGTTTCTTTTGTCCAATAAGACTAACAGTGTTTCAACACTTTGTTCATTTTGTCTCAGACTATTATCTTGTGATTCGACAACCTTAACACGAACATCTTTAAGCTTTATGTAGACTTCATAGTTTGATCCGTTGACAAATCTCAGCTATTCATTGTCTAATAGCTTTGGCGCTTGACATGAGATCGCTACTATGTAGAGAGAGAGAGTAGGGGACCACAAACACTTTCTGCATCATATCTTTATAGAAGTACAATTTGTTAGTGTCGCCTAGTGCTCAGAGTTGACTTTTAGCATACAAATTGAAAGAAACGTTAACAACATAAGACAAAAGAAATTAAGAATGTTAAGACGAGACAATTTAAATCTTCCTTTTTGTGCGCTATGTGTGGCACCCTCTACCTTGAGATATATGTAAATAAATAAAATATATAAAAAAATATATTAGTAAACAAATTCACGTGGATAAAAGGTTCACATTCACTTCACTATTACCAAATAAAGCTTATTAAAAATATATTCGGCTCAAAACAAGACCGTCACAATTTACAAAATAAAAAATTGTTTTGTTAAATTAGTGAGGTAAAATAAAATAGACTAACATCATGCAATTAATATAGAAACTTATGCCCCCAATGTCACATCCTATCAGAGCATTGTGTCCTGACGTCCTTCAGCACAAGGTTCCTTAAAGCAATTCACCTAATCATCTGTTCCCCCGAACACAAAGTTCAAGATCATCATAGGATCTAAACACAAACAACACATAGGGAATGAGTTATCACATTACTAACTAATGGAGAGAAACAAGATAACATGTAGGTATAAATATCATATAAACAAAATAAAACTTACTTGAACATAGCTCACATCATTTCACCATTTTGTCGCCCAACATCACATCACAACACAACACATTTCATTCATTTTCACAACATTCACATACTCAAGGATCAAAACACAATGTCATCAAGTCAATCAATATCGATCAATACACAAACATTATGCAACATATACACTAAGATTCAATCCTATATGCAATGTGGTACCATGTCAGTGAAAAACCACGTCGGGCGCCTAAGAGTACATAACAAGGCAAGTCACACAATAGTAAGTCAGGTCACTCTCACTAGGTAAAATCACAGGGAGATCAGTCAGGGTCACGCTATTTTGCGAGAATGCTTCAACCATGTGGGATCGGCACAGGCTTAAAGGAGCACTCAAACCAGGTGACCCCCAAAGCCTACACTCCGAATAGTCTGTCAGGGCCTCTCCTTCCTGATTCAGGTCTAACCCAGAAAACATTTTAGCACACAGGTTCTATCTATGAACTGCACAAAACACACGACTGCTCAATTATTCTCAAAATAGTTTTAACTCGTCGCCCTTTAAGGGTCTTAGCATTAACTCCTCGCCTTTAAAGGGTCTTAGCATTAACTCGTCGCCCTAAAAGGGACTTAGCATTAACTTGTCGCCCTTAAAGGATCTTATAGTTGTATGATTGTACAATTCATAGTTCATAACTCAATGCACACATCTCAATCACGTGTATACTCAATTTATAACATACACTCGATCTCAATCACAATGGTATAATCTCAATTTAACATGTTATCACACTTCATGAATCATATATACTTTATCTATAAACTATGCAATACACACAACTACTCAATTGTTTTCAAAATCATTTTAACTCGTCAGATTCCCACAGTGGATCCCATCACAATACTCGTCGACCTTAAAGGGTCTTACAATTGTGTGATTGTACAGTTCATAGCTCACAACTCAATACACACATCTCATCTCAATACACATGTATTTCATCATTCATCACATGTTCAATTTATCACATACTCACAATTTGAATCACCATTTCATAATCTCAACATAACAATTTATACAATCAATTCTCATCAGAACATCAATTGGTACGTAGAACACAACAATATTGTATTTATAATCATAAAGGAAAAATTGCAATTCAATAAACATCCCAAAATAAACCCTAATTTAATCCTCTAAGGATCCCTACACATGTTCATTCTAACCCCAATTGCGATAAACTCACCCCTTACCTATAAACGGGCTCATGTGTGTATTCCAACGGTGATAGCGGCATCTCTAGCAATTTCCTGTGATTCCTCAAGCTTTTCCTCTTATTGCTCTGATAGAATTTCCAAACGTCAGAGAGAAGGAGAAGAGATTGAAGCCTCCATTTGTATTGCTTCGTGCGATTCATTTTTCTCTCTCCATGAACATTATTTTTCAAATCCCAACGGTAAAGATGTTTGGAACTGAATCTCGAACGCATTAGGGAACGTAGTTTTACCGAGACAGTTTTGGGTTTCTGCGGGAAAAGAAAAGGCTATGATGCGAAGTGTATTTCTCTCAGCTTGGACATGATTTCAAAATTTCCAACGATGGGAATTTTTAGAAATGAGTTTCGAACCTCGTGCTCAAATTTCACAACGATCCAATGGTTAATGAGTCTGAGATTAGTTTTTTTCTGAGACAGGTTTGGTGGTATGCGGGAAACGAGAGGGTTTTGGGAGGAAGAGGGGGAAAAAACGAAATTGAGAGGAAGAGGAGGCTGAGAAGCTAGTGTCAGCGTCTAAACTGACCTAACATTTCGTTATTTATAGTTAGGGTACTCATAACCTATTATTTACTTTATTTATTTATTTTTTATTATTTTATAAAAATAAACTCCATTTTATTTCCCATCAAATGAATAAATAAAATACCCTTTTTATTTTCTCTCAAATTATTATTTTAATTAATAAAATTATTTATCCTTATTTATTTAATTATAAAAACCTCATCATTTTTCCAAAAAAAACTATTTATTTATAAATACAATCTTTTTTAAATTAGTCTACGAAAAATGGGATGTTACACTATGGCACGAGTTGTTTACTAAACCTATGGATGTTACTTTTCTAATGATTGTTTTTCGTACTTGAGGATCGAGTAATTGTTCTATTTCTTTTGTACTACAAGCCAAGTGCCAAAGCACTTGTCTTCTTAGGACTGAACGTTGAGACAATATCATCCAACGACTTTGGCTATCGTCGAGAGCCTTTTTGTTCATGCTTTTTTGCTTGTATCTCATAGAGATAGATGAACCTGTAGCATAAGCATGAAATGTCAACACATAAAATTTATACTTTGTTAACATTACAACCTTAGGAATTTAATTGTTTGGTACAATCCAATGTGACTTAGACGCAGCCAGACTTAACAATCTCCATTTTTTTATGACAACAAACAATATAAATTTTGATACCAAAAGGACAAGATGATGAGATTAGGATCAAGGTATTAGAAAAGTTTAGAATGCACTATCGCACATCGCTTACTCTTGGTTTGTGTATCTGAGGAATATAACTTTGATATACAACAAACATGTTAAACATCATAGCATAAGGAGATCTTACAAAGACATAATCAGAGCATATATTACATAATTAGAGCAAATATGTTATCATAATGAATATGCAGATTATGTGAGGATAAATGAGACTCTAATTGAGTTCATTACCTTACGCATGTATCAGAGAATATGTACTAATCAGAGCATGCATATCAAATGTGTAGTGAAGTTTAAAAATCATGAAAACACATATATGTGACCGCCAGAACACTTGTTTTTATTAAAAAGTCATATGAGTGCAAGTGTTTTATAAATCAAAATTCATATTCTACTCCCCCCCCCCTTTGTCATTATCAAAAGACACAGGTTTGAAGAGAAAAAGGAAATAACTTGGGACATCATGGTCAACCTTTAGTGGACGGTGGTTGAGGGATAGTTGGTGGTGACTTTTGTGGCAAAGGCAGAGGCATAGGCACAAGATTAGTAGTGGTTGTAGGTGTAGGAACCATAGGAGACGGTGGTTCAACAAGGGTTGGTAAAGGTGGAGGTGGTTGAACGGATGAAGGCAATCATTATTGCATCAACAGATTCATATTGAAGAGCATAGTGTGTTGAAGGATTTGAGTGAAGACTCCAATGTGTTCTTAATCAACAATTGGTTTCCATGTGCTCAGCAAGGAACCTTCTTTCCATTGTTTCTTCCAAGTTGGCCTATTGTAGGTGCAATAGTTCTTGTATCCTCTTTTCAAACACACCAGGTGGAGCAAAGGTGGTCAGGGGAGTTATTTCACGAGGAGTACTGGAAGTGCTGACAGTTGCAAGTGCATCTTCAATGATTAATGAACAGTGTGGTTGGGTAGTGACTTCAACCACTTCAACAACATCAACCTGAGGTTTTAAAAAACTATTTTGGCATAAATTTTAAAAAAAATCTTAGAAGTCATTACATTCTTACAGTATTGGATTGAGATTTTAAAAAACTATTTTGGCATAAATTTTAAAGCTAGTTTTTTAAAACAATTAAATCCCTAAGGTTTTGATGTTAACAAAGTATAAATTTTATGCCAACTACTTTTGAAGTGGCTTCTAAGATCTTTTTAAACTAGATGTTAAAAAAGTCTTCTAGTTTCCAACTTCCAACTAGTTTTAAAATTTATGTCAAAATAGTTTTTTAAAATCTCAATCCAATAAATCACCTTAATTTAGAAAACAAACGAAAAAGTGCAGAGGGAATGAGTATATTTTACATTTTTTTATTCCAAAAGAATAGGAGAAACATATATGACACACACATATTGAAGAATATTAAAAAGAGAATAAGGTATTTGTGATAAGATAAAAGAAAGTTTGGTAACCAGTAGAAAAAAAAAATAAAAGAGTTTAGCAAAATCTCAAGGGTTTGGATGAGATTGCTTGATAGATATTTTATATTAAAAAAGTCTAATGAAATCCATCGAAATCCTTCTTAAAAAACAATTCATCAAAATCTGTATATTTTTTAATATCGAAGGACTTTTTATAAGTTATAAAAAATCCTAATTGAATACCATGATTTTTGTTGCTTTCATTAAAAAAATCTTAGAAGTCTTAATCGAATACTAGAAGACTTAATTATACTATTTAAAAATTCTAATTGAATACCACAAGACTTTTTATTAAAGAAAGTCTTTCAAAATTCTTTGAAATCGTAATCCAATACACCCTCCTTAATATAAGTTATGTTAGGAAAAACTAGCTAAAAAACTAGATGGAAGTTGGAAAGTAAGTTGGTAGCTAGAAACTGAAAAATTAGCTTATTAAATTATAATTGTTCAGTAAAACTAGTTGTTGAAGTAGTTGTAAAGTATAAAATGACAGAAAATAATAAAAGTATGATTTATAAAAAAGAAATAACAATGAAAATGAATAAATATATTGGGGATAAAAGTGAAAGAAAATATAAAAGATTATAAACTAGAAGCTGTCGTTTTACAAAATGTTACTTTAAGGAGTGTTTCGAAAAATGTTAGAATCTACTAAAAAAAGTTTGTTTATTAAATATATAACCAAGTTTTTCAATTAATAAAAAAATTAAAAACTAACTGAAATGCCTTATTGAATATAGTCATAGCCAAAATGGATAAATTTTAGACATTTATTGAGATGGAATTGAAATTAAAGTATTTGTGTGCAATAAGAAAAAAAAGTATGCTTCAATAAAAGAAAAAAATGTTTAAGAATTAATGGAACAAAATTAAAATTTAGGATATTTATTTTAAAAATATAATTAAGTCTCAATTATTTTTTTTAAAAAAGGAAGATTAAGTACTTTTCCCCAAAATAAATACAAATAAAGTGTGGGAGTTTTTTTTTTTTTTGAAAGGAAAGTGTGGGAGTTGATGACCTTATATGTACAAACCTATTTGTAAGTTTTGTAATGAATTATTTAGAGACCACATGATCAATCCCGCACGGATTGGACCACGCTCCTTTCGAGTGTCCTCACCAGCACATAAATAAGGCTAAAGTTATCTGTTCGCAAAAACGTGCACTTACACAGAAACTCCAAATCTTAATATTGATATCATATAGTAGTTGTTATTAAAAAAGTATTAACTTCTACGAAAGCTATGCTTAATTTTATTCACTTAACTCTAGACGTTATTAGAAAGTACATAAGATTATTAAACCAAATTATTTGTCCTATTTTTCATTAAAAAAATCATTGAAGTCTATGAATTCAGCGTTCTTTTCTTCTTTTGGTGTACTATGAAATTATGAATTCAGCGTTGAAGTCTATGAATTCGCGCATTATGGACTTAAAGGCAACTGGCCTCGTTTTTCTTTTCTTTTTTTTCCATCCAAGTACTTGGCTCCTTTGACTGGACAATTCTAAAAGTTCATAATTAAAATTGTCCCCCAAAAAAATGTTTTGGTCTCGAGTTTAGATGCTTTCAAAGCTTTCTCACGATACTGAAAAAAATAAATAAACTGAACAAAACACACGTCAAGTTTATAACATGACATGCCACTTTATGCCGCACTCTGTCAAATTTGTGTTGCTGTTACATAGACATGTAATCTCTTCTTGCACTGCTAGCTCTTGGGTTGTAAAATCACGACGTGAATATGATTATCACATGGGTTGAACTACTGGCATGGCTCCCCAAAGAAATAATCCTACTGGTACTAGCATAAAACTAATTTAGAGAATGAAATGAATATGGAGTTACTGAGCAGAAGTGTATGAATGAATGTAACATTAATCAACAGAGTTGAATGAACATAAGTGCATTTGGTGAATATTTACAGTGAAATATTCAACTATGTGCAATAGTCCTCAAATAGAGATGTACCAAAAATGAGATAGTAAAACCTATACACTCTGATTCAGTTTACAAACAAAAAAAAATATAAGTCCCATCCTTATTCCTCAAATGCTTAGAATCTAAAATCACGCATCTATATGTAACACAATACAGGAGACTGCAGAAGAAAGATAAACCATCAAGACTATGTCCGGGTAGCTATGTTGCTATATGTAAGCAAGTGAAATTTATTGACGACCCTTCTTAAGAGACAGGAAGTGGGCAGCAAAAGAATCATAGTCGGGTAACTTTGGATGAACGTGCCCAACCTTCTGCTTAGAGGAAGTATCTGCATCATCCTCTTGGCCCTCTTCATTATCTTGTATCACTGTTTTAAGAGAACTGGAAGGTTGCACCCTTGCAGATGATTTCGAAATTTCCCCATCCAAGGATCTATTAGGTTCTGAAATTGGCTCTGATGCTTTGTTTTTGGCTGATCCAGACTTAGGTCCTGTCCTATTTTCAGAGCTCTTCATTATGGTTGAAGCATTTTGATTATTACTCTCATAAGAAGTCCTTGAAGATTTCCATCCGAGTGTTGTAGCAGGAGTCACAGAAGCCTTGGATAAAGGAGCATCTCTTGAGCTTAAACCTGTAGCAGCTTTAGAAGAAGCTGATGTCCTTCGAGATATTCCACTAACAGGACGGGCAAGACTAGGTGAATTTTGTTTAGTAAGTTCTTCTTCAGAATCACTATTATCAGAATTAAAGTAAGTAAAAGAGGCCCTTGAGCTTGATTTCTTTTTTACTTCACTTTGCTCTTTCTGAATGTGAGGTTCATTAGTTCTAGCAAGAGTCTCTTGTGAATTTGCAACCACACGATAACTATCAGAATCAGAAGGTATGTTGTGCGCTCCCAGGCCCATAGTCCTGTTTCCTCTGCTCACTTCCCTCGTGTACTTGTCCTGAACAGGAGCATCAGAACCAATTGAAGTCCTCACTATAGGCAAAGATCTTTCATTCTGGACAGAAGCATCCCCCAATGAAGATGATGAATCATCCAAGGTATTATTAATATAAGGTGGTCGCTTGAAGCCTTTATTGCGAAAACCACCCTTCAAGGTACCATAGCTTAATTCCTTGCCACACTCTATACGATATTCCTTCAGAGTTTCAATATCATTGTTTGCCTCGATATCCAAACCCAATATAGAGCTTCTTTCCTTTGTAGGTGACTGACTGGCTGGCAAGTCATCATAACCCAAATTCTTTTCTGACACAGTAGTGGTGTCTACCCTTCTCTCAAAATGCTCTTCCACAGTATCTGAATCAACTGACAAAGGTGACAACCAAGACTTTCTGTCAGAGCCCACATTTTTATCATTTCTTGATGAGGACCCTGAAGCCCCATAACCCGAGAGCCCAGAAACCTTAGACTTGTTGACAAAACTCATGTCACTATCTGAACCTGGGTCATCTGAATCATCAAAAGTGACAGGTGGCAAGTCTTCTTTTTCAGAAGAAACTGCAGACGTCAATCTTTCAGAAATCACAGAAAAATGTGACGGTGTACTAGAACTTGTCACTTTCTCATCAATGTTTTGTCCATCGCTGCAAGATTTTGTATTTTCAAATGGATCAACTTGTGATTTGTTAGAAGGGGATGAGACGAACAAACTAGATCCCTCACCGTTGTACTTTTTATCAACGCCAAATTTATGATCATCATCCTCTGATTCAGAATCATCAAATACAACAGTAGTATCATTATAAGAATTTGTTTCCATAATGTTTCTCTGAGTGTTTACTTCATCAGTAACAAAAGGGTCTCCCACAGCTTTGTTCCTCGTATTCCAGTCATCCAAGTCCAAATTATCATTGTGATCATCAGTTGGAGTAATGAAATGAGAAGAGGAAACTTTACTAGATTGTCTATTTGTCCTTGCATCTCCAAAGTGATAACTGTTTTCAGCATTCAAATCACTGTCATCATATAGGTCAGTCACAAAATCTTCTTCACTTCTGCCTGCTTGCGTTTTTATACCCATTTCATGTAAGTCACTACTCTTTTGCCCAAATGAGTTATTATGCTGATATATATCAGCCATTTGATTACCATCGATAAATGGTTTATCATCACGAAAAGCACTATCAGACATCAATGAAGCTGACTGGGCATGTCTCACCACATTCTCATGACTATTCCTGTAATATTCATAGGGCGGTCCTACCAGATTATCTTGTTCTGCAGCAGTAATTTGTTCATTGTGCATCCCAGAACTGCTTCTATGGAAGCTAGTATCAACAGGACTTGTAGAAACATTTTTGTCATCATGAAAAGTGTATTCTTGGGGTCTTTCATCTCTCAACCTGCTTCCAGAAGAACTATGTGATCCGCTGGAATACTGCCTTGTCATGTTTTCACGGTTTGAAAGTTCTGCAGCTGCCCTTGCAGCCATGCTAGCACGTTCTGCAGATTCTGCAGCTGCCTGCGCAGCAGAGGCAGCATCCTTGAATCCCATGTTCCAATTCTGCCTATTCATAGGAAAAGAACTATTGTTTCCAGAGTATGAATCTTGAAATTTTGTTTCTTGACTTCCAGTTCCTGTAAGAAAGAATCCCAAATATTCAGGTAATAGACACAACAGGAGCCCATAAATTCAGGTGTAAGCAGTAAGCACCATCTTCACAAAAATACCTGAAGATCTGACTTCTAAATTGGACACGCCTGATGTTGTTGATTGATCCTTTCTAGCAGCACCACTTGCAGACTGCTCATATGAATTTGTAGATGCATGATGCACTGGTTTAACTTGCGAGGAAGCATGTAAATTGGAAGGACCCTTTTCATCATGAGCAGGTGGAACATGAATTTGAGAAGGTTCAGCATAAGCAGCCTTCTCAGAAGTACTTGGCCCAACCTTAACAAATACATATAATGTCAAACAAATATAATCCAACAAACATTTTGTATCAAAATAAACCAAAGAAAAACCACAACTAGTAAGGCCTACCAAAAAGTCTTGAGAAGACTTTACATCATTTTCTCCAAATGACTTGGGTTCCCATTTGATATTATGCTCCTCGGCAATTGCAGCCAGTATTTTTATCTTGGTTGGACCATCAGGTGCTTTGGCAGACAATTTCTCAACCAACTGAAAAGACAAAGATCGAATTAGAAACAAGCTTTAACATGATCCTATCTAACTACAAGCAGGTACAGAAACTTGCCATACGATTTACACCGCAGTCAGGGCGTAATTCAATAGCTGCTGAGACAAATTCTTTTCCATACTTAGATGTGATTTGCTTCTTCACATCCACGAGCTCTGGTATGTCTGAACATCTTGGAGATGCAAATATTACACTTGAAACTGCTTCCTTCAAGTCAATGGGGCAGTTTCTGAAAAAGTTTAATAAGGAGAAATGATAATGACATCAATGCAATGAGAATGTACAATCATAATGAACAAACTTATAAACTACAACAACAACAACAACATTTACATGAATGACTGATATAGAATACAAATTCAAACATGATTTTAAGTTTTTAACAACAAAACACCACAAATTCCTTAAGTCATTCCTAAAATCATTGGGAATGAAGCTAACAAGGTGGCGCACTAGCATGTTACATAATCAGTTGAGGATGATTCTTGATCCAGGGCTTTGCTATTGTATCTATACCAAATGCACCATTTAATATTCTTCCATAATACCATATGCAATGGCATAAAAGATAAAAACTCATTGATAAGTGCTATATCTAGATATAAAGGCTTAAGTTTTCATAAGGAATCATATTTACCAGGACAGAAATAGTGAGATGTTATTTTACCCCAAGGGTCTTTTTCCTTTGCTAGATCTTATGATCAAAAGCCCAAGTTTAACACTTTAACTTGAACCACCTCAGCTATACTATACAATTAGCATATTCTCTTTAAAAGTATAAAAGAAATAGTTTATCCTAAAGTGACCGCTGAAAAACCCTAACAAAAGGGGAAAAGGAAAAGTTTATGTTCCCTCTCCCTAAAATAGCAAAGACATTTGTAAACAATGAAGACAGTTGAGCTAAATGATATGAGAAAAAGTAAACAAAGTAAAATGTGCTAAAAAGAAAGTAATGGTTCAAATACTTTTGTGATTCGATCATGGGCAAGCGTGCGGCGATAAGTTCACAGTATATCTCAACAAGATCATAAGCTGCCATCGTCTTCTCTTCCCTGACAACATGTTCAACCTGAACACCAGACAGACCAAAAGTCAAAGGAAAAAAAAAAATCTATCATTCGTTATTTCTTCATTATCAACACAAACAGAATCCCCAAAAATAAAAAAGAATCAAAAATGAAAATCTCAATTGATACATCAAACATAAAACAACGTAAAATCGATGAAAAAACAAAAGGTGTTATTGATGTTAAGCGTTACCCGGATTCTAGCAGTTCGGTCCTGACCAGACTCAAGCAATTGTGCCAACTCTCTCTTGAGTTGCTTTATTTGGGCTTCTCTCTTGTTCTTCAAAAGCTTTATGCGTGAAACGGCGAGCTTCAATGCCGTTTTGCTGCATCAAACAAAACAAAACAAAACAAATTCGATTCAACAAAACCTTCTCTACCACTCTCACTGGCTTCAATCAAAACCATACAAATTGAAATCGAAATTGATGGATCGAAGACGTACCACTTTGCAGGCTTGAAGCTTCTATGCAACATGCTTTGCGCAACACACGAACTGAAGAACTAACGATTCTTTTGATTTGTTTATGAAAGAAAAACTATGATGAGGCTTGGTTTCGTGCTGAATAGAAAAACAAATTAATTAATTAACCGAAGAAGATGAAGAAGAGAAAAGGACCTTGCAGACGAAGAAAGAGGGAAAAACGAGTAAAATTGTTTATTGGAATTGAACTTTCGTCGAAACCTGACAAACGAATACGAGACGAAGAAACCTTTCTCCAGCTTCTACGCCATCGAAGGAATAATTTCCTATGGGAAGGCGCACGGAAGTAGTAGTGGACTTGAAATTTCTCATTGTTCATCTTAAATCCTTTTATAATTTTTTATTATTTTTTTACGGGTAAATATTGAAAAGTTTTTTTTTATATTTTTCAGATGGAGTTATTGGTGAAAATTCTATTTATTCTTCAAAGACAAATTGTTATCGTAAAGGATTAGTTTTTACTAAATGATTCTATGAAAAATAAATATTTTAAGATGAGAAATAGAATTTATTTTAAATTATAATTTTTTTTAATAATAGTTCATAATTTTTAACTTATCAAAAAAGTTTTTTATATATATTTTTAAGAAGGAGTTAATCATAAAAATCATATTTATTCTTCAAAGACAATTTATTATTATAAAGGATTAATTTTAATTAAATATTTCTATTAACAAATAAATATTTTAAGATGAGAAATATAATTCATTCTTAATTATAAGATGAGAAATAAGTTAGTTTATAGTTTTTAACTTGTCAAAAAATTGACTAATTTTTAATACGTGATAATAATTTTGATAAAAAAAAAATACCCATAATTGGGTCATATAATGGTTTGGAAGATAATTTTTAAGTAGATTTTATGATAGTGTTTTCAATTTAAAAGTTAATTTCGATAATTATTAAATTTTGATAGTAATTCTAATATTAACCAAAAGTAGAGATTAAAATAGCAAAGGTTTTTAGAAGAAATAAAAATTGAAAAAAAAAATTAAAAGGTTTAGAAAGATGCACTGCAATAAAAAGAAACCTGAATGCATAAAAAAAGTGAGAATGAATACATACACATGACTTTCTGAACCAATAGTCAATTTTCGATATAAGATCTTGTTGGTGTTTGAAAAGTTAAGTGATAATAATTCAATTGACCAAAAATTGACAATAAGATGTCTTGTTTATAAATTTCTAATAATAACGATCAAATTTTATGATTTCGACACATTTATAACAATATTTTTAAATACACAAATCTAACTTTATTTAGTGATTTTGTATAACTTCTTCTTTAGTAAGTGATTTAACTTGTCTTCTTGAATTTCAAAACATCTTACTTCTAAACACTCTTAAATGTCACACATGCTTTAATAGAGTCATCAAAAACATCAATTTTTTTGTCAAGATGAATTCTTTGGATGGCTTATAAAACATCTCAAAATTTATCCCATCATGTGGATCATTCTTCAATGCACTTTTCATTTTCCTTAAAGACAAGCTCATTGAAATTATATGTTTTGTAATTTAGTTAAATTTTATATAAAAGAGATAACAGATGTTAACTATATTTATTTTTATGAGATATATTAAAAAAAATATTTAATTATTGTTTTAGTTCTTGAATTTGGGGTACATGTCTTTTTTAGTTCCTAAAATTTTAAAATGATTTTTTTAGTTTCTAAAGTTTAAAAAATTACATTTTTTAACCCCTACCATAATAAATTGACACTTTGTGACGATTTTTAATTATCTTAAATTAATTTTTTTTCTTTAACTGCTTGAATTTACATTTGAAAACTATCACAAAGTACTAAAAAATCCACCACAAAATATTTAAAAATCATTACAAAGTGTTAATTTATTATGATAGAGACTAAAAAAGAAAAATTTCAAAATTTAGGAAATAATAAATGCATTTCTAAATTTCAGAAATTAAAAAAAAAATACATCTCCAAATTTAAGGACAGTAATTAAACCTTAAAAAATATAAATTATTCGTTTCTATCTCACAAATTTAATACTCTTATTATATGCTGTAAAAAACTTTTTTATTCTTTTTATCTATTTATTTATTGAGTTTAGTACTTGGAGTTACCGAGTTAGGTTCCACTAGGACTACGTTATTTTATCAATAATAATAAACATGTCTTGTCCCTCACAAAAGAAAGTAAACATGTCTACATTTGTGCTGCCAGTCACGATAGACAAGTACATCTATTGAATCTGATCCATTTTATTGGCCAAAAAACGAAATTAAAAAAGTTAAGGACAGAAATTACAGATTAGAAAGTAATATTTATTTTTATTTTTTTGGTGAAGAAGGATAGAAAGTAATATGATGGAAAAAAAAGTAAGAAACGAATATAAAATAAAAAATAAAGATACCGTGTTCTAATTAAAGAAAAGAAAGGAAAAACGAAACAGTATTTCATTTCCTTTTTTAATGACCGGTAAGGTAGTTGATCTTAATCATTTTACTTTGAAAAGAAAAAGATGGTCCTTTATTACTTGCATCTCTACTTTTAATTATACTATATTATTATTATTATTATTATTATTATTATTATTATTATTATTATTATTATTATTATTATTATTATTATTATTATGTTGTATTGAGTATTAGTTTTTTATAGTAAAAAAACTTTTTTAACTACCTTTTTATTAAAAAAATTGCTCAAAGCATAACTGAACAAGACTTTTATTAAAAATTTAAACCGTAAAAAATGAAATAATATATTAATCCTTGTTAATCAAAAACAAAATATGAAATAAAAAATTACAAAACGTAATGTTCACATGGCATGACTTTTTTCATTGTTTCGATTTCCGTAGTTGAACCAATAACCGATGAAATAAATATATTAAATCAATAGAGTAAAAAATATTTATTTCACTATAGAATTCTATTGTATTTAATGCATGGAACATGATGATTTTCATTCTTTTGTAAAAGCAATCCAAGTTTTTTAAAAAAAACTGAGTTTCAAGATAAAACTAATATTTGTTGTAAGAAAATAGATAAAATTTTGATCGCAAACACACTTTTGAGGATAACCAAACATTATCGAAATGAGTTTATTAAGTACATTCAATAACCAAAAGTATTTCTTCAACTGATAATCAAACATGCTCAAAGTTTTTTTTTTTTTTTTTTTGAAAGGGAAAAGTGCAATATATTATATATATAGCGGAAGCAATTCATAAAAAAAAAAATATAGTGGAAGCAGATTAGGACAAGAAATACATGCATAATTACATAAAAAAATGTCTCTCATATTAAGTGAGATGTGAGATATGTACCAAAAAGAGCCATATGCATCTGCTATAAATTAAGCCACAGGATTATTACACCGCGGAGAAAAGAAAATAAGACACTTGTTCCTCCCTTTATATAAAAACCATTGTCGAGAAATAATTTGATCTTTTCCAGAATCTGTGGGTCGTCGAATGGTTGATCAAGAAAAATAATATTATTCCTGCGTTCCACAAACACAAGTACGTTGTCTGCCACATCGTTTGAAGAATGATCTCTTAAAACTCAGTCAAATGCATTTAAAAGTAAAAACACACAATTGAAGGAATGAAAAATGGCAAACTTCAAATTCTACATATACATGAACCTTGCTTATAAAATATTGGTTAGGAGTAACTAACTCAAGTAACTCTCTTAATAAATAACTAATTGAATATTATTATTTAACTAACTTTCAATCTTTGAATTATTCCTAACACTCTCATTAATTCAAAGTTGCATTTACACATATAATTCCAATCAAATCTCTTAACTCTCTAAACATTTCTAACTTCAAAACTTTAGTAAAAATATTTGCCAACTGAATTTCAGTTCTGTAGTGCTCTAGTTTCAGCTTCTCATTGCTGACTTGGTCTCTTAAAAAATGAAACTTTGTTTCTATATGTTTGCTCCTTCCATGAGATGTTGGATGCCTTGCCAAATCAATGGAAAATTTGTTGTCCACCAACAACTTTACCTTGCTTTTACTTTTCACTTGCAATTCTTTCATCAAGGCATCTAGCCATACTGGTTGACATGTAGTTTTTTAGGCTACAATATACTCTACTTCACAAGAAGAAAGTGCTACAACTGGTTCCTTTGTGGAGGATCGAGAGATTGGTGCTCCTCCAAAGAAGAAGATGTAGCCTATTGTGCTTTTCCCATCATTATTGTTTCCACACCAATCCGAATCAGAGTATCCAACCAATTCTAGTTCTGCATTAGTCTCTCTCCTTTTGGAAATAAGATTCCAAAGTCCACTGTCCCTTGCATATGTCTTAGTATCCTCTTTGCAACCAACAAGTGAGATTGCTTTGGCTCTTGCATGAATCTGCTAATCAACCCAACACTGAAGCTTAGATTAGACCTTGTATTGCACAAATTTAATCAACCAAATCTTCATTTGTATCATTCTTTAAAATAAGTTCAACTTCAGCTAGTGTTCCTGTTGGATTGCTTTGCTGCATGTTGAACCTTTTCAATAGATCTTTTGCATATTTAGATTGATGCATCATTGTACCATATTGAGTCACTTTGAACTCAATTCCTAGAAAGTAAGTGAGGAATCCAAGGTCACTCATCTCAAATTCATTCATCATCTGACCTTTGAACATGTTAATTGCATTCTCTCTGCTGCCATTAAGAGATCATTAACATATAGACACACTATCAATTTCTCTACATTTGCACTACCTTTCCAGCATTTCACATAAACTCCATGTTCTGAGGTGCATTTCTCAAAACCAATTTGAGACAAAAAGCTATCAATTCTCATGTTCCAAGCTCTTGGAGCTTGTTTAAGCCCATAGAGTGCCTTCTTGAGCTTATACACCTTGCTCTCTTTACCTCTGACCTCAAATCCCAGTGGTTGATGCACAAAAACCTCTTATTCTAGGGGACTATTAAGGAAAATAGACTTTTACATCAAGTTGATGCATGGACCAGTTAGCATTGGTTGTAATGGCT
This sequence comes from Glycine max, assembly GCF_000004515.6. Taxonomy (NCBI): domain Eukaryota; kingdom Viridiplantae; phylum Streptophyta; class Magnoliopsida; order Fabales; family Fabaceae; genus Glycine; species Glycine max. The sequence goes on from NC_038243.2 coordinate 15,136,880, forward strand.
ACTACCAATCTAACAGTTTCAATCCTTGCCACTGGTGCATAGACTTCACCATAATCGATTCCTACCTTTTGCAAGAAACCTTTTGCTACCAATCTCACCTTATACTTCACCACTTCTCCCTTAGGATTAACCTTTACCTTGTAGACCCATTTAAGTGATATAGGCTTCTTGTGTTGAGGAGGATCTACCAATTCCCAGGTCTGATTCCTCTCAATAGAGTTTATCTCTTCCTTCATAGCCTTTAACCATTTCTCATTTGTCACTGCCTTCTCAAACTCCACAGGTTCAACTTCTGTTATAAGTACAAAGTGCACCAGTTCACCTTCTGAGTTGACTACTAAGTCTTGAACAACTCATAGTCTCTCAAATGTGATGACATGTGTCTTATCCTGCTAATCTTCTCACAGTTTGATCTCCATTAGTTGTTGGTGTAGCTAAGGTTTCTTCTTCTAGAAGGATCTTGGATTTTTCCTTTTTAGAGGTTGTTTCCCAATTCCAGCTTCTACTCTCATCACATATCACATCCCTGCTTATAGTAACCTAACCATTCTCTGGATCATACAATTTGTAGCCACCAATTGAATGATAGCCTAACTAAATGTGTTGAGTTCTTTTGTCATCTAGCTTTCTTCTTAGCTGATCAGGAACATGCTTGTAGAAAATTGAACCAAATACCTTCAAGTGTGCCACATATGGTTTTAATCCAGTCCAGGCTTCTTTTGATGTCATACCTTCAAGTTTCTTAGTAGAAGATCGATTCAAATAAGATGTTATTGATACAACTTATTCCCATAAGTAGCTTGGTAGGTTTTTACTTTTCAGCATACACCTTACTGATAACTGCTAAATAATTGTGAATTTATAGAGTTAAATAGTCAAATTTTGGCTTAAAATTAATTATTTAGCAGTTATTTATAATTAAAAGTGAGAAAATTAATTTAAATTGAATTTCTGGTTGCAGATACGAAAAATAAGGTTGCATTTAGCAAAAGTGGCACAGAAAGGAAGAAAAAAGAAGAAATTCTGAAGCAGGCCCAATCCAATAGGGGTGCTCAGCGCGCATCAGGCGCTAAGCGAGCAACTAACTGGAGGCGCTGAGCGTGGCGGAAACCGTTACGCGCGCTAAGCCCAGCTAGGCGCCCAGCGCCCGATCCAACAGACGCACAGGCGCCCAGCGCCCGATCCAACAGAAGCGCGCCCAGCGCGCGATCTGAACGCGCTAAGCGCGAGGTGTGGCGCTGAGTGCAACTACGAAGGCCCGTAAGCCCACTTCAGCCACTATAAATAGAGAGGCAGTCCCAAGGAAATATCATCCCATCTCAGAACATCACTCTCAGTACTCCAAGCCTGAGTTTTCTTCCCTCTCTACATTCTTTGTTTTGTTAGCCTAGCCTTTCTTTCATCCCCAGTTGTAAGCCCTCAATGGCCATGAGTGGCTAAACCCCTAGCTAGGGCCTGGCAGGCCTAAAAAGCCAACGATGTACAATGAGCTTCAAAGAGTTATCAATGCAAAGGAATTTATTCCAGGTTTTTCTGTTCTATTTCTTTTCTTTTATTCTTGCATTCATTCTTAGATCTCTTTTTGGGTTTTAATCGCTCGGGAGAGGGTAATTCTCAATAATATTTAAGATTCAATGCATGCATCAGTTTTAGGGGTTATACGCTTGGGAAAGGGTAACACCTAATAGAACATCTAAAGAAAAGAATCATTGGGTTAGCATTGCTAGGCATAGAATGATAACTCACTGCCCATGCATCTAAGCAACATCTAGAACTTAATCTTAACGCATTTTAATTATTGAATCTTCGCAAAGGCATTTGGGAGATAGGTAGTTAAAATAGGCTTGCCAACGTGAGGCATCAGGGGCAAGTAGTCAACAGATGTGGGTAGAACTAACACCATTTCATTGGTAATGAATATCATACTTACATGCATCGTAGGCCAATTGGGTTTGTCTGGTCTTGGCATTTCTATCAATTGTTTTTCCTTTTAATTATTTGTTTTAGTAATAGCACTCTTTACTATTCCTACTTTACTACTTTACTCCCACTTACAAATTGAGAGGTATTGAAAAAGTGCAATAAAATCCCTGTGGACACGATACTCGGACTTCCGAGCTTTACTACTTGTCACGATTTGGTGCACTTGCCAAAGTCTTAACACTTACCATATTCATTATTGTTCTGTTCTTTCCCTCAGTTGTACCATTGTGTTGAGGTGTGTAAGGTGGTGTTACTTCATGAATTAAACCTTCACTTTCACAAAATTGTTTGAAATCATTTGACACATATTCACCCCCACCATCTGTCCTTAGGATCTTGATCACTTTTCCACTTTGCTTCTCTACTAGACATTTAAATCTTCGAAGTACTTTTAGTATTTCATGCTTCCTCTTAACTAGGTAGATTCAAACTTTCCTAGTTAAATCATCAATGAAAGAGATAAAGTACTTGTTACCTCCAGGAGTGTCCACTTGCATAGGGCAACACACATCATAATGTATGATGTCAAGTTTCTCAATTGCTTTTGTGGGAATATACTTGCTGAAGTTGCTCCTGGCTTGCTTGCATTCAATGCACTCCTTGCACACCTCTTTTGGGACGAAGACTTAAGGTAGTCCTTCAACCATTTTATGTCTGGTAAGAAGTTGTAGGTCCTTGAAGTTGAGACGACCAAATCTATGATGCCATAACCACTCCATCTTGTTTTCTAAGGTTGCAAGACACTCATGCTTCAGAATATTCATCCCAATTCTAAAGGTCCTGTTCTGAGACAGGTTTTCCTTAATCACAAGTTTCTGATCTTTATCAAATACTTTGAGACAATTGTCTTCCATCCTCATAACAAACCCATTTTCAAGTAGTTGGCCTAGGCTTAATAGGTTAGTCTTCATGCCAGGTATAAACAACACCTCAATGACAATGTCTTTTCCATCCTTCCCCTTGAATGCTACTCTTCCAATACCTTCAATAGTCAATGTACTATCATTTGCAAAGCGAAATCTGCTCTTGGATGATTCATTCAGATTAATGAACCAATCCATCTTCTCTGTCATATGGGTGGAGCAACTAGAATCTAAGTACTATGAGGAGTCACTTGATGATTCAGTGCTAATGGTAGCCATAAGCAATACAAGTTCAAAATCAGAGCCTTCAACTTGAGCCAGATTTGCATGATTACTTGGTTTGTTCTTGGCACCTTCTCCTTGCCAACATTCTTTTGCATAATGACCAAGTTTCTGACAATTGTAGTATTTCACCTTTCTTTTGTTGAACTTCCACTCCTTATTGTTGTTGGAGTTTGATTTTTGAGAAGTTTGACATGTTGTTTTCCCTTTGGAGGATTTACTGCCTTTAGCTATCACTTGTTCCTGGTTCTTAGTGGTGGTGTTTGACTTGTTTCCTTTCCATGGTCCTTTCCCCTTCCCTTTGTAATTGGATCGTGCATGAAGTGCATGTTCTTGATGGGATATTCGCCTATTGGTCCTCATCTTATGTGCCTCAAGAGAGTGTTGCAATTCTTCAATTTGCATTGTGTCTAAGTCCTTTTACTCCTCAATTGCAACAACTACATGATCAAATTGTGGTGGCAAAGTTCTCAATATTTTCTCTACCACTATGAGTTTATCTCCTTGTAGGCCCTCATTGCATTGACCAGTTCTTGAATTTTGTCAAAGTAATATGCTATGGATTCTTTGTCCTCCATGGTGAGAAGTTTATATTTCCTTTCCAGTGTCTACAACTTAATCCTCTTATTCTTCTCTCCATCTCCATATGTTTTCTCTAGAATATCACATGCTTCTTGACCTGGAGGCTTTGGAGATTTTATTGAATATCTTTGAATTCACACATTGGTAGATGAGAAAACGTGCCTTGCTATCAAGTTTTTATTGTTGTTTGAAGGTCAGTTTTTGCTCCTCAGTGGCATTCTTGTTTGGTTCTATAAAACCAATTGTCACTACTTCTGCCACATCTTGGAAGCAAAAAATCGCCAACATTTTGATCCGCCAGCTATCAAATAACTTGTCATCAAAGACTGGAAGAGACCCTTGAACAATACTGTTGGAACTTGCCATGTCTCCTCTTGCTCCTTTCTTCAATTACAATGCTGGTACACAATTGATTATCCCTCAATTGTTCTTCTAATCAAGGACTCTCACTCAGCCGCAGCACCTCACGAAAAGAATGGTGAAGAAGGAGATTCAATGCATAGAACTTGCAAGAGAAACAAAAAGAATCTCTCAAGAAGAAGACACACTTTGTTGAAAGCAATCCAGACTCTTTAACTAACATTTCTCAAAGGTGTAGAATCTCATATACAATATTATGAATCTTACTTATATAATAGGTAACAAACATTGGTTAAGAGTAACTAACTCCCTTAATAGGTAACTAACTGAATATTGTTATTTATGTAACTTTTAATCTTTGAATTATTCCTAACATGATCATATCAATACCCATCCATTTGAATATACCGTACCAGATAAGTAAAGTTTCCGGACATACTAAAAAGAGGTGAAGGGCAATTTCCTATTGTGCTTGATATCTCGGCTTGTGAAGCTGTTCACATGTTGGGAGTCCATCCAAAATCAATCTCCACGAAAAAAACTCCTCAAAGTCTTTTGAAAATAATTTTATTTGACACATGATTAAACATTAAATATAAATGTTTTTTTTTATTTCTTTCACTATGCTCTACCAAGTAGATATGATCCTCTCTCCGGTGAGAAAACAAAACAAACAAGCGTTTTTAACAAGAAATTATATCGTAACTAATCACGATTTCTTTAAATCATGACGGTGTAAAGGAAATAAAAAATGAACAATTTTTTTATCATTCAGAAAAATAACAAAACTAAAAGCAAAGGAACAAAGTTCCGGCAGCATCAGGTGCTAAAGACGAAAAAAGAAAAGTTGGACCGTGGAACAAACATAACATGAGATCAAGAATCATGATTGGCTAAGGAGTCTGAAGCATTACCCTCTTGGTAAGTATGGTTGAATCTCAAACTCCAAGGCCTTGAGATGAAGATGCGAATCAAGGAGATGATCGGGAAAAAAAAAATTGACAATTGAGTTTCCTAATACTATTTTAGTGTAGTTTTTATTTGGTAGTGAAAGGAAACTTATTTAGCGTATTTTGATTAAATACTTAATAAATAAGCTTTTCTATGAAATTTATTTAAATAAACTAAAATTAATTAAAGATTATTAACTACTTTTGTACGTTTAAATAAGTTCTTAATGGTGAACGATTTTGTTTTGCTTTCAATTGAGTATTATTTTTTAGATAAAATTATAAATAAATGGTCCAATAAAAAATTAAACAAAATTAAAAGAGATAATTAAATCCCTTAAATACGTTCTTATGATTTAATTCTTAATTGTAATTCTACTCTTAGGTGTATATAAGGAAAAGACTTTTGCGTGAGAAGTTCACCTCAATATTGTCTATAGCTTTTCAGAAGAAATCAATATCTAACTGATTACTGAAACGAAAAAACTTACAAGAGATGGTATTTTTTTTTTCTTAATTATACTTTGAGATCCACAAAAAAAAAAACTATAATTTGAGACTCACAAGTTGCGTATCAGATTAGTTGGATGATATGATCAAACCTCGGCCAAGGTTGCCCTTGTCTTCCCTCACACACAGTAAAATAGTGTTACAAATTCTTTGAATCATTATTGCAAGTCACTGTCTCTCCAATTAAAAAACAGAACCAGTAACTAAAGATTAGCTAGAGACTCTGAAATATGGATGTCACATCCTTCAAGGTGTTGAAAGAAAGCTAAAAAAAAGTTCTCCCCCATAACCTTAAGGGGATATGTAATGTAATCATGTCAATAATTTTTTTAATGCATAATCATGCTAATCATAAAAATTTCGTTAGACTACATGTCATGTTAGGAAAATTGTAAAGCCTCATTCACTCCTTTCTGATTCACCTATCCCCTTCAGTCCACCACATTAATGAAACCAAAACTATAACAGCAATAACAGTATTATAATTTTATCATTCTATGAATTTTCACTTTTTTGAGAAATGATTCTGTCATTTCATCTAATAATAATAATGATTAGATGGTTGTCCAAAAGAAAGTATTGAGTTCTTTTGTGATATCATAAATTAAATGATAAGTTAAGAACATAGAAAATCAATAACAACAGTTTAACCATGTCCAACAGGATCATATATAATATCAGGTTTCCCAAATGAATGAAGAGAAGTTTGTAAATGGGGAAGGAGTAAGTAAGGATTACATAAGAGGGTTAGTTTCAGTTTGTTAGTGAGGAACGGAGAAGTCACCCAATTGGCTGAGCAAGATGGCCAAGTCCATGCCTCTTATCATCGTAGGTGCAGCTCTGCTGTAGGGACACTCCTTGGAAAATCCAACCTTACCAGATTTCAGTTCCCTGGTTAGGCAATTCTTTAATCTCTTATGGCATTTCACATGAGTCATTCCTGTACGTAAAACCAAATTTGGTTAGTCTAAATTAAGCAATCTTCTGAAGAGAAACAAAACAAGCTAATAGAAAAATGTAGAAATTAGTAATTATGACTGGATGGCCTTTTCAATCATAGATTTCTTGACATAATAATTAAAGTTTCGGAAGAATGAAATATACCCAACAAGCTTTCTTAAGCATTCTCAGTACACACCAAAAGTTGGTTTCCCAATAGAATCAATTTTACAGAATTGATTCAATTCATGATCAACACAAAATGAACCAAAGAGTAAAAGAAATTTAGAGAGGTCACCGTAGGATTGGTGTTCCTGATAATGCATTCATATGGTTTTAAATTGTCTGCATCAAGATATTTTGACACTCCGTAATCGCATTAGTTGCATTTTTTTCGAAATTGTCCGCAATATAAAGATTTTCTGACTCATCCTAACGCGACCGCAACCGTGACCAAATTTAAAACCATGCACTCATCAAAAGACTTAAGACATAAACACGAACAAGCACCAGAGAATTCAATAGATGACACCAGCAATTAGAAAATAGAAATAAATAAATTTGATGTGTAAAATGGGTTTGGACAAATAGGAAAGTGCGGGAAATACCGAATTTGTCAACGCAGTTGTCATGGGCCATGCAGCAAGCATCAAGATCATCACATGGTTTCTCGCCAGCACAACCCCAATACCCTACCCCGCAATACTTGCCGTATTTGATTCCGATCGCTGATTTTATCAAACATACCCAAATTAATTAAATCAATCTTTGCATCAACTCAACTAATTAAACTAATTGATAGATTAATCTTACTGTCGCATTGCTCCACAATGCATGTGGTGCTGCAGTTTCCCTGATCGGAGCAGTTGACGGCGGCGACGAGGAGCAGCAGACAAAGGAGGATTCCGAACGACGCGGCGGCGCGTGACATGTTTGTGGGAAGAATTAAAGAAAAAGAGTGGTCGATGGTTGACCTTCAAGTCTCCTCCCCGGCCTCTTCTCTTCTCTTCTCTTCTTATTTTAATTCCTAAAATAAGGTTGGTTGGTTGTTTTGTTATATTTATATTTGGTTGCAAGACATACCAAAATTACCAAATCACCCTCCAGACATTGTTATTGTTGTTACCAAAACAGTGCACATCCATTCCCCTTTTCCCTTCCTTATCTTCTTTTAAGATTACCAATTGCAGCTTCGTTATATTTAGTTTTTGCTTATTTAGATGGATGGTGGATGATTGGATGCTACATTAAAGATATTTTTGTCCTTTTTAATTCAAAAATGGTATTATCTTTACTTTTTCATTCCTTTCTAACTAAAGAACCAAACAAAGGAAGAGCTCATCTTTCTCTTCTTAATTTCCTTTATTTTCCTTCAATTTCTTCTATTTTCATTAATACTAAATAAAGACTTAAATGGAATTAATGAGTACATTCGTAATGTGTATCAAACCGCATTCTTAACATTAAAGTTGACTAATCTACTAGGGCCGAAATAATGTTGAAAATGAAACCATATACATGAAATCATAAGTTTAACTCTAAGTGTCACTAATAGAAAAAGTATTTTCTATGACGGCGAAATGATGATGGTTCTTCAAGAACCATCTTAGTATACAAGACTGTGACAATTTTATAAATACAGGATTCGAAAAACAAAGACAGTTTTACGAAAATCATTTTGAAAACTGATTTCAAGACGGTTTCTTGAAGACTATCATTCTAAGACAATTTTGTAAAAACCATCTTAGAAGTGAATGTATTTTTAATTTTTAAATGTCTCCACTACTGCTCTCTTGCGCTTCACTCTCCCTTTCACTTTCTTGTGCTAGGGTTTCCAATTTCTCTCCCCCTTCCCACAAAAAATGGAGCCCCTTAAGCCACTCGCACTCCTTCTGCAAAGTCGGAAGCTAGCCTAACTACCCTGTAGTAAGTGCAAAATCGAAGAAACAAAAAACCAAACCCAAATGAAACTGAACAAAAACTCACAAATTTCACTCTCTGCTTCATGTAGTTTCTGCGTTCCCAACTCGTTCTCCCGACTCAACCCTAACTCGCTCGAGTCCACACTCAAACCCACACTCATGGTGAATAACCCTTCCAACGCTCCCGCCGATGACTTCCTCGAACAAATCATCGGCCTCCCAAACTTCACTTCCACTGACTCTGACCTTTCCACCGTCGATGTCGGCCTCGTTGGTGCGACCACTCAAGCTCCGATCAAATCCTTCGTCGTGCCAACTGCTACAAAACCTATATATTTTTCTATTGTTTTGGATACTTTTCCGGTAACTCTTATGTTTCAAATCTTGTCAAGTGCATAACTAGAGGTTTGTTGCAAATCTCAAATCTATTAGTTAGAACTGTTTAAAGTTGTTATTTTTATTTTCCTTTTATTATTTACTGTTTGTTTATGGGAGGCATAAGTTTTGAGTAGTTGGTGATTTCAGGGATTATCTCTTTCAAGTTTTGAAGCAAACAATTGGTAGGAACTATAAAAATCATTTGATTTATGGAAAATTATTGAACCTGAATTCATTTTTTTATTACGCAGAAGTTGTTTATATGGAAACTTAGTTAGACCGAATTGGATTCACCTATGTTAATGAGCTTATAGTCGTTCTCATTGGTATATCTTGATTCTTACATATTAACTAATTGGTTCTTGTGCTTCATATTATAGACTTATTTGTATTTTATGATTTTTGAAGTTGATCTTAATTCTTAATTATTATAATCATATTAAATAACAATTATTTTCCTTGAATATTAAGTAACATCTTAAAATGGATGTATATTGCAGGTTTCCAACCATATAGTGAGAAGTGCATGCAACAATGTCAATTTTTTTGCCATTATTAACTTGATCCAGTGAGAACTTTATGTTGAATTGTCTGCATTTTGATGGCCTTAACTTTCGAGAATAGATAAAATTTTTCCCACGACATGTCTTGTGACATGCTTTGAGAAAATTATACATTTTGTCCTGTGCTTTTTAGGTAATTGACATTAGTTTTATACTTTCACTTTCACTTTCATTTTGTTTTCCATTATACAGTGGCAGAACTTTTTGATAATGTTTTCCTTTTGGAGGAATGCCCTCACGATTGGTTGTTTCCTAAATGTTTTGTTGTGGTGAGTTTTAATTTATGTTTTCTTGTGGGTTTATTTGTCCAGGAAAGAATTGCTTTGGAGTTTGTCAAAGTGTTTTACTCATTACTAGTTTAAGCCTTCTTTACTTTGATTCTCAATTTCACAATTCAAATTTTAGTTGTCAGAACTGAAAAGTTCTTCTAAGAGAAATTATGAGAAAGAGGGGCAAAGGGGTTGGTTTTGAATATCCACTCAGATCTAGGCATGAAATAACTGGAAGATATTTTTGGCACAAAATTGCAGGTGCATCATGGTGGAGTTGTGTGAATGTATGAATACATGATTTTGAAGATGCCAAAGAAGAATCAAACAAGGCTACTTCAAAGGATAAGAATTGCTTCAAGATTAATATAAGATTGCTTCAACAAACAAAGCCTTGCTTCAAGATTTCTTTAAGATCCAAGCCTTGCCTCAAAACAAAGTATTTCCAAGACATGCAAGGCTCTAGTAATTGATTACCAGGAAGTGTAATCAATTACCAGAAGACAAGTTTGAAAAATAGCTATTAAAAAGGGTTTTGAATTTGAATTTTGAACCTGTAATCGATTAACAGATGTTTGTAATCGATTACCAGAAACGAAACTCTTGAAATTCAAATTCAAAAGTCATGACCCTTTAAAATATAACTGTGTAATCGATTACTAGAAACCTGTAATCGATTACTAGTGAAAAAAAAATTCAAAAAATACTTTTTGAAAAGACACATCTCTTCAAACCATTTTGAAAAGGCACGAAGGGCTTATATATATGTATGTCTGATTTCAAAAAGCAAGAGGGAGATTTTCCAAGAGAACTTCATTGTCAAATGCTTTCTCAACAACTCTTGGGCAAACACTTGCAAATCTATTAAGAGTTCATGTAACTTCAATTGTAATATCCTTCTCTGAAATGGAAAATTCTTTTTCTTCTTCTTCTTAATCAAAGAGATTGATTAAGGGACCAAGGGTCTCTTAAGTTGTAAGGATTCCTGAACACAAGGGATGAGTTGTCCCTGTGTGGTTCAGACTTTGTAAAAGAATTTTACAAAGACAGTGGAAAATCTCAAGTGGGTTGTTTGAGGACTGGACGTAGGCACGATGAGTGATCGAACCAGTATAAATCGAGTTTGCATTTCTCTCTTCCCTTATCTCATTTATGTTATTGCAATCAATTTTGTCTTGCATGTTTAAAGAATATTATTAAATTGATTGCGGCTTCTTTTTCTGCATTCTGAGCCTATCATTTAGAAGGGGCTTAAAAGTCTGTTAGTGGGAAAATAATTCAGCCCTTCTTAAGATAACTGTGGTCATTTGTCCAACAAGCTAGAACAACAACTACAACATTAAAAAAATAAATTAGTTTATTTCTTTTTAATTTCATTTTATATTACTATGAATACCATAACTTGTAGTGTCTAACAACCATAGTTTCATTCTTTGGACATCAATTCCTTTGGGGAGATAGAATATATGAAAAAGAATTGGGACCAGCCCCAATCCCAATATCTCAGCTCGATTTCCATGCTCTGTTGTGTGGTCACCACTTCTTGTGATCTCATGGTTCATTCCTTGCATCGGTCACATTGGCATTTGCAAAGAGGATATGGTGATATTTGATTTTGTAGGGCCTAATTTTGTGTGTATGGATAGTTTTGCATTTGGAACTGCCACTCGCTATTGATAACTGTTATGTATAGGTATATTTTGGGATTAGATTTTATAGGAATTAATAATTTTTCTATCTTATTTCTTCTTTTTTGTGCAAATAAGTGGAATTTTAACATTAACATCATTTAAGTTTTTGTGCAGAAAATATTAAAAGTTGATGAATTTGTGATGCTTAATGAATAATTGGTGGAGAAAAATAAAGTAAAGCCCAAAAAGAAAATTGAAGATCTGAAGCTATTCGCTTAATGCGTTTTTCGGCGCTTAGCGCGTCTTCGGCACTTAGCGCGTCTTCGGCGCTTAGCGCGATGTACAAACTCAGCGGGCAACGCACGCTTAACGCAAGGATAACTCTGGAAAGTTAAAACGCGTTAAGTGCGAATACCGCTATACTCGTTATTGGAGTTCGTCGGCAAGTGTACCGATTCGCACAAGTAGTATATAAAACGGTAAGACCGAGTATCGTATCCACAGGAAATTTGTTTCACCTAGACTATGTATATTCAGTATGTAAACACCTTTTTAACTTTGAAATAAAGTAAAGATTGAATGGTAAAATAAGTTTTCTGCAATGTTAAACTACTTAGACAATAGTAAAGTACTCAAAGTTGTAAAATGTGACAAATATCAAGGTAAAAGCGTTGGGGAGTTTCCTACTTAAATTTCTCTTGTCGTATAAAAGGGTTTTTCTCTATTTATTGTTATCCTAGTGTTCTTACACTGAGAAAATACTTAGACCATGATTCCTCACATAAATGAGCCTAACTCTTTTAGCTTTTGTTCTTGATTCCTCAACAAACTCGTTCTAAAAGAGTTGCACTAAGCATACAGTGTAAAATATACTAGATCACTGCATTCTATTCCTAGACACACAGATTTCTAGCTTGCTCTATCAAGTTATAAGGTTTTAAAGCATTTTCCAACACTAAAAATCCTAACTAAACATACAAATGGGTGATCAAGCCACAAATATGTAAAATAAATGTAGATAGAAGCAAAGAACACCAGAAAATAACATTAAATAGATAGTTAAAATATTACATCAAGAGTTTTCAGTAGTTACTCCCCAACAAAGAAGTTCTAGCCTTCCATTACAAGCAAAGCTTCAACAAACAAAGAAAGAAATGTTTTTAGTGAAAGAAAATGGAAAAATATGAAGGAGAATGTCTTCTCCAGCCCCTCAGCCCTTCTTCTCTCTATTTTTCACTTGGTATATGGTTTCCTAGACTATGGTTGTGGTGGTGACCCCTGGTTTTCTGCCAATCTTAGTGTTTTAAAGGCTCTTGGACTTCTCAGCACACGAAGGCTCGCTCAGCGAGCATGTCTCACTGAGCGAGAGTAAGTGAAAATCTGCTAAGCGAGCTTCGGAGCGCTAAGTGCGAGAAAAGACAACGTCCTCGCTAGGCGGGCTGGCTACGCACTGAGCATTTAAATCTCTGACTTATCCTCTTCTAGGGTTTCCCATCCGCTAAGCGAGCTGGCTATCTCGCTAAGCGGATGATGCTCGCTTAGCCAAACTGTTTTGCTAAGTGAGTTCATTAGCAGCTCTTTGCACCTTCTCTTCTTTAGCCTACTAATTGAGTTGAATTCAACATTATGTCACAAAAGTGGAGTTTCTACTCTATAATTTCACACAAGAAAGAAAATATATACAATTTCCACAAAAAGAACTATAAATTGGAGGCACATTGCTATTTTCTTGCAAATTTTCAATACGCTAAAACTCATGAATAACAATTAACACTCGCTAAGTGCGTTTGCGTGCTTAGCGCGAAGGTTGCATGAAAACTAAGTTGATCTGCACATATAAAAGAAGGAAAGAGAAGAAGAAAAAAATACAGAAAATTCAAGAGAATACAATTCCTTATAAAAGGCACAAGCTAGAAGAAGGAGAAGCAAGCATTAAAGGTCATTCTTCCCTCCATTCCCTTTTCTCAATTTCCCCTTTACTAAATATTATCTTCTTACAATTGTAAAACCTCCTATGATAATGAGAGACTAAACCCCCCTTTGTTGAGAATTTGACAGTCAACTACTTTTGATGTAATTTTTCTTCCTATCTATTTAATATTATTACCTTTTGCATTATCTTTTCTTATGCTTAATGTTATTGTTTATGGCTTAATCACCCATTTGCATGGTAAGTTTTAAGGATAGTGTTAGGAAACATTATTTTCTAATAGAACTGGGAAATAATATCTAAATAAAGTCATCACTAGGGATATGTTGATTTTGCTTAGTTTGTTATACATATTTATTTTTAATGCAATTTACTGTTTTATCTCTACAAAGGAATTTATGAAGAAAATAGATAAATTAGCCTCTTTCACTTAGGGATCTTGATTAGAGTATATAAATAGATGCACGTGTAAATTGGAATAATTGCAAATAGAGAAAAATCATTAATATTAGATAAAAAAATAACTCTAATAACCTGAATTTCTAACATTCTCATCTTCTGAAATTAACTTCTACAATATTAGTTTTTCTCATCTTTTCTATTTTTTATTAATTAATTTAAATTCATGTTTAAATTCTTTCTTTGTTTAGTTTAATTTAATTTTTTGCCAATTTAATTTACTCGCAATCTTTTCAAATAAATTTATTTATTTCCTAAAAATTATTTATTCACCTATCTAAGTACAAATAAAATTGTTGTGAATTTGACACTTGAACTTCTATTTTAACTTCACTACTTATGACAATTTCACTACACTCGTTACAAAGGGTCTGAAGTTTGTTTTGGGATTTGGTATTTAGATTAGATAGGCTAAATTTTAGCTGATGATATAAGTTTGATACCTAATTAATGACTCAATATTATCCATGATATTTTTGTGCTTTTTAGTTCTCCAAGAATTTGATTTCCCATTGGATATGTGTGATGCAAGGACATGGTCAGTGAATAAAAAAAGAACTGTTTCAATGAAGAGAAATATTATGAAATAGGCTGATAACAAAATATGCTCCTTAAACAGGTGGTTATATCCATTTCTTGATTTTATCATACTTTTATGCTCCACTATGGTATGAATTTTATTTCTTCCCCGTTATATTATGTAAAACTGGTTCGTTTTTAAACACCAAAAACAAATACTTAAAAGGCAGTTTTTTATGTATCTTTTGTCTTCTTATCTAATCAGAATTAGAGTATAAAAACTTATGCTATTTTCAAGTATGCTATTATTTATATGACTCATGGACATTGTACGCTATTTTCAAGTATTCCATGTATGATGACTTGTTCTAGTAGTTGTTAAACAAAATGATCAAGTGAGCCAAAATCAATTTTAACTTCGAACTCTAGATTTTATATGTTGCTGAAATTTTTCTATAACAAATTCATATGGTTATCTGGGTATTGTCTCTAGCTATGTCGAATTGTTGTTAGAGTCATAATGAATCCTCCATTTGGTACTCGAAAAAAAGGTGGAGATTTGAATTTTCTCTGTGTTACTTTGAAGGTAAGCAATAACATCAAAGCTTATCTATAAATATATGATTGACGGGAATTCTAATATTACTTTTTGTCAGGTTGCTTCTCGATTGCATAAGACTTGAACAAGAGATGTCAGTCATTTTTATTTTAAATTCTAAGTTCCTTTCTATAATAAGTGTCATCTTATATTTTTTTACAAACTAATAAAAATTAATAAATAAATAAAAGAGAAAAATAATTTTATAAAGCTAACGTTATCCTTAATTAAGTTTGAGGATGACATAAAGGTATGAAATATGAAATTTTTATTTCTTGTTTTAAAAATATAAAGAAAACTATTTTTTTAATAATAATATTTTCATTATTTGATTTTTTTCTTAAAAAGATATTCTAAGATGATTTTTTGGAAAATCGTTTTAGAATTTATAATTTTTTTTTAATTTTTTATTTTAAAAAAATATTTTAAGATTATTCTTTGCAAAATCGTCTTAAAAATAATATTTTGAAAAATTATCTTAGAATTCTCATTTTTTAAATTAAATAATTCTAAAATGATTTTTAGAAGAATAATCTTAGAATTATTATTTTTTAAGAAAAAACATTCTAAAACAATTTCAGGACAAAATTATTTTAAAAATTACACTCTCCTAAAACAGTTTTTTCTGGTAGTGTACATTTAATCATTGTATACCAATTAAAATATTTCTACGGACAACAAATTAGAATAGAAATTAGCATTCACTTCAATATTGTAGCATTAGCATGGCGATCAAACTTTACATAATTTTTCTACGGACAACAATATTGTCTCTGCATTCACTTCTCACTTTTCTTGCATTAATCTTTTCGCTTTCATTTTGTTCTTAAGACAGTAATTAAAGAAAACAAGAGAATAAACATTGGAAACATCTCCCGGGTGTTTTCAGTTTTTGAGTTTTTAAAACGTTGTTTTAAAAGTAGTTTTCAAAACACATTTAATTTTATTTTTGAAATTTAGTGTTAAACACTGCAAAATTGTCTTTCAAAATAGTTTTTAAAATCAAAATATGAGAGAGAAACAAGCAGGCCCTAAGTGTTAGAAATGGAGGAGGTTTTGTATTGACCTTTGCACCTGTGTGAACGAGTAATAGGGAGTAGTTTTTTGTCTTAACAGTGCTGGTTGTTTACGGGGCCAAAAAATTTACTAAGCCCATGTAGAAAAAAAAAATAGAACACGTAAATATCAGAAATTATTTAACTATCTCATTATTTGCTTGCTGCACTCCAAATGTATTATAAATTGGACAATCTATGCACCAAGTAAATAATGAGAAGCGTTAAATAATTTCTATAAATATTCAATAAAATTCAATGAATCAAAAGTTATTAATGGATCAAAGGTTGGGCAGCTTTTCGAGTCTAAAAGTTATTAAATTATAAATAGAATAGTTAATATAAATAAATAATTTGAAACAAATATATTAAAAAGTATATATAATAATATTGATAATCTATACTATTGTACAAAGGAATACCTAAATCTTATAATAGAAATAGAAATTCCCATTTTGTAATGCATTTTGTTAATGGGCAATGGTAGTTTCTTGGGGTCAGCATCGTCTATGGGATCAATGCCCAGCAAAGACACAAGTGGATGCAGTGATGTTTGGAGGTGGTAGTTTTACCATTTATTTTCACCAATCATTTTTTTGTTTATAACTTCAGTTTCAGATAATATATCAAATAAAGGAATAATTTGTTTAATCTTACAAAAATAGTGAAAAAAACATTTTTTAAGAAGTAGATATGCTTCTTAAAAAAATATAAAACAACTATTTGAGTAAAAATAATTTAAATAAAGACACCCAAAAATATAAAATTGTTTTTTTTTTAAAACAACCATTTTTAACAAATAAGTTTAAACAAATGCACCCAAAATGTCTTCTCCTCTTATTGTTAATTAAGATTTTTCTATATGAATTTAGGTGAAGGTTATACTTAAGCAACAAGGGATCAACCTCTTGTAAATACTTCAATAAGCACACCATTGCAGATTCAAACTCCTTCAACCTCATTTCAACCAAATTCTTTACATCAACAAGCCCTTTCAACTATTTATTCTCCTCCACCCACCACTTCACCTCCTTCCCTTCCATCAACCATTTCATGTGCTTGTGTGCCTCATAAGCATTGGTCAAAAGCGACATTTCACATCATCCTTATCAGTGTCATTAGAGTTCAACATCGATGTGAAATCATTCTTCTCTACGAGTCGTGCCTGTTATAACCAAACAACAACGTCACATGCATGCTCCAGTAACTAAGTGTTATGGTGACATCGTTCATAGGGTTGATGTGGTGTTGGGTGGCGGTGTTTGGGAGTGGCATTGGTGTTGGATGGTTGGGTGAAGGTGGGGCACACTGGTTATAGAGGTTTGACAACTATGGTTTCCTCAAGAGAGGTAGGGGTGCCTAGTGATATGTTAGAATCATGGTTCAATTGGATCAAGATAAATAAAAATGTAATCAAATTGAATATTAGACTAAAAATTAAAAATTTTAAAAATTGAAGGACTAAATGATTATATTTTTAAATGAAGAAATTAAAATTACAAATTTGATAAAATAGAAAGAACAAAATATAGTTGTACTTTAATCTATTTTTTTATTAGTGTATAAACACTACTAGAAAAATGCGGATTGACGACAAAATCACATTAGTCACACTTGGTGACATATTTAGCGAATGATAACATCATGTGTCATGATCACATATCAGTGACCCTTTTAGCAAACAAAATATTCAAATGCAAAGAGAGTAGTAATTGATTTCATCGCCACATGGCTTAAACTTATAGTATGTTATTAAAACAATAGCAACTTTCACCTTAGTGACTGATTTCGTTTCAGTTGCTAATACATAATAGCAACAAATATGATGATTGATTTTTATTCTCCTTAACGACAGATTGAAATTTGGTCGCTAATCACTAGTAAAGAAAAGATTTTTGTTGCTTAGTAATTGGTGATTAACCAAGGCCTAAAAAGGCCTAGGAGTAATAGTGACCAAGACTTAATAAAGCTCAACTATAACACTAATGATTGATTACGATTCAATTGAGAGTAAATTACACTTGCACCCTTTGTGTTTTTTTAAATTGCACCCGATACCTTTTTTTTTTTTTGCATTCTACAAAAAACATCTTAATTGTTTAGCTCACATTTCATCTAGATTTCCTTCCTCCTAAACATCGTTTAATAATTTAACAAAAAGTAGACACATGCTAGTTACATGACTTTTAATGAAAATTTATGTCTAAAATATCATCATCTTCTTCCTCTTAACTCCATAAAAGATATGGTATCGTTTTCAACCTGAAAATATTTTAACACTATACCTTTTTTTTTCCTTTTTCTCCAATTGGATGTGAACTCACCTTGTTGATACGCATGTGTTAACACCCTTCCTCCTCCTCCTTTTTCTTCTAGTTCAATTTTTTTGTGCGTGTTGGGTCGTTTGGTTGCTGCATTTTTGTTGGACATGTTTCCAGCAATGCCTATTTGTGTTTTTAACTTCTTTCTTTGAAATATTTATTTTTAATGACTAGCTGTTTGATATAATGTCTCAATCAAAAACTACATCTTCTTTAAGTGTTAGGAACAATGAAGTAAGAGTCAAATATTAAAGGAAAAAATTGTCATTGCCTTAAGAAAGTTCCATTCACAGGGTCAATTGTTAATTTGTTATTGAGTATTTAACAAAGATGTTAGGATAATTTTGTCTGTTCACATATTTTAATTAACATTAGTTAACGATGTTAATAGAAGGGGGGTAAAAGTAATATAAAAAAGATAAATAGACACTTTTGTCCCTCAATATGTAATTCGCTGACAAATGTGTCCCCGAAAGATGAAAATATAAAATTTAGTCCCTGAAAGTGTAAAAAGTGTGACAAATATATCCTGAAATACTCGAATGTATAAGAAGTTAATACCTGAACGTATAAGAAGTTAATAATGAATTGTATATGAGAGAAGTTATGGAAAAACGGATTAAAAAATAGTAAAATACAGCTTAAGATTTGAACTCTTATACTTTGATTATCTATCTATTTATTCATCTATCAAATTGTTAATTAATTTTTAATTAATCAATATAACTATTTATTTTTCAAAATAAAATAAAATTCTTTAGTTTTATGATATAAAAAATCGAGTTACCATTTAAAAAAATGAAAGCCTTTTATTTCTTGAAATATTTTGTTTATTCAATTAATTATTAATCTTTATTAAATACTTTGTCACAGTATGTCAAATGAAATGTAAGATCGTTGTAACCCCTAAATCAGCGAGAGATAAACTATATGTCCCAAAGGCAAAGAATAAACCTTTGTATTATTTTCTTTTGTTTTATTTTAAAGTTAACCTATGTATTAGTTTGAGCATTATTGTATTTTTTATTTAAATTTATTTGGGTTATTTATTTGTTAGTAACTGTTTTCATTTCATTCATATTATGTATAATAAGTGTTGTCTCGAATGGAAGCACATAAGGTTTATCAAAAAGATTCTTTCATATTTGAGGTATATATATATATATATATATATATATATATATATATATATATATATATATATATATATATATATATATATATATATATATATTATTGATTAAGGAAAAAGACTTATAATTACACTTTAGCTAGTTTAAATTTTGTGAGATTTTTTTTATAAAAAAATAGTTGATTAAATTCTTTTTTTAAAATAAATAAATAAATAAATTTGGTCCCGTGACCGATTGTGTTTTTTCTACTCAAAACTCTCGACATATTATTTTCAATCTAAATATGAGGACACTTAAGTTGAAATTGTGATAAGAAATAATTTTAAAGATTAAAAGTGAGAAATTTAGTAAAAATTTGATAAAATTATAAGATATAAGATAAAGTTTTTTTTAACAGCAAAGATTAAGGTTTGACAAGGAAATCAAAATAATAAAAATATATATATTAAAAGGAAATTTAAAAAATATATTACATAAGTACTAAACGAATAGGAACATTAAATTATGAACACATAATAATAATAATAATAATAATAATAATAATAATAATAATAATAATAATAATAATAATTAATCACAATCTATTATTAACGACTGAATATATTTGTTGCACTTTTTATACTTTCAGACACTAAATTTTACATTTTCATCTTTCAAGGATGTATTTGTCAACGAAGTGGGAAGACAAAAAGTCAAAAAAATATTATGACAAATATGCTCATATGCTGGCAATCCACGTTGACAATCATTTCAGTGATAAATTTGTCCCTCTGTGCCACGTAAGTTATTTTATTAACGGTGGTGGACGGAAGTTAACGACATGATATATTTGTCGCACTTTTTACACTTTTAGGGACTAAATTTTGAATTTTCATCTTTCAGGGACGCATTTGTCAGCGAATTACACATTGAGAGACAATAGTGACTATTTACCCTATAAAAAATGGAGGGATATCAAGTGCAATTTGAGAAAAACATAGGAGTGCGAATGTAATAAAGATGTTAAGGCAATTTTGTATGCTCACATATTTCAATTGACATTAGTTAAGGATGTTAACAAATGAAGAGTAAAAGTAATGTACAAAAAGGGAGAGGCATCAAGTGTAATTTGAGAAAAAATCGAGGAGATTACTCTTCAATAAAACACAAGTCTAACACTAATGATTGGACAAGGCTCAATGAAATCCAAGTGTAACACTTATGATTGACCAATTTCCAATAAAGTTCAAGTGTAGTACTAACGATTCACCAAGGTCGAATAATACTCAAGTTTAATAGATAATTGATTATGACTCAATGAGATCTTAGTACAACATTATTGACCAAAATAAAATAAGACCCAAGTATAATACTAATGTTACAACAAAACCCAATAAGACATAAGCCTAACACTTATGATTGATCAAGGCTCAATGAGATTCATGTATAACCTTAATGATTGATTAAGGCTCAATAAAAGTCAAATGTAAAATTAATGTTCCATTAGGATCCAATAAAATTTAAATGTAATAATGTAACATTATATAATAATTAATTAAAACTCAAATATAACAGTAATAATTCAACAAGATGTAATAAAATCAAAGTGTAAACACATTAATATATAATGGAACCATCAGCTTTAAAGTCTCCATATAACCGGTGCAAGGCACCGGTTAAAAACAACTAGTGTATTAAACTATATATGAAACTTAGCGTGGGCTCTAAGTTTGGTGGTGAGGCTAAGGCTACATATTAATATAATGGAACCATCTTATTAGTCAATATCTGCCCGGGACGTAGTACGTGTGATCTCAATCAGAGGGAATATCACGTGGTGGACCATTCCCTGTTTAAGAACATTACAAACCCGACACTAAAAACTAGAAAGCAACGTATAATGTTATAACTAATTGTGTCTTAATCAAGTCAGATTAGCCACATGAGCATGACAAGACCATGATAACACGTATCGACTTTGAAACCAGAAGTTAAGTGAGGTTTTTTTTATATTTTATTGCTTAAATATTATTCCAACCTTGTCATGAAGCTAAAAACTAGCTAGAGGGTTTGGTCTTTTGCTAGCTGTAGCTGTTAAATATACGTACTTCAAAAACTCCCAACTCAGAGTCAATGAAGAGAAACTGGTAGTACTGAGTCAAAGGATTAATAATTTAATGACAAAGATTTGCTTCATTATTATTGGTAATTCACTTTAATAATCATACTGATACAAAAGGATATTCCTGAGGAAACTTGCTCAAGTAATTAAAGCAAGCAAACAAGGATTGGCACACTTCAGCTGAATCAGCTTTATACAGTAGTATATGCTTTCCTGGGATATGATCGAGTTTCGGGTTCGTTGTCATGCTTCACCCGAATAAAGAATTTATCAAAATGGCCAGTCCAAATAACCATTTGAAAAAAAACAAACGCGCTTTGTCCTGAGGGACTTTAGTTCAATTGATTCAGCAGTGCCTGAGTTGTTGTAAATTTTTTATATTTGTCTTCCACAGATTATAAAAAAAAAAAAAAAACTAAACGCTTTCTGTCCTTATTCGTTCCATGAAGTCACGTATTCTTTGCAATGCAATTTCCAGCGTTTGCTCACTCATATTTGCAAAGCAGACCCTGAACCAACCTGGTTCAGAACAATGGCAAGAAGAGCCTGGAGAGATATTTAGCTTCAGTTCATGCAGAATAGCATTCCAAAGCTCCAATTCACCACCTAGTTCCCTTGATCCTTTGGCCTTATAATTCCCCAAAAGTGGACTTAGATTCATCCAGCAAAACAACCCTGCATTCCCCTTCAAGCACTCGATCCCCGCACTTCTCAACCCTTCAATGATCATTTGGTACCTCTTCCTCAGCCTCTCCCTGTTGGTCCTGATATAGTTCTCGGTGAACTTCTTATCCGACAACATAGAAGCCAACAAGTGCTGTGTCTGAGAAGATATTAAGGTGAAACTCGACATTCTCCTCGCTGTGGTCACAACCTTGTCGTTGTATGAGTAAATGGTGCCAACTCTGAAGCCAGGAAGGCCAAGGTCTTTGGACAGGCTATAAACAATGTGAACTCTTTCCGCGTCTTTGTATTGGCGAGCCTCGAGGATTTCTGCCACGCTTGTGAACTCGGAGGAAGAGAAAACCGAGCCTGAGTAGATTTCGTCTGAGACCAGATGGATGTTCTTGCGAGTCACGAAGTCAAGAATCTCCTCAAGAACCGAACGTGGAATTGTTACACCTAATGGGTTTGAAGGGTTTGTGATTAGAACTCCCCTCACTTTGGAGTTCATGGCTTCTGCGTCTTTGTATGCGGCCTCTAAGGCTTCGGGAGTAATCTGGAAGTTGTTTGAGCTGTCACAGTGGATGGGAACTATGTTTACCCCAGTTCTCCACCTTAAATCTCTATCAAATCTGTAAAAATAAACACAATCCAAATTGTAAGTTTTTAGTATAACTTATCATCGTATACATACCAATGAATGTCATTTTATTTTTACTATAAAGTAAATGAAGATGACACTTTCTCTCTCACACTCTTTATGATTTATTAAAAATCAATTTTAATAGATTTCATTTCTCATTTAATATATATAAGAAGTGAGAATTATTAGATGAGAAACAACAAAATCTAAAAAAAATGGTGATTTCCGATAAATTACAATCAATATTGAAAGTGTCAGTTAGTATTTCTAATTAAATGAAAGAGCTTGTTGTTAATTACTTACCCAGGATAGTAAGGGGTTGGAACGAGTAAAGCATCTCCTGGGTTAGCGAGGATGAAGGTTAAGAGTTCGTTGGCTGCAGTTGCACCTGCAGTGAGGACAAGTCTTTGAGGGTCAAATTTTGCTCTCCCACCTCTCACTTGTTCCATGAAGCTTGCCATTGCTGTTCTGAAGGTTTTAAGCCCATGATAGTCTTGAAACAAAGCATTCTCTCTGAACCCAGGAGCTCCTTTTCCCCATGTGGAAGCCTCTGAATGCTCTTCCAAGTACTTTTCAAGCAAATCAAATGAAACCTGCGTCCACCACAAATTAAAGGATCAATCAATTAATCAGTTAATAATTCTAAAGTGTGGATATATGTTTTTCTTGTGTTGACTTCTAAGTTCTAATTCTATATGTATATGTACACAGTACACTTACTTGATTTTCTGCCAACCCCATTTGTATAACTCCTGAGGGATTGGTTAATTCATCATAGGGGTTCTCATCATAGGCTTTCCACCCAGCAAAATAAGGAGAATCTTCCCCATGAGTTTCAGAAACTGCAACTTTTGAAAGCTCCACACAAGGTTGCTCCATCTCAATACCCATAGCTAGCTAGCTTCCTTGCAAAAGAGTTAATTACTCAATTACAGAAAGCAGAAAGCTGCTGTGAGTATAAGAGAGAGAACTATGATGAGAGCGTTGAATGAAACGTTTGTGTAAACGCCCTCTATATATAGGCTTTGAACATTAAGACTGAAAAAAATAAATATCAAAAAATAAAAGGGTTCTATGTTCAAGTTGGCTGGCTATGAAAAAAATTATAAATTATTGATTCTCAAATGTAAGCAAATCGGAGCTTCACCTTTTAGACTTTTACAATATAGTTTATCTGTTGCGACTTGTGACAACTGTTACGGATCCACACAGAAAATATACGGTGGTTGTTTGGAGGGGGATTTTTTGCCATTATAGTTCTCCTTTGCTTAAAGATGTTGCCACATATATATCGATTTAATGGAGCAGATAGATTATAATACTTTGATTGGGTGGGTTATTTAATTAATATGGTTTCATTTTTGTTTATTAAATTAAAAAGTGGTTGAGTTTCTTGAAAACTAGCTTCTACTATTCTCAACCTATGACTAATCAAATCCCCCCCTTGCCAAACAAACTCCAAAAATTCCTTTCCAGAAACCAAATAATACATTAAGATCTGAATAGGTTTTAACACACTAGAACTTGGGGAAGTTTTGGGAGTAGTTATGTTTTGATGACCTGACAAAGATACCAAGTAACCCAAAAGGTCGATTAAGATTCTGATTTTGCAAGTAGCTGGGACAAAGGAGAAGCTCTTGGGGTGATCTTCTGACCCCACACTTGCATCAATAACAAACAACAGAATTTAATGACTTTTGTAAGTTTAAAGTAAACATGTTCCTATCTTTCCATTCAAAGGTTTGACATTTAAGTGCATATTAATTAGTAACCTAATTATGTAATCAACACCCTGCTTAAGAGTTATAGCATTATTTAAGTTGCAATGTTGCATTGACCATTTAGACAATTTTTTATTGATCAGGAAAACATTTTATTGTAATCATTTTTTTTTCTTTTTCATTTTCATTCCTATTATAAAATGTCATATGGCTGGAGAAAGATGAAAGACAGATAATAAAAAATAATTTACTCCTAATCCTAAAACAATTATCGTCATAAGTGTCCTAAGTTATTTTATACAGATAAAAAAATAAAAAAAATAATTTTATAAAATTAATCTTATATTATCATTAATTTATTTATAATTTTTTTATTGAATTTTATTGATTTTATTGTTCACCTTTAACATTATAACAAATATATAAGTGAAAATAATAATTAATATTATATTAAAAAGTTAAAATCATAATTATTATGGGATAATTTTTTTCTTATAAAATAATTATAATAAGATGGATGAAGTATATAATGAGTAAGAGTGTAAGAATAGATAGTGCGAAAGTATTACGATTATTCTTTATTTATAATTATAACAATAACTGATAGCATTGCACCTTATCTTGATAAATTAGTCATTCACTTGTTATTTCTCAATTAAATTTATATGCATGGATACCAGATTTAGTTAATGGATCGAGCGGAGAAATTGTATCTCGTGCAAGTGAATACGAACTATAATGAATAAACAACAAAAGAAAATAAAAAATCAGACTAAGGGTGAAGGATTTGAAAACTTGGTGTCTGAGTTGTGCGTGTGCGTCTAACTCCTCTAAATGTCTCGTACTTTTCTCTATTGATCGAATTATCCACATAAAATGATAATCTGGTGAAAAATTGTGAAATTAATTAGAACCTAAAACATAAATTATCTTTGTATCGTTTAATGATGAAATGGACTATTAGTTAAAAATTAAAATACTCTTCTAAGAAATGCTATTAGTTAAGTATCCATGTAAAATAAAATTTATATTGGTTTTGTATATAAATTAATATTTTTTAAAATACTTTAAGTATGCTAAAATTTATTTTTATTTTTCAACTTTTAAAATATTGAATTTAATTCAAATGCATTGACAATCATTTAACTATAAATTATCATTTATATATATATATAAAGGGTGTTGACTTTTATAACAATAATTTTAAAAATATATTTATTTATTTTAATTAGTTGGTAATATAAAAATATGTATAACGCATAAAAATTAAACCCTAAAATCTTAGCTATAGATGTTGGAAGTAGGCATGGCACCAACACGGGGCGGAGAGTAATCCCCCGCTTCCCGTCCCCGAACCTTACCCTGCTCTCTTTCCCTTCCGTGTTTTTTATGGTGGGGGTATTTTTTGTCCAAAGTCCCCGTTCCCCGGCTCTCCGCGGGGACTTGCAACCCCGTTTTACATTAAAAAATATAAAAAATTATAAAAAAAATACAATTTTTTTGTTTTATCTCAATTTTTTAACAATAATAAATTTAAGGTTTAATTCTAAGTTTAAAACATGACTAAAAATACCAAAATAAATAAATAAAACAGAGAAAGAACATACAACAGAGGAAGAACAATTCGAAGTTACGAAACCTAAAAATTCACGGTGCGACTCGAAGAAGAAAAAGGTGCAACGAAGGCTTCCACGAGTTTACGACTGAAACGAACAGTGAAGAAGGAACGGTGAAACGAATAGTGAAGGAACGAAGAAGTAAAGAGGGTGAAGACAGTGTGAAACGATGAAACGAATGGTGAAGAAGTGAAGAAGGAACAAAGGTGAAACAGTGAAGAAGAAACAAAAGTGAAGAAGGAAGTCAAGGAACGAAGTCTGAATGTTTGATGCAACGTTTTAGGATTTGAGTAATGTTTGTGTCTTTGTGACTTCTGAGATATTACTTATATATAATAATTTTATTTTATATTTTTTTTACTAGTAAAATACTATATTAACCCTTATATTTATGTTATACATATTATAAGTTATAAAAATATATAAGTAAAATTCTATATACCCGGGGATACGGGGACCCTGCGGGGCGGGGAGCAAAGTCTCCGTCCCCGAATTAGTTACAGGGTGTTTTTCATCCCCATCCCCGTTCCCGCGGTAAATTTTTCCCCGACCGCAGGCCTCCGAATGAGACAGTCCCCGCAAGGATCCCTGAGTTGCGGGGAGAATTGCCATGCCTAGTTGGAAGGATTCTTTGATCGGTACAAAATCAAAATGAAGACCAAAATTTTGGAAAACATGCCCACTTAATTATTTTTTCATGTATGTAATTCCTTCTGACTATAAGAAAAAAAATAATATATTTGATATATATTAAGAAAATTAGTTAATTTCATTAAATTGTGTCATTTTTAATTAAAAATATTTTTTGAACTATCTTTCATTGAAACTTGATATCAAATCTAAAAAAATATTTAATTTTATTAAATAAAGAATATTTTAATGATATATAATCTCATTAAATAAGACTTCATTAGTTTAAAGTTGTTTATAGTTGAGATCATAAAATAAGATAATTTTATTGTTTATATTTGAGACCCAAAAAATACATTATATGTAAGTTTTGATCAAATCCAATATGCTAATGATTGAAATACCAAATTAGAAAAACAGACTGCACATAATTGTAATTAATTTGAATCTAAGACTAGTTATTAGTCGACCGAAAAGCTTAATTAGGAACTTGGTATACGAACACCAACCCACGTATAGACCATACATATATATCTCGCTTGGATATGATTGTATCATATTTTTCATGAGATAATATTTATTTGGAGAAGTAATTTTGCGATGTATATATGCATGCGTAACAGCGTTAAGGAGTTTGGAATTTAAGATACTTGTCGGGGATTGTGTTGGTGTCGATTTCAACTAACTCGATCGATCACTTTGAATTGTTAAGCATGGATGGATATATGCATACATAACACATACATAGAAATTAAAAGAAGGATGATGTGGAAAATAATAAGAATAGCAATGATGAGGAGAATAATAATGTGGCAAAAAAATAAAAGCTAATTAGGAATTGTGTGTGTATAACAATAACAAGGACGTGGGGTTCCAAATGATGAATATCCATGTGCTAGAGAAGATCAGCTCTAGATCTGCAGTTAATATGGTGAATCTTAATGCATAATAGAGAACGTGACATATGACGACTGTGCGGCGACTTCGGCCTGTAGGGTTGAGACAAGTATCAAACAAAGGTCTCACCAGATATGGAACCCTTTTTTTATATATTAATTAATGGAGTCGTAGTTGTGGACTTCTTACTAGCTACACACCCTTTTTCTACCCTGATAAATTCCAACATGATTGGCTGGATAGCATCCAAATTGATCTCCTTGTTCAATAAAAATAATACTCATGCTCCATAAGTCTTCGGTTTGGAAAAATCTCCCTGCTGTATCTGCATCTGCAGATGACAAAATTAAAGCATTATCTCTAGCTACTAGAGCAGAAAGAATAAGGGCTACCTATATAGCTAAGCTCGTGTCTTTTACTCAATATAATTGCACTTTGAATATATATATATATAGAGAGAGAGAGAGAGGTTGATGGTTAAGAGAGAAAAAAATGCAGTAGGTTTCATCTTTTCTACTGATAAAATTAACATTTTGAATATATAAAAGTAAGATTTTAAATATAAACTATTGAATGAAAAAAATGTAATTAAAATGAAAGATTCTTGATAAAAAGATGGTCGATC
Source organism: Glycine max (assembly GCF_000004515.6). Classification (NCBI taxonomy): domain Eukaryota; kingdom Viridiplantae; phylum Streptophyta; class Magnoliopsida; order Fabales; family Fabaceae; genus Glycine; species Glycine max. Next base: position 15,165,023 of record NC_038243.2, read on the forward strand.
AAACATATTTTTTTAAAAAAATCATCAATAAATTAAATCAATGAATATTTTATACCTATACATAAAAAAAATTAAGTAAATATCATAATATAGAAGTGTTAGAGTTGGTGTCCCGAATTCTTGATCTAGCATGAAAGTTCATTGTGCAACCCACTTGATAAAGAAATAATTTGAGAGAAAATTTGGGGTCAATTGTAGGGCGGGAGAGGTATCAACCTTTATTATCAACTCATGGACTAGGGTTACTTATATACATAAATATATTGTGTTTCGGGGAGTTTGCATCATTAGATGCATTTCTTATTTTCTCTTGCACCATTCTTTGATATGGTGAATTAATTCCCAGGTCCTTCCTCATAACTTTTTGTAATTTGATTTTTTTACATAAATCTTGGTGTATTCTTTTTTTAAATTATTATTAGCAATTATTTTCTAACAATAGGTAAGTTATTCCCTTCTTATGTGTACATAAAAATGTATCTATCTGATATTCACCAAATGTATCTAATGATAAAACTACTTTTATATAAGAATTTAACTCCTCTTATTGTCTCTTTCACGATATATGCAACAAAGAAAAAAGAAGTCTAACTCACATAAATGTTATAAGTTGCTGCTTTCTCTCTATACATATACTACATACTAGTATATATTTTAAAATGTACGTCTTACTTTCTTACTTTTATGTTACTTTCGTAGGACCCAAACTTGCGTTTCCATCGGGGCTAATTGACTATGAATTATATATTCAGTAAAATTAATGTGTGTTAGGTGGAGCAAAAAGGAGGCATATTTTTATAGAGTACGTAAATGTTGGGAATGAAGCTAGCTCTTAATTGCCTAGAAAGTGTTAGTAATAGTATGAATTGGAGTCCAACGGAGTCCCAGCATGAAAGGAAGCAGCCATGAAATAATCTGCAGGCGTTGTGAAAATGACTAATGGTCCATTGTCTACGAGGAAGTTTACAATGACACTGCTAATAAATTAGTTGATTTGGACCTCCCTCCGACACGAAATTTGTTTTCTAAACCAGGGAATCTAGTAATTAATCTACTAATACGTGAGATAGGGGATATGTGTATGCTCTTCAAATTGTTAACAGCTAGCTAAGTGTGTCCACTCAAAGTGATCGAAACTAGTGAAGGGCCAAGACAATTGTCACTTGATCACGACTTTGTAAAATAAATCACTTGAATAACAATATATAATCAAAACAAAATAAATCTAAAATATATAGAATCATGGATATTGGTTACTTCAGTTTGCATGTTATTTATTTTTCTGCATAGTTTTTTTATAAGTTGACTACTCCAGCTAATAACACTGTCCAAATAAAAAGGCAAAGATAATAAGGGTAAACAATCACAACTTACAGAATTTTTTAACACATTCTAAGGGATAATTACACCAATATATATGAAAAAAGTACGAGATATGCACTGTTTTTGCACAAAACCAAGACTGTGTTTTCACTAAATCCAAAAGGCATTTCAAAAACATAGGCGATTATTGTTTGTCGGTAAAATCATAAAAAAATAAAGAATATAGACGAATAATTTTAAATTCTATTGTAAGTCTTCTTAATATTTTATAAAAAAACAGTAAATGAAAACTAAATATATTTAATTAATGCATTCTTTTGGTACAGTTTTTAATTAATTAATAAATAAATCCTATTAACTATATATGTATGGTTTAAAATCATAAAATACTTTTAATACTTTCTACATTAAGAATTTTTATAGTAACATATATTGTAAGAAGATAGAATTATTCTATAACAATTACAAATTTAATTGTATTTGGTTAACCATTAAAACGTGGGTTGACCTTGATTATTTGTGTCCTTGAATACTGTAATTATCTTTGAATTAGGGCTAACCATCACATTATCCATTTGGAGAAAAAATTAGTCCAAAGCCCTTGAAAAACGTAAGGAGATCAGTTGACAATGTTAAATTAAAAGAGGATAACTCTTGCATAGGGGTTGGAAATAAACCAAGATAAAATGGAATTTGCAATAGTTTTGTATCCCAATTAGAGGGGCATGAATCTTCTCAGAAGATATATGACCAATGATGACATGCCACGTGGTAGTTTTGTTCTAGTCATGCTAGGATTATGTCAAGAGATGTATATAATATTAAGTAGGTCGGATTAGACTAGGCATATTAATATTTGAAGATTCTGTTTCCCCCTCATCCTTCTACTTTTCCAATTTCTTTCATTTTTATATCCTTGTAATATTCCAGAAATATATATATATATATATATATATATATATATATATATATATATATATTGGAAGTGTCGTAGTCTCACTTTTATATCCATTATATATGCTTAACTTACATGCATGACCGATTCCTACCGTGTTCGTACACACGTTTCTGTTAACAAATACAAATCGGAAATACCCTTCATCAGAAAGTCCAAGTTTCCAATCTGCACAAGCATGCCAGCCAATTGTCTCTGACTATGCATGCAATAATTTTGAATAGGTTTATCACAACACAAACACCCAAACACACTCACGCACACAAAGTGACAAAATTCGTTGTTAATGTCTTAATGCTTACTGTAATTGAAAAGCCAAAAAATGTACGTGGCCCAACAGTGTCCACATGCTATAACTCTTTGGTGCTTAATGATACATGTTCCAAGCTAGGTTTTTAAGATCACCACCTTAGTGCAATAAAATGATCAAAGTTTGTTTCTAGCTCCACTTGCCTTTGTATTCAGATCTTCGTAACTATGCGCTTGTCTATTTTCTTTTTTTTTTATATATGTCGCTATAGCCTACAAAAGTTGCCTTTTTGTGTGGAAATTTCTAGGTCTCAATCATGTGTTCCTCTTCTTCACCCCCTCTCTCGATCCCAGCAAATAATTGCACACAAATGGCGTAACTTTATCCCTACTATACTGATAACGGGATCTGTGACCAACGCACATGTACGATAGATTAAAAAATGGTTATTGCATTCCCTATGTTGCATGTGTGAACCTGAAAACTCCTCAAAGGCTATGAATATGATGGACATAATAAGTTGTTTTATCCACCAATATCAGAAAACACATATGATAAAATCTATCACGCCTTTAATATTCTCTATATATGTATTCTCGCAATTGTACTTAGAACTTTTAAATTTGTTTACTATTCTTTCTTTCAATTGGTTTGTTTTCATGTTATATATTCCTCTTCTTCCTTTAAAATAACATAAGTCCAGCTCCATGCCAACCAGGCAATCTCGATCACAAACTTAGCAATAAGCGTTCCACAGTCATAATTCTACATTGGAACTCATCAAAGAATTAGTTACTTCATTACCATCATGTTACAGTAGTATGGTGTGCATAGATTTTGCTTTTTAAAATTGAAGGTTGAAATCCACTTGCAGTTATTGAGATATGAATATTAAAGAAGTCAATTGATTATATATATATATATATATATATATATATATATATATATATATATATATATATAATCAATGATATATGACCCAAGGAGTATTTTTAATTGACAATATACATTGAATTTATGAAAGATGATTTGATTTCAATTTTCATAAAATATATTCTTAAAAAGAGATAAATTAAATAACTTTAATTATGACTAAATTCCGAATAATGATTAGTTTTATAATTAATATGAAGGATTGAAGTTTGTAAAAATACTCAGTAGAGAATCAATTACAATAATTACAAAAAAGATTTAAATATATCTTTGGTCTGTAAGTTCATTTTTTTTAATTTTTAGTCTACATAAGTTGATGTTTTTTTAACTTTAATTTCTATAAGTTTTATTGTAAATTTTTAGTGTGCATAAATTTGTGTTTTTTCAATTTTAATTTTTTTTATATTTTAATTTTTTTATAATCTTCGTAAATTTACACGCTTACACTTACGTGAATCAAAATTTTAAAAAATATAAATTTATAAGAACTAAAAATAAATAAAATATCATACAATGACAACAGTTGCAAAAGTGTCAACTTACAACTAAAATTAAAAAAAATAATTAAAAAAGATTAAAAATATATTTAAGATTATAAATAATAATAATAATAATAATAATAATATATGAATTGTTATGCAGTCAATACACCTAAATGACATTCTTCTTTTTTTTTATCTCATTTCTTTTTATCATATCATAATTACTCGTTATAAATACTCTTTTTTTGGTATTGTATGAAAATAAAACAGCCACTACAACCTAACAAAGGAAGTTCCTACTACATCACCATTAAAAGAAACTAAAAGAAAGCTTGGACACGAGTCCAAAATCACTAGACAGTCATTAGAGGAAGCTCCTCTCTTGGCCAGACCATCAGCACAATTATTCGCCTCCCTATAGGTATGCTAAAAGGTAAGCACCCACGGTAAGTACAATTACTCTTCTCTCTCTTTTTCTTTATAGACGTAAATTAACTTTTAGTGTTCATAAATCATTTTTGTCGATGATATGGGACATCACTAATGAAACATGCACCACGCCGCTGTATTATAAATTTATCAATTCCTTTCGTACCTTTTAAATAGGTTTATACAACAAGTAGAATTGTTAGTTCTATATTCCTGTTGTACGTACTCCCGATTTTGGAGAGTTTAATTAATTAGAGTAACTTTTAAATAATTTATTCGGATTAGAAATGAAATGGAGAGGAAAGAAATAGAAATGATCTCATGTTACATGTATAGTAATAATGAAGGTGTGTGTTTTGTAAATGAGGTTTGAACAAAATTTACTGTTATTTTTTTAAGCTCCTATTTTTTTCTCTTTCTTAAAAATTAATTAATCATTAATTCAATCAATTTTTTTTTTTGTTTTTGGTACAACTCATTTTTTATACAATTCAATCAAATAGTTCGTCTCTTAATATAAAAATTCTCATTAAATTTAATTAGTCCACAAAAATGTTGTTATTAGTTTTAAAAGGACTTCGTTTTACAATTGATTTTAAATCTAAAAATATGTCTGAATCCAACTAGAGAACAACCGTTGTTAAATGTCAGCAAATAAAGTTTGCATAACTTTTATACATTATGATATATTTTGTTGTTATTGTTTTTCATATATTTAACCTCGTCATCATATAACTAAACAGTTTTAGTTTAAGGGACTAAAACGAGTCTATTCTCAAAGGCTTTTCCTTTGGTGAGAGTTCTGTGTTCAGGGGGGCATTTGTGAGCATTGGGACGTGCACCAAACCATTGAAGTCACATGGACTTAGTCTCCGCATCATGCTTGAGCGTCATGAACTTTGAGTCTGTGAGTGACAACAATTGTTTTAGGAGGGGGGCAACATTGGAATTTTAAACATAAAATCATTATAGTATTGGGAGGGCATTATGGTAACTATATTATTTGGTAGAGTGTTGTGCTTGAGTTAGGGTTTTATCCGACACTACAATGATAGATGAAGCTCTATTGCATTTTCCGGCTTGTTTATCATCTGCGATCGCCGTAAGCGTAGAAGCTCCGTTCAGACGCGTTGAAGCGTAGAAGTAGTGTGCTTTCTCCAGGGGGCTTTTGCAGTCGCGTAAGTTGCTTTTTTCATTTATTGGTTTAGTTTGTTGAAGTATTTTGTACAATGAATTAGATGTTGGTATGGCATTATTCGAAGCGGATATCTTAGAGTTTCCTTTTTTTCGACTGAAATGTTACTCCTTCAGAATGATTGATGCACTTGGTAATAATATTTTGTTTTGGGTTTAGGGTTTGAACTAGTTTTGAAGGGTTTGTAGATGGAGTGATTTGTTCCTCAATTGGTTTAAGTTTTGTGTTGTTTTGTAATGTTAGAATTAAAACAAAATAAAGTAATGTAGAAACGTTTACAGGCTTTCCAGGAGGAAAAAAATGAATTGGTAATAAGAAAATGAGAATATGAATTTTTTTTTCAAAGCCTTATCCAATCGAATCCCTAATTTTAGTCATGACAAATTTTGGAGTACTAATATTTCCTTGCCTTTTTTATATTATTTAGCTGCAAATTTTACACTTTTTCTTGTATGTTGTTAATGCTAGCTGATGCACATAAACATTCACATCATGTGGTCATCTTCATATAAAATAACCAAGTATTTAAATTTAGTGGTGTTAAATGATATTTTTTTAAAAAAAATAGAAGCAGACACTCATACATTTTTGTATTCTTCTACTTACATTTGTACTGTACCAAATTTTGTTGATGATCTTTTCACATGGAGTTTCCAAGATATAACATCTAGTAAGGATTTATTATGGTTAGAATGAAGACAATCCATGGGTCCATTGATTTCATAATCAACATATTATATTTTAACCTGTCTATATTATGTGTATTATGTCAACTGACCTTACATGTAGGAGGAATTTGATGAATTTTTTGTATTCTAGTTTCACTTTATCTGTTTTAGTTTAGAGTCTAGGATCTATGACCAAAGTTGACTACTTGGGAAGTGTAAGCTCGGTCTCTTGTTTTCGAGTTGGTGTACAGAGCCTGTTGGGTGTATTAGTTCTTAGAAGGTTCTCCGCTTCTGTGGATTTTTATTGGATTTGATCTGTTTTGGATAGGCTTCTTGGTTTACTGTACATGTTTAGTTGTAAAATATGTTTTATTAAATAAATAAAAATTGCAATTGTATGTGTTTGTTTTTTATTTAATAGTGTTAAAACCTCAATGCAAAATTAAATGTGTTTTTTTACTGTATCATTCATTTAATCCTATTGTTACAGGTTACTAAATGAAGAATTCTAGCTCTTCCGAGTCTAGCAATGTGACAGTGTCAATGAAAATGAATCACATATTGTGTTTATGCATGTGGCGTTTCATGCAAGCTTCATACATCAAAGAACCTCGGAAGGAAGTTTCTTAGTTGTGACTGATATGATGGGAGCACTAAGTTCTGCCGGTATTTTGCGTGGTGTGAATTGGGTGATGATGTTGATGACAAGGACATATTGATAGCAATAGTTGGATCGCAATTGGCTTACATTATGGAATTACAAGATAGAAATGTGGAATTGAATGATGAATTAAATGAAGCAAGTAAGATGCTTGAAATGGTGAATGAATTGTTGGCGGTAGTGAGTAATCGAGTTGAAGATAATGTGTGGCTGAATGCAAGAAAATCAAGTTACTTGTGTTGTTCAAGGCGTGTATCTTGGTTGCAAAGAGTCCTTTATTTATTTTAAAGTTTTTATTATGGTGTTATGTTTTGTAATTCAGATTCGGGTTGATGTAGTTATTATGTTTGTGTATGAATGTTGTTATTTGTTGTTTTTGAGTTTGACTTGTTGTATATACATTTCTCTGTTGTTGTCAAAATTAAATTATACATTGTAGATTGGTAACAAGAAAAAAAGAAAATGCACGGAAAGAAAATTGTACAATGGTTTTTTATCGTATTGTTAGTCGTGAAATTTGTGTTTATTTTCGTTAACAAACATAATCCGATAAGTATATTTAAGAAATTAAACAATTCCTCCTTTAGAGACCTTTTATTCTCTTGATAGGCATTTCCCCATGGACCTATGTGTTAAACTTCTATTAGTATCAAAGATCAATCACGAGAATAAATTATAAACAAAAGAGTGATAAGTTTCAATAATATTGACTACAATGATAATTCTAATATTATTTTGATAATAGTTCTAATAGAAATTTCGATGATAATTTTGATAGTAATTTCAATAATAATAAGAAATAAGGATTGTAATAGTAAAAGTTTTGAGAAGAAATAAGATTGAAAAAAGTAAGGTTAGAAATTGAAAAAAGTAAAAGGATGTAGAGGAAAATAAAATCTAGAATTGAAATGTTGGTTGAAAATATTATCCTAACTTGTCAATCCGTAAATATCGTGTGAACTTATGAGCTTCGCGTGAACTTAAGAGGATATAAGGGTGTTACATGCTCCAACTCTTATTACAATGGTACAAACTAGTACTTAACGATAATTTCTAACTACTCATAACTTCCTAAATAACTTTCAGTCGTCATCTTCATCGTTGATGACTTTTTATCTTCGATCTTCATCCTAGATAACTTATATCTTCAATCTCCATCGTTGATATCTTTTAGTGTCTTGATGTTTTTTAAATCTTCATTTTTTCTATCACCGTACAATTAGCCAAAATACTATATTTTGGCACTTAGTTAAAATAGTCTATTAAAAGTTTATTTCTTAATACTTCATCGAAGATCATTTTTTGATAATAAAAAAATGTCGATGTTAACAAGTATGTTTGATCTAAAAGAGGGAATGAAAGGAAACAAAGGCTAAAATATATGATATTGAAGTGTAAAGAAAATTAATTAACTAATATTTTTTCTTTTGTTAACAAGACTATAAGTTCTTAATACTTTTCCAACTTCTACTAACATTAATTGTATAGTTATATTGTCATATAATGTATGACCAAAACTTTATAATTTAATAAATACATGTTAACAATTCATTACTGGTAATAGTTGGCTTAGGATTTTATGACTTAGGGAGTTAGCTTAGTGTAGTTTTTGTTATATCCTTATAAAAGAATGTAACTGAATTAGTTGGCAGATTAGATAAGTTGTTAAAGCTCTATAAAGCTTATATTTGTTCTAATTGAAATGCAAATGAGAAAGTTGTTACTCCTTACAAAACTCTTATTTCTTCCTTTGTTCTCTTATACTCTTTTTGGTTTCCATAACCATCTTTTGCTTTACAAAGATTTGTTTCTATAATAGATTGGTATTAGTAGCTAAGGTCAAGTGTCTAGGGAAATCATTCTTTCAACAAGAATGGGTTCTACAAAGTATGATATTGAAAAGTTCACGAGTAATAATGCTTTTGGCTTATAAATGTTAGTTTTCTTAAATATTTTATAAAAAAATATAAAAACATAAAGATTTTTTTTATAAGAAAAATCAATGTTAGATATAATTATTATAAATAAAAATGTTTTTTTAAGTATATAATATAATTAAATACTCAAAACTCAAATTCAAAATTATAACGTGAATTCATTCAATTTTGATATAATTTTTTTAATACATATTTCCTGAGTTCAACTATAGCTTTGGCCACGCATTTTTAAGGGATAGCTATTCTCACCTCTCAATTACTATTCTCGCCTCCTTGTTGTCATTGTATTTTATATTCTTAAAATATCCTTACACAACCAAATCATATTTTTATTTATTATATTTTTAGTCACCACTAATCACAATATAAATATGATTCTGTTTAATACTATACAATAAAATTATAATTATATTTCTATTGTGTAATATACAACTAAAAAATGATTGTCATACAACGTTAAATAAAATCAAATTTGCATTGTGATATTTTAAAATTATTTTATTTTTAGTATATTAGTTTAAATTTTTTGTTTTTAAAGTTATTTTTTAATGAAAATAATTGTTAAATGTTTTATATTTTAATAAATATAAACCGTTAATGCATATGAATCGATCCAATGCATTATTGATTATTTTTATAGCAAACCTGAACCGTTTCTTTTTCTTTTCCAACCAGGACAACTATTTTAATTATGACATGACGTGTTTACATATAAAAAATATTTTATGAACACAAACAATTAGAAATAAGATTATATAGATAAAAGTTAGATATATAAATACTATAATAATAATTTAATATCATAATTTACTCATAATTAATTAGTGTATTTATTAATTCTTTAATTAGTTATTAAAAAATATAAAAATATATGAAAAAACTAATTTTCATTTTCAACGGAAAAAAGTTATTAGATTTTTTTAATTAGTACATCACACTTTTCAATAAATAATAAATAAATATCTAACAGCATCATATCTTATCTGTGAACCACTTTTGCCTTCCAAATAAAATATCTTATCTCTAAACCATTAAGATGACCTAATTGTGAGAATTTGCAGTAAGATGCATGAAATCCTAAATTCAATTCTCAATGCAAACATATACATAAAAAAAAAACACATCTTATCTCTTTTTTTTTGTCAAAAAAAAATCTTATCTCTATTTACCCAAAAAAATAAAATAAAAAGTATAATATAATTAAATTTGTATAAATTTCACTTAATGATAAAAATATATCAGTATTTATGAAAGCATAATTGCTTAATATAAATAAAATCAACGACAAAAAGGTGGAAAGCAGTGACATTGCTAAACCTTAAACCCTAATTTTGCAATCAGAGAGTGAAGAGAAGAGAAGAGGTTGATGGGTCGGCGAAAGAACAACAGCAACAACAATCAGTGCTCCTCAAGCAAGGAAGACGCTGACATGAATAGCAACCACCTTCGGTTTGAAGAAGCTGACGAGGCTGTCGACGAGAGTTCCAACCTCGACCAATCCATGTGCGACATCGAAGAATCCGATGATAAAACCAGCGCCGACTATTACTTCGATTCCTACTCTCATTTTGGTATGTTCCCAATTACATAAAGTTTTTACTTTTTCATCCGGGTATCTTTCTGTCACACTTTGTGTTGCTGTTTTGTTCTTAAATAAACTCATTTACTTTTTCTGTTTGTGTTTGTGCCTGTAGGAATTCACGAAGTAAGTGTGCTCAGCTGAGATGCAGCATGGTGTTTCGTTTCAAGTTTTTTTTCCTTCGATTTGCTACTTGTCTAAGCAATTCTGTGAATAACAATAAAAAAACAAATTTCAAATATTCAATTTTTTTTCACACTTCATAGAAAGGTACTATGTCATAACTTGTTTCTATGTTGCAGGAAATGTTGAAGGACAGTGTGAGAACCAAGACATATCAAAATGTTATTTATCAGAACAAATTTTTATTCAAGAATAAAGTAGTTCTTGATGTTGGTGCTGGGACTGGGATTTTATCACTATTTTGTGCCAAAGCAGGGGCAGAACACGTCTATGCGGTAAGTATCTGACTTTCCTTTTAGCCTGTTATTGTTTTCAATCACAATAATATCTGGGGTTATAAATTGTTATTGAATTTTTTTAAAATTTGTGAACTCAGGTTGAGTGCTCCCATATGGCTGACATGGCGAAGGAGATTGTTGAAGCTAACGGTTACTCTAATGGTGATGCCATTTAATATGTTGCATCTAATTTATTATCAGTATATGTGGTTTAGTTGCAGAAGCTATTCATCATAATTAATGTAATGTTGTTTTTGTTTCTACAGTTGTAACAGTTTTGAAGGGGAAGATTGAAGAAATTGAACTTCCAGTTGCTAAAGTTGATATAATTATTTCAGAATGGATGGGATATTTCTTGTTGTTTGAGAATATGTTAAATTCTGTGCTCTATGCTCGTGACAAATGGCTTGTAAGTTGTGTGATCCTTGCTCTGGTAGATATTTAGTTTACTAGTTTATACTTGATTATACTAGATTGGTGTGCTCATTATTTTTGAAACTTTCTCCTTTTTGCCTAGGTGGATGGTGGAGTTGTGCTACCAGACAAAGCATCCCTACATCTCACTGCTATTGAAGATGCTGACTATAAAGAAGATAAAATTGAGTGTGAGCTATTGTCCTTCTTGTAAATGGGAGTATACGAGTCTATTATACATGCAATTAACTAGACATCCAAACTGGTGCTTATTTGCTACTCTAACCAGCATGCAACTTGATAATTTTTTTCCTTGTATTCTTTTTTGCATTTGAAAAAAATTAAAGAATTGATGCCAATTGCTGCTATGGGATGGTGTTGACTACGCTTGGAATTTCTAACTATATATGAAAAAAAGAAATGACATTCAGTTTATTGAGTGTATTTACTTATACTGCATTTTCATTTTCTATATCAGTTTGGAACAATGTATATGGATTTGACATGAGCTGCATCAAGAAGCAAGCCATAATGGAGCCTCTTGTTGACACAGTTGACCAGAATCAGATTGCTACAAACTGCCAGCTACTCAAGGTGGGTTGATAAATCTCTGATTTTTCGTATATATGTTGTACCATGCACTGGATATTTCTTATCTTAACAGTAAATTCTTCATTCTGATTTGGCCGAAGAATTTCTTGTTTTGCTTGGAAGATATGCACTGATTGGTTCATCTTTGTTTAGACAATGGATATCTCAAAGATGGCTCCTGGAGATGCTTCATTCGCAGCACCTTTTAAGCTTGTAGCTGAACGCGACGACTATATTCACGCTCTTGTTGCATATTTTGATGTATCATTTACAAAGTGTCATAAATTGATGGGATTCTCTACAGGTTAATTCCTTTCTACTTCCTAAGTTCTCTTTATTTGAGCCTTTGGTTTTGTGTATTACATGTTTTAGAGATGCAAGTAAAGTTCCTCTTGCTGTGAAGTTATCTGTTAAATTGGCAAAAATATATTTTATTCACTAAATGCTACTTCCTGATAAAATTAAATCTATTAACTTCTTGAAATAGAGAAAGGGGAGAATAAAATTAGAAAGGATGAAGAATAAGTTGGCTCAATGGTGTTTTAGAATTTGCATGTAGAAGTTTCATCAAACTTCAACATTTGTTCTGAACTAAACTGAATAGAATTGACGTTTGGCTTGAAACTATGCTGGATTTATTTTCTCCAAAAAATGGTTGCCAAAACTTGTGTGGAAGTGTTCTTCCACGAATTTTATTGTTTTTCATGACACGATGTCTTTGTTGTATACTTGTCAGGGAGGGAAATCCATTTGAGTGGGGTTGTGCCATGTTTGTTAAACCACTCACCTTTTGAACATTTTTGCAGGGCCAAGATCACGAGCTACACATTGGAAACAAACAGTCCTATACCTAGAAGATGTCTTGACCGTTTGTGAGGGGGAGGCAATTGTGGGGAGCATGACTGTTGCTCCAAATAAAAAAAATCCTCGGGATGTTGATATAATGCTCAAGTATTCATTGAATGGAAGGCGATGCAATGTTTCAAGGGTTCAGTACTACAAGATGCGTTGAACCTGGTTTTTATTGGCTCTTGTTTTCCTATTGTTTCTCCAATTTGTAAGATTGACATTTGCTGCTTCTATTTTAAGATAGAGGTTGCCTTTTGATGGATGTAACTTGTTTGCTATTTTATTTGAATTCTTTCTCATCATTGCTCAATTATGTTATCGATGTAATGATAAAATTTGAAATCTATTTATTGTTTACAATTTTTTTTGTTTCCCTCTTACCCCGAGGATGACATTGATATGTCACCAAGAAATACATGCATGCAGCCTTGCTTGGGAAGTATCTGAATCTGCTGTACTGATAAGTGTCCATTGTACTAAATGAAAACTGCAACACACTTTGGTGTAATCCTAATACCACGTGATTACTAGCAAATTGCAATCATTATACGAGCCGAGTCCCCTAGCCTTTTTAAAAAAGGCTTAGAAATATATTCTTCACTGCTAAGCATTACTATGTTTATGATAATTTGATAATATCAATGTCTCAATCATGACTATCAGGATGCATTTGCTTCTTAAATTATGAGATGGGTAATGCTGTGTGTTCATAATGTTATTCTGACATCCTTCAACATAAACTATTAAATGAAAATGTACTATTTAATCTCAGAAATAAGTAAAGCATTTTTAGAATAATTAAGTCGATTATTGGGATAGCATTAGATTTTGAGTAATATTTTAAAGATGAAATTGTTTATTCAAAATATGTTGCTATCCAATAATCAAATCTATTGTTTTAGTTTTTAAATCTTTTGAAGTTACTATTTTGATAAACAAATACAAGGACTTGCATAAAAAGTATTATTTGAATGAGTAAAATCAAGGCAAGCTTCCGGAATATATAGTTTGTTATTTACAAACCATTTTTATTAATTATTAATTTATTTGACTAATTTATAAACTTGTTTAGCTAAAATAAAAACGTATAAAAATTTATTTTACAAACTTATTTATTTAGACGCTGTTAAAATAGTCTTTTGAACATATCACTTCCAACTTATTTTCATTTTTACCCTTTGTAAATAATTGTCAATTATTGTATCCTTTAATACTGATTTATTTCAATTATTACATATAATTTTTAGTTTATAATAAAAAACTATGTTTGGACAAATATTAATAATTCAATAGTTAATTAAAAATACATTTTCTCCTACAAAATAAAAAATTACATAAAATAATATAAACATTAACATAAACATGTTTTTACGTTTATCATCAAATTTAATAGCTAATTTTTAAATACATTTAATTCAATAAACCAACTTAACAATTTTCAATTAAAAATACGCTTTTGAACTTTTACTTAGTTTTTTAGTTTTAAACTAATTTGTTATTTTTGCTAAATATTACCACCGAGGACATAATACATTTCCAAAACTTGTCTAAAAGATATCCATGATTAAATCTCAAAAAAGTGTAGCCTCTATCCACTGAAAAGGTTAGCGAGTATACATCCACCCTCACATCATCAGACATCAATTGACTCACCAAAATACATTAGATAGCAAATCCTGGACTGGGAAACGAATCATCCAAGTGGTGAATGTGAAGTTCTCATTTGATTCCCTTCTAAATTTCTGTCCATCTTTGGTGTAGTACCATGGCATACCAATAACCCAATGTGGTGGAAATGTTGTGCAATTGTTCAACTATCAAGAGATACATTATCAGCACTAAAGTTCTGTCTTCCCTCCTTTTTTTGAATTGGTTATCTTCTTTCCCCTCCACCACTGGCGTATATGATTAGAAACTTTGTTTGCATGTTTCTTCAGTGTCATGCTTGTGTCCTCAATTCCCTTTTTTATCACTTGTTTCCAATCTCTTTTTTCACTTTCTTTCGCTCTCAAAACTTTTCCCTACATTATCCAGTTTTCTCTAACCGTCAGTTTCCATCAAGACATTTCAATCAATATAAATGAAAGGGACAGTTAGTACCAATTTGGATGGGAAGCTCGCCTCCTCATTGTCATCCTCATCTTCATCATCGCCATCTTCATCACCAAAATTCTTCATGTTCATTAAATCATCCCTTGAGTACATTTTCATGCCGGGTGCTCCTGGCATGCCCTGAACCAGAATTAAATACAGTATGATCATCATGTATAACCAGAAGCATAAAAGTAAGTGTTTAAAAGACATGCACTGTCAGTATAGAAGTTTTTACACTGTCAACTAATAAAAAGTACTATAAAACAAGAAGGAAAGCAAAAAGTAAAATACCTCCATAGATTTAAGTAGCTTTTCCATTTCAGCCTCCTTGGAAGACTTTGCAACGAATGGTTCACCAGGAGCCCTGTCCTGCAACATACAAATAGATCCCCTCATGATGAAATTAACAAGATCTTTCAATAAGAACTCAAGTACATAATGGTAAGTGAATACAAAATTAGATACCATCATTGCAGAAACAACATTCTAGTTTCCAAACTACATAATCCAAAGAAGGGAAAAGTAAAATCAGTGAAGTACATTGAATTTGCATCCAGAAATACATGGTTGTGGTATTGATAGATCAATCAATGTTTAGAATTTTATAAAATAGAAGTACATGAATATTGTAAATAGTATTTTAATCCTAATGTGCTCGCAACACATGTATCAGGATCAGAATATAAGAGAAATAAATGATCAGAAATTAAAGGGAAGAGAAATGTAGAGAGACGCAACATTCCTGGTCAAAGACCGTTTTTGGACTATATACAAGTCTAATGTATACCTGTACTGAAAATAGGTAATTGGTAACAAGCACTGGCTCAGGAATCAACACTAACACTTGTTGATGCTAAAAAATATTTCATGATTGTATAAGTGCCTGTCGTGGTATTAGAAAAAATAAATTTCCAAATAAAAAAAAAGAAATTTATAAAAGTAAACTACGATTGTTTTTGTTACCTAGGCCACCATTGGTAACATTGCACATACTCAACTTTCTTGTTTTTCATTTTGTTTTCTTTTTCCATGATTGACAATAAATCCCACAAACTCAAGTTGAATACTTCACAAAATTCATGAATTATGAGACAAATCATGAGAACCATCACACCAACGATGATCACAAAACTTATTCCATAAACAACAAAAATCACAAACTTGATACCAAAGAAATAGAAGATTGATTATTTATGACAATCAATATCGATGCATTGATCATAGTTCACAAGAAAGCTGTATGCTAAACATATTAATTAAATAGAAGCATCAATTTCAAACTATAGTTACCTTAGGGACAGGAGGTGGCTTGGTACTGCATGCATTAGTAAGGTCTTTGCAGAGATAATTGCGCAATGAATCAATATCAGGCTTGGAACTATATAAATATTCAGCAACATCGGTATCAGAATATCCTATGACCTGCAAATTCCACATTACCAGTTTGGCAACAGCAAATATCCCAGCATAAAGATATATAATGTACCACCTTTAAATGTGGATATTTGAATTTGAAATATACAACAAATACATAACCAGCACAGAAAGCTCAATTCAGATGATGATCAGCGCAACAACATCAACATAGTGTTCTTAATTGATTGAGAATGGGCATTAAGTGAAACTTGTTCCTCTTTTCTACTCTCTCACATTAAGTAGTCATTGCAATTTTGTCAGCATTATGTTTCCCTGCTTTGCTTATTTAGTTCAGGAAGGCTCTAACAAGTTTTTCTTGCAGTTGCACTGGAACTTTCTTAAGCTGCTAAACTTTTTTGTATTATATTATGATAGCAAGGTGTGATATTGAGGCTGAAATTTCGAATGCACAGTTCACAAATTGGAAGTCAATAGGCTGAAATTTCTTGTTCACATTCCCTTTGCTTTTGCCCTTTGGTAATTTGGATATACAAGTAACTTCAAATGAATCTGCATAAGTGAAGAAGGCAATTTTGCATTCTATGAAAAAGATTTTTTTTTTAAATATTTTGTGAAAGGTTAAATTTTGTTGTTGTTGTGGTGCGGTAGGGAAGAAAAATTTATAGAATCTTGCAAACTAAATCATTAGCCATTAATCGATTTAGTGGCAGTAGGACTCCAACTCTTAACTGTTCCGGGCATAAAGATTTATAGGATCCCACCATGAAATGTGAATATTTGAAATATACAACAAATACATAACCAACCCAGAAAAGTACAATTCAGATGATGAACAGTGCAACAACATCAACATAGTGTTCTCAATCGATTTAGAATAGACATTAGATGAAACTTGTTCCATTTTTTTTCTACTCTCACATTATTTAGTCATTTTCAGAACCAAACGAGAAGATGTAACTAACTAATGACAAACAAAAGCACTGAGAGAAAATGTAATTTGAATTCAAAATATACACATACCTCCTGACAGGCTCGTTCAATTGTCTTGCATTCAGAATTGCATTGTCCTTCAGAGTCTTGTTCCACCAGCTGATAAGTAAGAAAGGAAGTTGGAAAAGCAACATCCAAGTATTACTACAAAGACAATATAACCAACATCCAAAGAAAGCACGTGCAAAGGTGCGAAAATAGCATAACAATGTGAAACTGAAAACAAAAATTCCACGAGCCATTCATCAAACAAGTTGAGTCCTCTAACCTCTAACCTATCTTCTTTCTCCACAATATCTATGCGCAATATCCAATCCGCTTCAGCCTTTTTTAGATTACAAACATTCTCCGCTATCTCAATGATTTGGTACTCCGAGATCTAACACACATAAAAATCATTCAATATAATATATACCACCAAAGCAGCACAAGGAAGCAATTAACAAAAAGAAAAGAAAATAACCTTTTTGGGAGCGATCTCAGCTTGCTTGTTTTGAACCTGCTGATACAATTCTTTAGCAAGTTTCTCACACACTTGACACTTGATGTATTGAATGTCCTCCTTTCTAGCCACCCCCACTGGTTTCTTTGAACAGTGTGAGAAGGGCATCCATGCTGCAACCACCATTGATACAACTACAACCCACAACACCCCCTTCATCTTCTCAACACACACACGCTGTTCCGCACGAAAGATCAATTTTTTCACACAATTTGGTGGGTACGTGAGGTTAGTAACGCCAAATAAATAAACCCTTGTTATATACCCTTAAAATAAAGCTAAATTCTTGGTTTTGTTACATTCTTAAAAAACACATTTTTACTTTTTTAGCTCATGTGATTGGTCCAGTAAGCAAAAAAATGCTAGGTCCCACATTCTCCACCAATAAGATCCAAGATAACACGTAGTACTCTCTTAATTTTAAGATTCAGATTTCATTTTTCCTGTAAAAAAAAATTCATTTTTCTCTATGGTACGTTTGATAAGAGAGAGCTTTTAGTTTAATGTGAATATTAAGTTCAGAATCTTATCGCGTCTCTATTTTTTAAAAATAACATATAAATGATGTTTTTTGAAATATTTTATGACTAATTTTTCACGAAATTCTTTTTATTAAAGGTGAGGATGTTACTTTTCTAGATTAATTTTCCTTTTAGTATAATAAAAAATATTATGTTACTTTTATTAATAAAAATATCATTTAAATTTTAATTCCAAAAAGAAATTTATTTAAATATTCTCATCCACACAAAACGTATTTTCTATAAAATGCCCCCCTATATTATAGTCCACGCTGGAGTCAATTCAAAGCAAAACTAGACCTAGAAACCGGTTCGAACCGGGCCCAAATCATACTAAAACCCTTCTCTCATAAACCCTAAAAATCAGACTTGGTTCCGTTGAACACCGATTAAGCATTTTCTATAATTCTGCTCTTAATGGAGATCACTGGTTTGTTCCCTCTCGTGGGTGAGAACTACTCCCTCAAGTTGAAACGTTCAATGCAAGACCTTTTGGCTGAGATCCCCAAAGAATCCCCAAATTTTACTCCTTTCGTCGATGCGTTTTACGAATTGATGCAAGCGAAGGTTGATCCACCCTTCGAGGTGACATGGGTCTACGCTGCAATTAACTTTCGTGGTCGTAACTCGGAGAAAAAAGGCGATGCCTTGGATAGAATATTGGCCGCAAAAGACTTGTTTCAGTTGCTATCTGCATGTTCAGCTTCTGTTCGTGCTTCAAAGAGCATCGCTTTGATGGCTCCTGTTGTTTTCGCGGTGAACGGAGTGATTCAGGAGCTGTTTGGGAGGGAATTGAGATTGAAGAGAGAGAAGAAAGCAATGAGGGAGGTGAAGTCTTTGGTGGATGTAGTTCTTGGGTATATAAGCATTTGCTGTGATAATAATAAGGTTTATGAGGAAGAACCTGATTCTGTGAATTTGATTTTTCCTTTTACTGATTTGGCTCGTGTTTGGGTGGACATGAATGATGATGAAGGGTTTAAATCTTTGTTGCCTCTTGTGAGCGGTGATGTCTGTGGCTGGATTCGTTCTAGAGATTTTCATGGGGGTTACTTGGGTGGTGCTGTCATCATGGAAGCGTTTTTCATGAAACTTTGCCTTTCTTTTCATTTGGCAACGTCAAAGGATGAATTGGAAATGAATCTCAAGAGTTGGGCTGTTGGCTCAATATCTAGCTTTCAAAACATATACTTTTTGGGTCAGTAAGGTTTTTGTTTTGGTTTTGATTTTGATTTTATATTTCAGTTTCCTACTACTTTCCTTATCCGTGTCAGTGTGACTTTAACTGTGCAAGTTTCTTGCCATTAGGCATAGACTTATAGTAGCTCATGAAATTGAGTGTGGCAATAAAGTTATAGCTCTGCACTATAATGTCCACTCTGAAATGCTTGAACTTCTATGGACCAAGTTTACTTATATCTCTGTGTGGTGCATTTTTGTACATAAATTTGTTTTTAACCTTTTCACTGTGGAACTTAGCTGGCTCATGGAAGAATTTCAATTAGAAGAATTTGATCATTTAATTTAACTTTTCTCTTACTTGGATTCCCATTTTTCTAGTTCCTAGTTTAATGTGGATTTGTCTTTTGTGCAACCAGAGATCCTTATGAGGACCATTTTAGAGACAGCTTTGCCTCTGATCTCAATACTGGTTAGTATTTCATCCTTGTACATATTTGCCATAAGTTTATCGTTTCTTTCATATCTGCAATAAGTAATCACAGCAGACACCTGTTCCCATTTTCATTGCACATAAGTCCAACACCATAATTTTATGAACTAGGGCTATCACTTGTACAATCCAATCCAGCTCTTTGTTTACTCTTGCCCTTGTTTATTTCCTGAGTCCATATATCTGAATGTTGAGATTCTAAGTAGTGCTTCCTTCTATTGCTGTCTGTGCAGAAACCTGAAGGTGAAATTCTATCAAGGAAAATTCTATTTGATGCTGTACTATTGGTGGACTACCCTTTTCTCTATCTAAATGCCAAGTACATAAAAAACCTTATCTTGACCAGATTGATTGTTACTCTCAAGGCTGTGGAGTATTTTAGGTATGATACTACAATGAATTAATTATTGTATTATGCATATATAGTTCTCTCATTGTGCTTGCATAGCATAATTTCTAATTCTGGCTTAATGTAGGGGGCTTGGTGATCAGAATAGAGCTATCTCTTATATTAAGGCATTTTCTGCTTCTCGATTGCCATTGCAAATCATTAAATGGGTTACAAGCCAGAATGGTTTGGAGGAAAAAACTGGCAGAGCAAATGGATCCTCCCCCAGAGCTCTTATAAGTAAGTTGATCTGGCTCTTATATTTTGGATTGGAGAATATTGTGCTCAATGCATTATACACCTGACATATTTGATCAATTCCTTGTGTTTAATATACTTAATAGATTGGCTGCTGAGCCTTGAGAATCGAGGGATCAGAGTTTTTGAAGATGATATTTTAAAAAGCCATGCTACATCAGGTCATGATATTTCCCAATCTGAGCACCCAGCTGGTAACTTGGAGGGCAAGGTAGCAGATGATGACCTTTTTTATGTGGATAATATCGGGGAAGAGGGAAATACAGGTGACAATGATAAGCAAAACAAATTGGTTAGTGATGCGTTTGTAGCTGCTGCCCAAACTATGAAGTTATCCGATGATGGAGCTCGAAAACGAAAAGGAAAACACAGTGAAAAGAAAATTAAATTTGTCAAATATGACCTCCATCAAAACTCTGAGCCAGTCAAAGCAAGGACTTCAGCCGCAGATGATAGTTCAAGTGGTGAGAGTGAAGTTGAGGATCCTGTTTCAGATACAGATGCATAAAGCGAGAATAACGAACTGTTTTCTGTGTAATGATGTTATTTAAACCTACTACAACTAGATGCCACAGTCCCATGTTATTATGTAGTGCATTGGAGGGATCCTTTACATGATGAAAGGTCTCAAGAGGTGGTGAGAAGTTGCTTGCTGCCTCATCAGTTTTGTAAGCATTATGTCCCCTGGTTTGCGAATTCAATTCAGCCTGGCTCCAACAAGTTTGTAGTGCAGTCACATTGCAGTTGCAACGGCACTTTCTTAAGATGTTGAGTATTTTATTTGTATTATATGATGTTAGTAAATTGTGATATACTAAAGGCTGAAATTTCTTATCCACAATCCACAAATTGGACGTGGACAGGTCTTTTCCTTTTCTTCCCTTCTCTCTGGTTCACTTTTTTTATGCTTTTGACTTTGGACAGTTTGGATATCAGGATATGCTAGTAACTCCGAATGAATCTGCATAAAGGAAGATAAATTTATAGAATCTTAGATTCTATTCAAATATTTAACCAACTCTTGATTGAACTGTTTTCAGCATAGTTAAATATGTAAGTGTCGCTTAATTTAATTTATTAGAAATTGCAACATTTTTATAACTAAACTGGTTTTTCTTTTTATTTGCCAATTAGATAGATGCACGGTAAATATGTAACTGTCTTATAATTTAATTTGTTAGAAAGGTTTGGAGAAGAATTTTCTTTCGATGAACTGAATTGTCATGCTTAATTTAGTAAGTTATCCTATGGTCTCCACCTTCTAACAATATTTGTACTAAAAATAAAAATAAAATCCTATTTTCTATCACAACCCAACACTTACTATTGCTTTGTTAGCCCATTGAAATGAATAGTCTTGACATTGAAGAGTTTAGTAACAGAAGATAAGTTGGTTAGGTCAGAACAAATGTTAGGCGTTGAAAATTCAAGAGATGAGAAGGAAATTGATGTGGTAACTCTTCATCCCGTGCTTTAAAAGCAATTTTGTCTAAAGCATATATAAAAAAAACTTCCATTATTAGAAGAATTCAAACCTTAATTTATCGTATTATGAAATATTATTCTATTTTTTTATCCATAAGAATCAAAGATAAATATAAAATACACACTTTAC
Source organism: Glycine max (assembly GCF_000004515.6). NCBI lineage: Eukaryota > Viridiplantae > Streptophyta > Magnoliopsida > Fabales > Fabaceae > Glycine > Glycine max. The sequence continues at coordinate 15,187,167 of NC_038243.2, forward strand.
TAGCGCAAAGAACAAAAATAAAATAAGAGAGAAACAAAATGGAAGTTGCGTGTCTCAAAGTGAGAAATAGAAGAGATTTATAACTGGGAAGGATGTGTAAAAAATCAGGGAGTCTCTGGGTTATTAATTGCTCGTCACCATAAATAAAACTTGAAGTTCATATGGAAAGTACATATACAGCTCAGTGATTTCCTTCCTTCCTTTATGACTGACTACAAATGAATGAACACATACAAATATACCTATATTTATGTATTCCCACGGATTCTATCTACAACCCGCCATCTCCTCTCATACAACAAAAAACTAAGAAAAATCCATAGAAGACGAAAGGTTGCTTTAAGTTACATATGTAAATGGCCCTTCCCTTTATCAAACTCACAGCAAAACACGTGTCTTTATAGGCTTGAGCTTCAATCCCATGCTCTCTGGAGAAAGAAGCTCAGGAGAGATGCAAGATGGACTAAGCGGGCTTCTTGGGCTGTCACTGAAATGGCATGGCCTATACAAGCCATATCCCATTAAAAAGTACTCCATAGGGACCAGCATTGCATGTGGCTGTTCCTCTGTAACCATTGATCCGCAACCCTGGACTTCAACCAATGCAGTGTATCTCCTATCAAGTTTTGAAGTCATATGAAGAGCCTCCGAATGGAAAGGAGAACTGTCCCCGACAAAAATAAGCGTACGACATTTTAATCTCTTCAATCCTTCCGTTATGTCAGGTCTCCTACAAGTTCGCAAGTGCACGTAAATATGATAACTCAGATAAGTATAGGCGTGTGCGTGTTCTGATAAACTTTTCCACAAGCATTTATAGGAGAAGCAAATAAATATGGTGAAGCAAGTGACAACTATGTAGCAGCTCTTACTCATTGATAGCCTGAAGAAACCGAAAGACATTGATGCCCTTTCTCTCATCTAGTAGCTGGAAACAAAACAAGAGAAAGAACCAGCAAAGTGAGGTAAATGCAGAAGATATAAGAAGAAAGGGTAAGGAAATCAAATTCATATTTCAGCTATTAGACAGCAGCACAAGGGGAGGAAATAAATTAGCTTAGCACTGACTTTTCTGCAAGCTTGAACTATCTCTGATTCTGGAAATTCAGCATTACCACGAACTTCCTGTTACCAGGAAAACTCGTAAATACTAAGTAAACTAGGAAATACAAGAGAGGTAAGATCCTTGCATTACAATACCTTGCTGAAGTACCGCTGGAGCAAACACTCTTTCAACAAGCCACACACACCATAGAAGTATAGCAAATTTGACATCACCTAAAATTAGAAGCAGTCTTAGTTTAGTAAAGCTATCAAACTAGAGAACTCATGAATGCATATTGTCTGCAGGCATTTAAAAGGAACCTTGTTATAAAACCATTCAGTCCAAGAAGGAGATTTGCATAAGGGAGATACAAGTATTAAACCAAGAACACGCTCCCTATATTTCGTCTGCATCAAAATTACATAAAATAAGATTGATTTCATATCAAAATTTATTACCCATAACTAAGTTTTTAAATAAAAAAAAAAAAGACTACTAAGAATTGGTTAAACAGGCTCCTCCCCCCTCTCTTCAAAGTCAAATAAGGTACATACTGCAAATAGCGAAAGGATATAAGCACCAGACGATACTCCCATACACATCACTGCACCAAGCCTGAACAAGAAAATAGTTCATGCAATCAGTAAATATATCACATATATTAGATTTTCCCACATTATATGCAATATTCTCTTGGTCCCTTTTAATTTTAGGCATAACTATGAAAAGAACCACAAAAGATAGATCACTTTCTATGTTGGATCTGTTCTCAAATACATGGAACAATTTCAAAAAATGAAAGCTAACAATACAAAAAAAGAGAGAAATTGTATTGTAGTTACCGAAAATAATTGAGAACCTCAATTATTTGATCTGCTAAGTCTTCAGCAGAAGGGACTGGATCATCAGAACAAATTGCAGCAGCTCCCAACTACAAGAACTCTTGTGGAATTTCCAGATAAACTATGTAAATAAAAATATTCAGTTTTAAATGCAATAAAAAGTGCATTCAAGTAGATAAACTTACAAACCTCATGCCCAGGAGGACTGATATGATAGATGCAGAAGTTGTGAAGAAGCAAAGAAGTTGCCTCTGGACAGAAAAATAATCCTTGGAAACATGACATATCTGCCTCAATACATAGAAACAAAATAATGCCTCAGGTTTTCATATTAAGTTAAGAGGATAGAATCAAACATACACATACAATCATTAACATGTCCAGAAAAAACTAAGCAATAAATTTTAGAACAGCAGGGAAAAATTATGATTCTTAACATTTTAAACAGAAGTAATTGGCAGCAAGGAAAATGAAATGACTCCACTTACAATTTAGCGCTATATCTGGATAAGTGATCAGAGCTGGTTTTTCTTGATCCCCACAGACTATTACAGATACAGAACCACAGCCAGTTTGAATATGATGTTCCTGAAATAATATTCTTATATAAGCTTATGAGAAAAATAAAGGGGGGAAAAAAGAATGTGGGGGCAAAGAAGCACAAAAATTGAAGCAAACTTTTGGAGTGAAAAAAGAACATCCCTCTAAAGCAAGGATATCCTTTATTTTGTATGTACTCCATCCGAGTAACGAACAGAAAAAATGTCCAAATTATTTAATTCCTAGCATTGCTGCCCATGTGCCCTTACCCGTTTTTTGGATGACCCCAACTAACAAGCAATAGGCCAATAGCATATTAACAAGAGTTTGAAAAAAGATAGATGAAATAAGTACTGCCAGATTCCAATCATTGTATGTTCAATACAAAACAAGGTAAAGCTAGTGAAATGAGGACATTATCTTAAAATGTTTTATAAAAAAACGACTTTACCTAATCCAATAAATAACCGATACATATATAAATTATAAAGCATCAGCCAGAATTGGTTCAAGTACAATAATGATCAAAAGGCTAAAAAAGGCACAGCTATGATTCTTATAGACTGTAATGCACTTAGAAAGAACCGATAAGACAGAAAACCAAAGCAAAAAAGATCCAATTCATTCAAAGCGATGAACATCATACAGGAGGTTAAAGAAAAAAACCCTGACCCCACCTAAAAAAACAAAAAGAAGAATAAAATTAAAAGGAAAACAACAAACTGTGTGTAAGAAAATAATAACAAAGTTTCCCATATCATCTAAATCGCACCAAATACGGCAAATGCAGAGGTGAAATCCATTTCTTCCAAAAATCACTAAATTAATCCATATTTGCACACGTCTTAAAAGTACCGAGCTGTAAGATTAGACAATACTACTCAGTAGTATAGGAAGCCTGATATTAAAATAAAATATAAAAAAACTGAAATTAAAAACCAAGGACCAAATGAAAAAAATTCAAGAGGATCAAATATAGAAATAGCTCAATGTAATAAAAGGACAATCACAATTCACAAAACTATGAGGCATGTATAATATATGGAATGGGAAGATCAGCCACCACCTGACATATTAAAATCTCCATAATCCCAATGGATTGGCGTTGTAAAACATACACCTTTCAAAGGAAGAACACAACGAAATGAAAATAGGAGAAGAAAACAAAACATCCCCTTGATGAATTGATAAACTAAAATAACCCCAATTGTGTAAAAGTGCTAAGGGTGCTTCAGGAAAAAGTTTCCACAGCAAAAAGAACCCATTTGGAGAAAGTTTGGAACTTGAAAGAGAAAGGAAGAAAAGAAGAAACCTTTCCGCCGAGAAAGATCATCTCCATGTCCACTGAAACGGATTCAGCCATGGGTGGTGTTGGCTGCAGCTCTGCCCTGTATTCTTCTACTACTTTCCTCTCTTCTTCTTCTTCTTCTTTTTTGATATTGGTTTATGTCATCAATGGGTTATGTGATGCAAAACATATATAGAAAGAGAGAGAAAGAGAGCAAAGAAGCAAAGCGGTTGTTCGTTTGTTTCTCTCTCTATGTGGCTTTTGCGTTGAAACATAACATTAACCTACGGTTAACCACCACCGACGCATCTCTGTGACTCATGTCAATTTTTAACCGTCACTTCATACTTCGTCCTATATAAAAAATAAAAAATAAAGAAAAGTTATCCTTTCAACTAGCAACAACAATGTCCTCCTGTGAGAAAAAAACAACAGTAATGGCATAATTTAAACTATAAAAAAATAATGTCATAATTGAATTATGGGTATTTTTTTAGTCGGACATAACGATATCCTTTAACCCACCAGATCAAATCTTGTTTGTGTTTTTGATTATCATTGATCCAAATTTTTTTACACATAATAAAATTAAATATAATTTTTTTTCTAAATATATTATGTTAAAAATCAGGATGCAAACATATCTTTATGATTTTTTTAACAGTACTAACATTTTTCTACACAAGTTTTTTAGTTTATTTCTTAAATCAATGTCTTATAATCAGTTATTAATATTTTCTTTAATTATTAACCCCTTATTAAGCAATTTGTGTATATATTTAACAAAGTTTCACCTCAAAAGATCCTTGAAAAATCATTTTTCCTTTCAATCTTGATTGTAGCGTCATTAAGAGTATAATTGGGAATTAATAAATACTTTGCAACACACAAGATTTTATTTAAAAAAAAAAAAAAGATTTGTAGAGATCAAAACTTGAGGAATTAAGGATTAATCTAATCGAATTACTAATGGAGATTGTTTCATTTTCTTATCTTCTCTCTCCCTCGCTGGCTCCCTCTATTCTTGTACATGTATCACTAAATCCCTAAATTCTATATATGTTATTACATTACATTAAAATCTGATATAAGGAAATTTGCTCCTCTTAATGATTCTACTTTGGGGTGAATTAAATCCAAAAAGTAATTTAATTATTTATATATTTATTTTATTTTTTATCTTACTTTTAGAGCTTTTATCAAAATACAAAATTCGACCAAGTTATTGTTGAACCTTTTTTTATTATTATCAAAAGTTATGGTTGTACATAAATTATAGGTTTAAATAGATAAACATAAAATACTGCTGTGTAAAAAGTAGTTGCTTATTGCTGATCCAATCATGGCATGTTTTATCTTTTGTCGGTGCCATTTGTCTTCATTCAGGTAAATTCTTTGCTTTTTTTGTTTTTGTTTTTTGAAGGACAGGTAAATTCTTTGTTAACCTGCATACCATTCTACAAATGCTATAATAACTCACTTGAGTGCAATCCTGATTCTTGTCATTTTACTCAGCTGCTTTCTAATACTGAGACAATTCTTAAAGTCATATGAGATCAAGTTATAACTTTCACACTTTTACACATAATATAATACAAACTATCATTTATAAAAATGCATCCCGTATGTAACTTCACACTAACTTTTAATCGAATGATATAAAAGAACCTCTAATGCTGTTTGTTAGATACGGTACATTCAGCGACTAGTGCTTACGCAAATGTTTCAAGTTTTCAACATAGTTATAACGAACATCCAGATTAAAGAAATAAAAAAAAAATCTTATTAATAGAATATTTGCTATATTAAAAACATAAACATTATTTGATAGGAGCTCAATTTTCATGCATGGTTATTTTTAAAATGTTAACTAATCAGAATTTATCCTAAGTTTGACATTTAAAGTAAGAACCTTAATATAAAAACTCATATTTAAGGCAAATATTTTTAATACTATCCACACCTTATAATTAAATTCATTTAATAATTATTTTTGACATTTACTATTTCTTAACCTATTTGTAATAAAAGGTATGTTGTTAACTTTCCCCATTTTATAATAGAAGTGTAGAGCATGAGGAAAAGGGTGGGGAGACTTTTGGTCTGAGTTGGAGGCTAATGGTTGGATGTTCGAAACATACATAAACGACACTTGTTCAATTCCATTCAACAACCAAGTATTCACGCAATTCAAGAATTGAATTCGTTAATATTTTTTCTTCTCTTTTATCTGAATGGCGAAGCAGAGGCAAGAAGACGGGAAGAAGGGCGTGGTCGATCTCATGCCTCTTTTCGCCAAGGAACTCCTCGCCGGTGGCGTCGCCGGCGGCTTTGCCAAGACCGTCGTCGCTCCTCTCGAACGTGTCAAGATTCTCTTTCAGGTGCCTCAAGATTCTTACTTTACTTCATACTCCTTTTATTCCTTTTCCTCTTTTGGTGGTAGAGGATGAAGTGAGAGATAAGTTGTGAGTTCGAATCACCAGCTAACATTTGTCTATAAAAAAAAAATGAAATCTTATTTTCTTTCATCTTCAAAATTTTCTTTATTGCAGACGCGAAGGACGGAGTTTCAGAGCACAGGGTTGATTGGATCAGCTGTTAGAATTGCGAAAACGGAAGGCCTTTTGGGTTTCTACAGGTTTTTCTGACTTAAGTTGAAACTGTGATCATGATGACCATCATTATAAGTTGCAATTGAATTAACCATCTTTCTTGATGAGTTGCAGAGGAAATGGAGCAAGTGTTGCAAGGATTATTCCTTACGCAGCTATTCATTATATGTCCTATGAGGAATACCGCAGATGGATTATACAAACTTTTCCTCATGTTTGGAAAGGCCCTACCCTTGACCTTGTGGCAGGCTCACTCTCTGGAGGCACAGCTGTACTTTTCACTTATCCACTTGACTTGACTCGAACCAAGTTAGCTTATCAGGTAAGATGAACACCCAATATGCTTATGGACACCTAGTGAGAGAGATAAAAGTGAAAAAAAAAATGTTTTATAGGTAATGTGATTTGAGAAATGAAAGGTGTTTGTTAAGTGTATACAAAACATGAGTGTCCATGTATGATCACTCATCAAGTAAAGTGTCTTATCATCACTTTACTGGGGTCTGGGGGGTGTTAGGAACTGGAAGGAAAGGTTTTACCTTGCGCATTCATTTATACCAATTATTTGCATTTGAAACTACAGATTGTTAGTCCAAAAAAGTTGAATGCTTCGGGGATGGTTAATAATGAACAAGTTTACAGAGGGATCCTTGATTGTCTTGCAAAGACTTATAAAGAGGGTGGCATCAGGGGTCTCTATCGTGGAGTGGGTATGACTTCAAACCACCTTATATCGTTTGTATCATACTATATCACTCTTGCATTGGTAATGCAAAACTCTTCATTTTGTTCATGGCAACAGCTCCAACTCTTGTTGGAATATTCCCATATGCGGGTTTGAAATTCTACTTCTATGAGGAAATGAAGCGCCATGTCCCTGAGGAGTACAATAAAAGCATCATGGCCAAACTCACGTGCGGATCTGTGGCAGGGTTATTGGGTCAGACCATTACATATCCTCTTGAAGTGGTTAGGAGGCAAATGCAGGTAAATTTACTTCATCCGATCATCCAGATAATGATTGGTAGATATCAAATTAACTACCATTGTACAAAGTTGACAACCGTCTGGCCAGGTTCAAAAACTCCTGCCATCGGATAATGCGGAATTGAAGGGGACTCTTAAATCTGTTGTTTTTATTGCCCAAAAGCAAGGCTGGAAGCAACTGTTTTCAGGGCTGAGCATCAATTACATAAAGGTGAGAAAAAATCATAGCTTATTAATGTAACCAACACTAAAATCATTCTGTGTAGCTAAGTGTTGATTTTTGTAATTCAGGTTGTTCCATCTGTTGCCATCGGCTTTACAGTTTATGATAGTATGAAATCATACCTGAGAGTTCCATCAAGAGATGAAGCTGCAGTTGAAAATTGAAATGGTAACCAACAAAGGAATAAGATGGACATCCTCACCGGAATAATATAAAATGATCCCCTTCCCATTTCAGCCTGCTAACACCCTAGGGACTTCAAACTGGCTTCTTAGTCTCTGTCGATTTGACTGTTATTTATACATAATGGTAGTGCATTCTTTCAAGTTGTACAGCGAGATGGAGCTTATATTCCATCTTCAAATAGGATACTACATATACTTCTGTACACCTTACCAAGGAATGACCCCTTTAGATTCGGGTCTCATTCATTTCATCATTTGAGGAAACATCATGTCTGTTGTTTAGATAGGACAAACCATGTACTTATAAATAAAAGATAAATTGACCATTTTGAATGTGCAAGTAGAGAATCATTTAGAAATGTTGATATTAAATATCCCTTCACTGCATTTGGTTTATTCTAAGCACTCGCCAGATTTCTATTACCTTGCAGTTTTCGTGGGCTATTGTTGTTCTCAATTTAATACGCAATGATAAATAAGACATCTACAAATTACTTAGGGCACAAAATGTCTTGTATATACTTCAGGATTCAACATCACAATATACTCGTGTTTGTGTGGGAAGGAAAGGTTGATCTTGCAAGTGTTACTATTTAAATAATGGGGACAAAAAAGAAAACTCACCATATTCCATCTATAGGATGTAGATGGTATCTAAATTGTAGGCTACCAGAAGCACATTCGTAAGAATGCATTATAGTATATTCCAGGAGCCAACATAAAAAAATATGCAGCATCCCAATTATTGTTAGATGGAAATTTAGCACACTATCAGTCGCACAACCTTTACTAACAAACATGTACAACAGAGAGAAAGACACTACACAGGTCAATTCATAGATGGAACAAAAATTTCTTTGATCTGCCCGACTATGGATTTGAACTTTACATTTTTGGCAGCAAATAAGAAACAATCTAGCAGTACAGCATCAATCAATAGTATGTACAGTTGAGTACTTTTACCAACACTACCAATAATCTCCACAGGAGCATTTTCCATCTTTGAAATGATGGAATCGCTTGTTATCCCTAACAATTAGCTCCCTTCCAACAATCTTTGACATAATTTTGATTGCATTGTGGCAGTCCCCACAGATACGTAGGTTCTTGATGATTCTAAGTGTAGTCCTTGGTGGTGTACTGATGAGACCATAAGCAATTGCCAAACGTTCGCTATGATATTGCAAGGCCTTCTCTTTTTCCTCCTCATCAATGTCATGGAGGACATATCTTGTATCCGGCACATAACCTGCTTCCCTCATCTGCCCACTCAAACCTCCCAATTTCTCATTATCCTCTTCTTTATATGGTATAGAATACCGATACTCAGTGGCCCTATTCTTCTCCTCTAGCATGTTAACATCAGACTGCTTCTTTCTTGGAGGTGTTGGAAGTTTATCAGCAATGGCTTTTGAAGGATCAAAACGCGTTAACAACTCCTCCGCACAATCTTCAAGATCTAAATCTCCATGAATTCGTGCAAATTTTCGAAGAGACTCCCAAGCCTCAACTCCAAGCTCAATTGGTACATTCTCAATGAACTCCTCAGCTTCCTTCAATTGACCAGCATTCCCCATAATGTTAATAACCTCCAAGTAATGCTCCATGCTAGGAACAATTCCATACTCCTTCATGGACTCAAAGTGTAAAAACCCTTCTTCCACAGCTTCTGCCTGTGAACATGCAGCCAAAACCAATTCAAAAGTTTCCCCATCAGGTGGCAGCTCTGCTTGCTTCATCTGCTGGAAAACCAATAAACCATCACACCCTAAACCATTACTCGTGTACCCACCAATCATCAAATGCCATGTAGCCATGTTTCTGTCCAGCATTTGATCAAACACTCGGCGTGCATTCTTCACACTGCCACATTTGCAGTACATCCCAATCAATCTGTTGCTCAATTCAACGTCCCCACGAAAGGCCGATCTTCTCAGAATTTCATGGACCCTTTTCCCCGATTCAAGCGACCTCGTATGCTCACACAAATTCAAGAGCGCGAGATAAACGCGATAATCAGCCACAGCACCTTGACCCATGAGTTCCAATACTTGATCGAGGTTACCCTCTTCACAGAGGGCCACCAAGTCCACATTCAAGGGGTTTTGGTTTTGATGGTCGAGCTTCAATTTCTGTTCATTGGGATGTTTCTCCTTACGCAAAGGAGTGATTTTGTGAGTGGAACGACTGCCGGTGTTGCCGTTTCGACGCCTGCTAGCGTCGGGAACCGTGTAGGTACAGAAAGGAACGAAGGAAGAGGAATTGGTGAAGACTGCGCGTGGAATGGAAGCCATTGATGCGCGGAGTTTGAGCTCCATGCTTTCTGCTCTGCTAGTGTTCCAGCAGGTATCGCTAACAAAATATCTGGTTTATGGCTTCCGACACCATCAATCGTGAAAAAAATTATCAAAATTACTTCATTTTTTTTTTTGGACAAAATTCAAGATAAACTTGTCATGTTCTTTTAATTCAAATTACGTTTTTAACCATTTCATATTACAAGTGATCAAAACTTTAAACGATTGTGTATATATGTATACGTATTATACTTAGAATGTTTATAAAATGAATTATATATATAGTTCTCCAAAAATTGTCACGATTCAGTTTTTTTAATTTTAAAGATTTATATGATTTTTTTAAGAAAACTAATGTCATTTGTACTTTTAAATCTTAACCATTAATAATAAAATTTAATCATTAATATTTATTTCATATAAAATTTTATATTATATTTCGATTAGTGGTAAATAATGAATTGAAAGACATTCTTTATTTTTTCATTCCATTTTTTTTAATTGAATATTCAATTCACAATTCCAGATGAAACAGAAGAAGGATTTTATTTTTTAATTCCTATCAAAATTTATGTAATAGCAAAACAATTTTAGATATAAAATATTAGTTATTTTATATAATATATATGGATATTTTATATATATATATATATATATATATATATATATATATATATATAACTAATTTACATAAAACATTTGATCACATATAGGTGGGTTTCTTCTATCTGTAAACCAATTATTTTTGTGTTTTAGATTCAATTGAATTGAAAAATCAGGTAACAAAATGAAAAGAAATAAAAATGTGAATTCATTAATTAGATATTTTATAATGAATGAAACATAGACTCCAATCAATTGTTTGGAAAAAAATGAAACAAAATATTATCAAATCTCAATTCTTATATCATTCTTATTTTAAAAACATTTTATATATTATTTATTTAATTTTCTTAGTTTATACCTACAAAGGTAAGTTTGACACAATTATACGCTTCTCTCGTTTATATATTTCCACGTCAATGGTGGATGATGAGAAATTCAGGTGAAGTGTGAAGCACACATTCGATTGATGGCTTAAATGTTTGAATATTTATATTTTTTTTAGAACTAATTGAGTTAATTGGGCCGTTTAAATAAAAATGAAAAGAAGGTAATTTTAATTAAAAAGAATTTTTGAAATTGAAATAGAGCAAAAATGTGAAATACTAAAAAAAAAAACACAACAAATGTACACATTCTCTTACCATAACAACCTATGGAATCGGTACTCGTTATGATGATAAACAATCATTGTTCATTACTTGTACAGTACAGATAAAACAACTACCAGATTTAATGGGTACAACAACAATATAGGAAGAGAAATTCCCTCAATACAAACAAACATATTTCATTTCATCCTCCAGCATTTTTTTTATTACCTACAACTGTTTGGTTGCCTTTTGCATAGAGTTCAGCTGTTAAGTTATGCTACTCTAATTGTAATGCAAGAGCTTGCCTTGCCACCCTCATCCCTTTATGCTGCTACTCGCACCATAACCCATCATCTAGCAGGTCATCAGGGCACTCGATATGCAGAATTTGTGTAGTGCCAGTTATTTTTTATTTGCTATATGAAAAGATGCACGAATTCTCCTCCCTTTGTGCTCATGGCACCTTTTTCTTCCTTTAACTGGATGTCTTGTACAAGTGGAGCCATCATTTAATATGATTCCACATATATTGGTGTTTGTGATACTCTCATCAACAAGTGTTTGTGGAGGGTCTTCCACATCATTGCTGACATTATTTTGGTATTTGTATCCATTGTCCTTTGTTTGAATAGATGCTGCACGAATTCTCCTCCCTTTGTGCTCATGGCACCTTTTCCTTCCTTTAACTGGTTGTCTTGTACAGGTGGAGCCATCACTTAAGAGGATTCCACATATATAATCTGTGTTTGTGAGACTTTCATCAACCACTGTTTGAGGAGGGTCTTCTAAATCATGGCTCTCTGACATGGGTGCCCCTATTATTGCTTTGGCAGTGGACACATTTGTTCTCATTCCTTTGTGTTCAGGACACCTCATTCGTTTTTCAGCTGGTGGCCTTGTACAAATTGAACCATCACCCAGCGCCACTCCACAAATTTTACCATTCTCTTGTTCCTGAATGGCACCAGTGATATCTTGAACTAACCTAGGACGAGATCTGTTAAAGCTGAATAGTCGAGATAGGAGATTGTTATAGCTGCTGCCATTGTCTGCTTCATCTAACTTGATTGATTTAATTTGGATGCCCACTTGCTTCTGAGTGAAAGGCAGAAGAGCTCTGGCAATATCTGAAAGTGTTCTAGTGCCTGAAGCAATTTGATGGAGCTTTTGAAGAATATCATCAGGCCTCCGGACACAATTACTTCTTGTGTTCCATGCATAATCAAATGTACTGAGCAGCTCAGTTTCTGTTCGCAGGGCATCTTCCTTGTTTTGCATCTGTTGAACAAAAAAGTATTGTTTGCTCATGAAAAATTTGCATTTCTTATTCAGTAAGATGCATATGTGCATTCCTTCAATCTTGTGAGCAAAATTTCACAAAATGCAACAATCCACATCAAGTGTATCATTTTGTTAACAGTATTTTCCAGAGGTTAAATTAATTTTTTAGTATTTTAATTTGTTTTTTAGATTTAATTTCATCTTCTAATTTTTAAAATCAATTCAATTTGATTTTACTGTCTAAATAACAAGATCAAATTGAACTGATTTTAAAAATTAGAGGATTAAATTAAACCTAAAAAAAATCAAAGTAAACCTAAATAATAAGTTAAAGGAGAAAAAAAAACAAATTTAACATTTTTTCAAATAATAATTCTCATCACTTCATTCACCAGAGGTACCGAGCATAGACATAACTAGGATTTCTCAAATAGATCCTATTTTACCAATTTAGCTTTGGCCCATTCATGCAGATAAAATTATGCCAGTAGACAAAAAAATTACAAATGATGAGCACTATACATGTGTAATTTGAAAAGACTTACAGGAGCCCATCTATAAAGGATTGAGAATCCTTGTGAAAAGACTTGCTGAAACAAGTGGAGAGAAGAATCCTCCAAGTGGTCCCCATTTCCGCCATAACGCCGGAGTCGTTCTCTCACATTTTCAGTTTGTCCGAGGTAAACAACCACTATGCGGTGACGGTGAGGGACAAGCTTGTAAATTTTACGCTCTGACACTGATGCCGCAGCAGCTATTCCAAGCTCATAGACTCCTGGACCCGATTGTTGTGGGAGGTTATGAATCCTGTACCTTGAACACCCTTCCTTTCCTTTCGAATGGTCTTCCCAATCACGAGGGCCAATCAGAATCTGAAACCAAAACCAGTTTTTTCAAAGCTCCATTCACATAATTAATTAACTAAGACACATACAATACCTTCCAATGGGAGAAGCTAGAATCATGTTTTGTGCGGTTGCATTGCTCCCTCTTGAACCTGCTCATGCCCAACGCCATGTTGAACAGATGCCCGTTGATAACAATAACATAACGCTCTCTGTGTTGAGAACCATTTAAAGCTTCCAAGTCCAATATTCACACCATCGTCATTTACCAAAATGCCCTTCTTCCCATTCCAACTTTATTTCAAACCCATTAATTATTATTATCATGACAAATGTTAACTAATGTTTTCAAGATATTAGTTAATAAACTAAAAATAAATTTTTTTATTGGAATGAATAAAATTATTTTATTTTTTTTATGTTTTCTTATGATTTTCATACTAGATATTTTTTTTTATTTCAGTTTCTTTGTTATTATTTTCATCATGATGAGAATATTAAATAGTTTAAAAGAAAATTTGACTAATAATTAATTTTTCACTGTTATAATATATTAAAAGTATTAGAATAAATGAATTAAAATTTCACAATACTAATTAACAAATTGACTTTTTTATTAGAATAAATTTTAAATATATGTGATTATGAAAACTATAATTCATTCTTTTCAAAATTCTACCTTTTTATCATAAGATCATTTTTATGTATAAAATAAAATAATTACCGTTTATTTAAAGAAATAAAACTATACATGTTTATTAGTAATGGAGGGTGTGCTTCAGCAACAAACAAAAAATAGTAATGGAGGGTGTAACGGACCTTTTGACTTGAATTCTATTTTTACTTCAAATAATTAGATTTAACCTTAAGGAGTACTTAAAAGGAATTGTTTTTTGGGTTCACTAAAAAGAGAAATTTAATTTTAAGAAACATCAAAGGTTTTAAGAAAGATAATATAAGATTTAGTTGAAAAGGATCATTAGATTATTTTAGTGCATGAAAATACTCTTTAATCTTTTGGAAAATAATATTGCTGTTTTTTTAGTGGCACGGAATATAGGATTCTAAAAATATTAGAACTATCATTAATATTAAATATTTAGACCTCGCAATCGGACTTAATTTTTTTTTTTCAGAGTTGTAAAAATAAATTGAATAATTTTCATTCTTTCAAGCTTCCGGAGCTTATCTTTATTTTGATCAAAGGACAAATGTTTTCTTTAATTTTTTTCATTATATCCCATTGTTCCCGTCGACTAATTAATAAATTAAACCCAATTTTTAATGTAAAGATCATGAATAAATGTTCATTTTGAATGTAGTGAAATCGGAAACAAAATGTTTGTTTTAATTTTATTTTGTTATTATGATATTAGTATGAAGTAATACTTTTGAAAGTTATAATTAATTTTCATTTGTTGAGAATTATAAACAATAGATATCTTTATTCTAATATGATTTATTACATATTTTAAATCAGAATTCAAATTCTCAAACACTTAGTTAGGAAAGATAAACAACTATCACTCATCTTAATAATTTTTGGCCATTTTAATCCTTGATATTATATATGTACTAACATTTTTAACCGTTCTCTTTATTAAAATTTTACTTTAGTCCTCAATTTAAAAATAAAAAGTAAAACTCACAGCCTAAATTGCATTTTCTAAAGTATGATACTTTAGTCCTCAATTTAAATAGAAATAGCACTAATTTAAAAATTAAAACTTTTATTTTTATAGTCATTTGATCTTTTTCACTTTCTTACGTTTAATTTTTAAAATAATAATTAATATTTAAAATATACTGTAAAATTTTATTTACTTTTATTATGATTGATTTTTTTTTACCTTTTTTAGAAATTTAAATTCAATTTAGAATTTTAAAACAAGACTCAAGTCTAGTCGATTTATATGGATGTTTACAAGCTAAATCTACTGAAAAAAAGCTCATATTTAATTTGTGATAAAAATTTAAAATTAAAATCCTATGTTTCACTGTGAGTTTAGGTTGGGTGAGTTGACCCACTCATTTTGCGATACATAACGAAATTTGATTGAGATTTGGAGAAGGTTGAGTGAGAGGTGGAGAAAGATGAACGAAGATATAGAAATAGATACAATATTTTCTAAAAACTTAAAGAAAGAAGTATATATTTTTGGGTAAATAGTCATTTTGGTCCCTAAAGTGTAACTCGCTGTCAATTTGGTCCCTGAATCAAGATAAATTGCAAAATAGTCCCTGAAAGTGCAATCTGTTAGTCACGTTAGTCCCTGCCGTGAATGGAGTAGTTAACATCGTCAGTTTTCACTGATGTGGCACGTTTAGTGCCACACAGACATGCCACGTAATGAGGGACCAAAGTGACATTAAACATTTATTTATTTAAATAATGTTTTTTTAATTAAAAAACAATCAAAAGTCACGTTTTAGGTTTTTTTATCAAAAACTTTTCAACTCTCTCAGTAAACAACAAAAACACTCCCACTCTCTCACCTTTTCAACTGTCAGGGACCACAACCCATTTCAACTCTCTGGAGAAGACAAAACCACCATCAACCCTCAACCATCAACCTTCTTCTTCCTCGACTATCATCATCCATCGTCGTTGATCACTTCTCGTCATCGTTTGTCCTCGGCTTCCATCGTTGATCGTTCGAAAACGAGGTTTAAGGTATGTTTCGCCTTCTCTGTTTCTGAAAATTTCCATAATCTTCATTGTTTTTTCTTCTCCATTTTCATCGTTGAGCTTCATTGTTGATTATTTTTTCTTCCATTCTGATTTTTCTTCTACAGTTTCATAGTTCTAGGGTTTACAAAAATACCCATTTCAAATATAGATGCAAGTTAATCTTTTAGCACTTCATTGTTGTTAGTTTCGTATTGCATTGATATTGGAACTTTATTAGTTAGTTTGATTCTATTTATGTTTCAGATAGGTTTTTAGGGTTACAAATTAGGAAAAATTTGGGGCTTTTATCATTTGGAGCCTTTCATTGTTGTTATTTATGTTTCACTGATATGTTCATTAGAAATATGAATAGTTGCATGCATTGCCTTGAAGAAAAGTGTTGTTCTCTGTTTCAGTTAAGCTTGTATTACTTGGTTTAATTTTCTTCTTCTACTGAGACAGTGGGTTATATGAAGCTGAATATTAGATTTAAAAGTTATTATGGAATTGTTAATGCTTGTGATTTTGACTTATAGTTACTGCATATATGTGTTTATGTTATTGTAGAATGGTTGATATTGAAGTTCAAACTCAATCACAAGTGATACAAGCTGATAGTGAGGGTGAGGCTGATCCTACTTATTCACCTTCATATTTAAGTGGGGATGATGATATATACTTGGATGATGAGACTCTAGCATCGTTTATGTCTAAAAAAAAGCAAAGGCAAGTGTGCAACCTCCAAGTGATGAAGGTAATGAGCAGTCAGACAAAGATTCGTGGCACTCAGAGGAGTTGAAGAGCCCAATTAGTACAGATGATGAGGATGATGAGAAGGCCGTTTTCCCAATTTTTAATCCAAATTCAACCTTTGGTCAAGTTCACCTAGAGTTGGGGATGGAATTTGAAAACCTTGACTTGTTTAAGGATGCGCTTAGAGACTACACAATTCACCTAGGAAGGGAATTTGTTTGGAAGAAGAATGATCGTGAAAGGGTTAGAGCGAAGTGTAAGGAACAAGAGTGTAAGTGGGAGATTTTTTGTTCTTGGAACAAAGGTGAAAAATGTTTCCAAGTCAAAACTTTCAATAGTGAACACTCATGCGCTAGAGTTTTCAAAAACAAAACAGCAAAGAAAAAGTGGATCTCTAAGAAGCTTGAGGCAAAGATTAGGCAGCAGCCAACAATCACATATATACAAGACTTTGATTACTTAAAGGAGGAATTTGGAGTGCAAATTAACGACACCAAGCTATTTAGGTCATTAAAAGAAGCAAGACAGTTGGTGGAAGGTGATGTTAACCAACAATACGCAAAGATTTGGGACTATGCTCATGAGTTACTTAGGAGTAACCCGGGGTCAACAACTAAGATTGATTGTATTCCTATTCCCAATGCTCCACCTCAGTTTCAACGTTTCTATGTATGTCTAGAAGCTTGTAAGTTAGGTTTCAAGGCTGGGTGTAGACCATTCATTGGTCTAGATGGTTGTTTTTTAAAGGGTTATTATGGGGGACAACTACTAGCTGCAGTTGGACAAGATGCAAACAACCATAACTACTGTATTGCTTATGCAATTGTGGATGCTGAGAATAAAGACAACTGGAGATGATTTCTCACACTACTGAGGCAAGATTTGGGAGATTGTAGGCAGCATGGGTGGAATTTTATGAGTGACATGCAGAAGGTACGTGTTTTAGTTTATTGTACTATTATGATTTTTTATATGTTCTTTGAAGGACCAAACTGACAGTAAGTGAAATCTTTCAGGGACTAATTGTTGTTGTTCATGAAGTATTCCCAAATGCACCTCATAGGTACTGTGCTATGCATTTGTGGAGGAATTTCATTAAGCAATACAAAGACTTGGAATTGAGGGGTGTAGTGTGGAAATGTGCAAGGGCAACCACACCTGCTCAATTCAATGTTGTGATGGAGAGGTTAAAGGTGAAAAATGAGAAGGCTTGGCGTTATTTAGGTAAGTGGCCTAAGGAGGCTTGGACCAAAGCATATTTCAGCACTGAGTGCAAGACCGATAACATTACCAACAATGTGTGTGAAGGATTTAATGCAAGCATCTTGAAGCATAGGGTGAAGCCCATTTTGTCATTGGCGGAGGAGATTATATGTTACATCATGAGGACAATGTCTAGTAACAAATTGAAGTTATTGAATAGACAAGGTCCACTATGCCCAATCCAACACTCTAGGTTGGACAAGTTGAAGATTGAAAGTAACAAATGGACACCACACTAAACGGGAGATGGGAAATATGAAGTACATTGCAACTGGAGGTCGCATGTAAAGGTTGACGTGGAGGCACAAACATGCACCTGTAGATTCTGGGAGCTTACATGTTAATATTATGCTAATATTCTTACTTTGGATGAATTAGGAATATTATATCACTTGTGTCTACTATCTTGGAATTATTCTATATACAATAATTATTTTTTGCCTACTGTCTTAGGAATATTATATCACTATATACAATAATTATATCACAATAATTTTATATACATAAACAATAATTATTTTGAAGCTCCAAATACTTAGTTTTCATAATCTCAATTATTTTGCTCCAAATAATTATTTTGCCTACTGGAGAACAACGAAAACAATGCATTGAGTGTTAAGTCTGCACAACTACCCTTAATGGTAGCCTTTCATTTTGTATACAGGAACTTGCCTACCCTTAATGCATTGCTTATTTTTACCTGTTCAGAGAATAGAACTTGTTTAATATTCTGTTTTTGACACATAAAAGATTCTGCCCTTCCCTTGTTTTTGACATTAGGTATGCCATGTGAACATGCCATTGCATGCATTGCACATCAGGTAAGAAAACCTGAGGATTTTTGTCATGGGTAGATGACAATAGGATCATACAATGCCACATATGAGCATTTCATCAAACCAACACAAGGTGAGGAATATTGGGAACCAACTTCATATGATAGACCAACACCTGCACCAATTAAGAGGCGCCCAGGGAGACCTAAGAAACAGAGAAGGAAGGACACTACTGAGAACCCTTCACAAACTACAAAGTTAAAGAGATCATACCCAATCATAACTTGCTAGAGATGTGGTCATCAAGGTCACAACACAAATGGATGTTGCTATCCAGGTGTTTCACGCAGACCACCCAATTGGATTCCACCACCACCCGATGAGGATGTTACACCACTTATGGTTTCGTGTCCCATGCCAAGTAGTCAGCTTGTGATGATGACATTCATGCCAACTCCTAGACTTCCCCCAAGCGGACATGGTCAGAATCAAGGTTGAAGAAATTTGAAGACTAGTTATGAAGTTGTAATAGAGTAATTAGGATATGTTTTGAACCACTTATGCAATTATGCATATCTTTTGAAGACTAGTTATGAAGTTGTAATAGAGTAATTATGATATGTTTTGAACCACTTATGCAATTATGCATATCTTTTGAACAAATTATGAAGTTGTAATAGAGTAATTAGGATATGTTTTGAACCACTTATGCAATTATCCATATGTTTTGAACAATTTATGTATTGAAATATTCTGGTTAAATTTCTGGTAAAATTTTGGTTAAACTGCAGGGACTATATTTCCTGGTTAAGTTTCTGGTGAGGTTGGTAAAATTCTGGTTAAATTGCAGGAACTATTTTGATTTCACGTGTAACTTTCAGGGACTAAGTTGACAGTAAGTGACAACTTACAGGGACTAAAACAATATAAACGTATATCTTTCAGGGACTAAAATGACAGTTACGCATTGATTTTCTGGAACCAATTATACAGTTATGCAGCATTGTTTTTTGACAGATTATGCCCTTATGCAGAACTGAATCTTATGCAATTTTGCAACAAAATGAACATACTAAGACAACAAAATAACATTCCTTAGATTAGCATTACATCAAATTGATTAAAAGCATTCAAGTAGATAACAACATGAACACACTAAGACTCAAATTACATCATTACACTTAATATATATATTCCTAGTACTTGTGAATACATACAAACACCACCATTGACAACAATTGGATTAAGAATATTCCATAGACAATTGTTCTAAACATCTTCATTTCAATCCCCATACAATCAAGCTTTGAGTTAACTTGAGCCTTCCACATTGTCTTATCTTCCTCTCTTCCAAATTGTCTTCTTTGTTCCATGGAAAATGTCCCAAGTGAATCATCAACTCCAAGTGCTTCAATCAATTGATCAACCCAAATAAAGTACCCACAATATCCAACTTCATCCTGAAAAGCCCCAAATAGAAACCCTAAATCAAAACCCCCAATGTGAAATCAAAACCCTAAATCAATAAATGTGAAATAGACATACCTTATTAATTGAACAAGTGAAAAACGCCCTTTCTCTGTTAATATTTGTTCCAGCAACACGCCTAACAGCCATTCTACCACAACCACAAAAAAGAACAACTTGTGATGAAACTCTTGTTCGAGATGATGATGCATTGCTCCTCTACGACATTGTTGATAGTAAGAGAGAACGAAATGGTGCGATTTTTGAGGTCTATTGAGATGATTAGAAGTGCAAATATGGAGGAGGAGGAGAAGAGGGCATAAGTTCTATTTAAGGGTTATGTTAAGGAAGAAGAAGAAGAGGAGGAGGATATATGAGGGTTTTTTACTTTCGTTTTGATCCCTCATTTCATTAAAATAAACGAAATTAGAAATTAAAAATCCATATAATCATGTCTGTGTGGCACTTAACGAGCCACATCAGCGATAACTGACGGCGTTAACTACTCCATTCACGGCAGGGACTAACGTGACTAATAGATTACACTTTCAAGGACTATTTTGCAATTTATCTCGATTCAGGGACCAAATTGACAGCGAGTTATACTTTCAGGGACCAAAACGACTATTTACCCTATATTTTTTTCTTCTATTTTGAAAGATGAGTTAAAATAATTTTAAAGTTGATTTAAGAATCATTTTAACCCTTTGTATCAAAATAGATTTTGTATTCAAATTTAAGTTTGAAAATTTTAAGAAATATTGTTAGAATAATTTTAAAATAATAATAATAATAATAATAATAATAATAATAGCTTAATGTTCAGTATAATTTTTAAGATATTTAATTTAAAAAAACAATAAAGTTTTCCATATATTTTCTCAAATAAATATAGAATTTGGGCTATGTCTGATGGTGAAAAGCAAAGCAAAAATGTGGTGTCTCAGGAAAGTAGGAACTCGCAGCCACTTCTCCCTTTCTTCTGCGCTCCATCAGTCTCAGCCACGCTCCTTCTCTTGTATATTCAAATATCTCGCTACTTGTATCAAATGCTAAAAATCTCTCTCTTAATCTTTTATTTGTTTATATATTTTTGGGTTTATGCTTTGACTGTGATGGCAGATGTTGCAGACGGGGAGAGGTTTGACAGTTGCATCCACCCCACTGCCGTTGTTCATCCCAATGCCGTCATTGGCCAGGTAAGGTTTACTCTTTCTCTTGCTTGAACCAAAGTTTGATCCTTTTGCTCTTAATTGTTATTCCTTTCGAATTGGGTATCTCGGTTAGTTTTTATGTGAGAAAGTGAAAACATAGGTATCCATGTTGTGCCCTATTATTTGTTAGCCCCCGACTTTGTCCCTCGTTGTGGTAATGGTCCTATGCCTAAGTTTAGAGGTTCATTGACCAGTAATATTTGCGTTGACCAATGGTCTGCATATATATTTGTCAATTTCTTGCAATTTCAAGGATTGCAACAATCATGGGCACAATTTAAAACTTTGGTGTTGACCAAAAGAAAGTAAAGTAGCTTCTGTTTTGAAGCATGTAGAGCTTGGTGTCTGTTCTCTACACTTAATGTGTATTTCTAGTATGTATTACTCTAAGATGCAGTCTTCAGCTAAATATCAATTCAAATTGTCAAGTGGAGCTAATAATGTTCTACATTCATCAACCATATTTTCACTACTTAATGTCTCCTGCTTTTATGATTAGGGTGTTTCGATTGGTCCTTTTTGTTCTGTTAGCTCCTCTGCAAAGCTGGGGAATGGTTGTCAACTACATCCTGGAAGCCATGTTTTTGGAAGTACAGAGTTAGGGGACAATTGCATGTTGATGACGTGAGTTCTGAGTTCAGACTTAAGATCACTGTTTTCTCATAAGGTTCTGCTCTGCTGAATTGTATTTGTTTTGAAAAGTGGTGCTGTTGTTGGTGATGATTATCCTGGATGTACTGTCATTGGAAGCAATAACACGATAGGATATCATGCTGTGATTGGTGTCAAATGTCAAGACATGAAATACAAGGTATGCTTCACATTAACTGGTTGAGGTTTTTAATATTTTTAATATCATGGTTTTTGCATTGGCATTGCTAACTCTGTTGTCAACGTCAGTGTCATTAAATGGCAGCGTTATGGCCGCCATGGCGGAATGATGTGGCGGTTTTTTTGCTAGTTGCCGTAGGCAATTTGTGAAGGGAGGCTCGCTATGGTCCACGTACACAGTTGTTCCATAGACTGATTAATGAATTAGGAATCATGCTGTCATTGTTTATTGTATTATAGGTATAAGTATTAACATTTCCTTTAGTCAGGAAGAAAAAATATTGGGGCAAAGAGAGGGTGTGTGTGTGTGTTAAAGTTAATTGATCAATCAACTTGACTATATTTTAAATATGTATTGCAGAAATATTGACAGTTAAGTAGGTTCTTTTCTTCCCTTAATTGACAGAGTGCATGTTAAGGAACTAATCATAGTAAAAGCTTAATGTTAAAAAAATATAATCTTTTAATTGTGCTAATCATGTAGCCAGAGGATGAATGTTACCTGGAAGTTGGACACAATAATGATATTAGGGAACATACTTCAATCCACCGATCTTCAAAATCAACCGATAGGACGGTAAGAAGTTGGCTTCAGTAACTTTTTTACAGAAAAAAAAACCTCAGAATTTTTAGACTCAAAAACATATATACCTTTTCATATTCTCACCATGATCATATGATCAGGTTATTGGTAATGCCAATTTTATAATGGGATCTTGTCATATTGCCCATGATTGCAAGATTGGTAACAACAATATTTTTGCGAACAATACTCTCCTAGCTGGGCATGTCGAAGTGGAAGTAAGTTCTAAAAAATTAAAGTCACTTTTCTTTTATGATAAATTCGGTTTTATTAATTTCTTATGTTTTAAGCATAGAATTAGAAAATTAATTAAAACTCTTCATATGTAGGACTACGTTCACACTGCAGGTGCGACTGTTGTTCATCAATTCTGTCATCTTGGCTCTTTCTCTTTTCTTGGTGGTGGTTCTGTGGTAGGTTTATCTTTTTATCTTCATGGTCTTGAATCAATCTGTTTGATAACAAGGGAAATGATTGTTATGCAATTGTGGAAACATGCAACTGTCAAAATCATAGGCAGTCAGCACTCAGCAGAAGTTTTCTAGTAGGTCGTACTAAACTTATAATGGATGTGAATGGTGAGGAGTATGTGAAGAATATGCAACCTAAAAATCTGTCCAACACAATTAAGATCACTTCATATCCTTTAGATTTGGGCAAATTTGATAGGGACTTAAATTTCTGAGCGGGACCAACAGTATCAATTACTGTAAATAACAGTACTTATGTAATAGTGGATCTGTTCTCAACTTTGGCATCAGTAATCAATGTAAATTTATTTTTCATGAGATGATTTCAACAAAAAGTTTATTTAAAAATGGATTCTAGCACATAAGGGCTGCTATCTTTGGAATGTATTACATCAAATTGCCCTTATTGAAGAACTTGTTAAAACAAATACTTTTACAATGCCAAATTGATTTACATCTACTCAGGTGCGCAACTACATTGTCATGTTCTTACATAAATGAAGGTTTCACAAGATGTCCCAAAGTACATGATGGTAGCCGGAGAAAGAGCTGAGCTTCGTGGTCTAAATGTAGTGGGCCTTACTCGATGTGGATTCAGCATTGCAGAGGTTTATGCTCACAATTTTCAAATTTAGTTGTCCTCAATTATATTTCATCACAACTAAACAATTTGCTCGGGTAATGTTTCAGATCAAGAGCATGAGAACTGCTTATCGAAAGATATTCATGTGTGTTGATGCAAATGCTGGGTCTTTAGAAGAAAGGCTTGCAGAAGTGGTATTGTTTGTGTTCGTCTATTTCTTTGAGGTAGTTGGTGATTTATCTAGTGTCTTCCTTGGGGTGGATCTAATCTTATGGGAAACTTATTCTGCAGGAGCAGCATGAGGAATTGGTTCATGTTCCTGCTGTGCGTGCTATGTTGCAGTCTATTCGCAACTCATTTGCTGAAAATCGTCGTGGAATATGCAGGTTTAGACAATGGAATGCCTCTTGAAGCATGCTGAGGTTATGAGGTCAGTTAATATATATTTTCTGTGCTTGCCATGCTTACTAGATGCTAAAAGATGTATGTTTTTAACATCAATTTACAATTAAGAAACAGAAGTAAACCAGTACTTAATTTTAGTAAAATAATTATAAAAATTTGTAATTTTGCAGATGTCATGCAGTTCTTTTCTCTCCATCATGAAGCCTATGGGAGACCATTTAAAGTGTAGTTGGTTTACGATGGAGCAGTTCTTTTCCTTGTTATAATCTGTGTAAGAAGAGTTTGTTGTATTATTAAGCGATCGTAGGAAGCGAGAAATGGTCGTGAATCTCAAATTTTGTATAGGTACAGATTTGTATGCTGAACTCAGGAGTCAGGAATCTCTACCCTCTACTCATTCTCCACATAATAGACTAATCTTGCGTAAATTGTCACTTTTCTCTCCATCAAGTTAATATTTAGCCTGAAAAGCATAAAATTTCACAGTAGATGATTTCTCGGTAACTAATTTCTTGCATAGAGCTAAAACTGCAACAGAAAAAAGAAAGAATTGCAAAGCAAGCTAAAATATCAACAATGGATTGTACCCACAAACTGAATGCAGGACTGACAACATTCTATACATCATTCCCACAACAAAAAAATCAAATTATGTATTTATCTATTTTATCGAGCAGTGGGAAATGTTCCATAACTGCAGGCTGATGGATGAAATCTCACACATCAAGTCTCAGTAGCATTTGAAAAGTACATCGATACTACATTAAATATGTGCTCTGATACTAACAGGTACACACCAGCAGCAAGAAAAAGGTATATCCTCAGATGGTGCATCTTTTGCGCCCTAAATGAGTTATGCATCAACCACCTGAAAACCTGAAATGGACAAAAAACTAATGAACCCTTTCCAACATAACAAAATGATGCACTTGACACCTTCACATGCAACCGAAATCAGGATGGAACCTGTCATAGATTTACAACAACAACAACAACAACGCCTTATCCCACTAGGTGGGGTCGGCTACATGGATCAACTTCCGCCATAATGTTCTATCAAGTGTCATAGATTTACTCATCATTTTTTCAAAACATGGATAGAACTGAGACAATTGGTAATCATAGCATGTGCAATGAAGGATCTTGCATGAAAAACAGAATATTGTAGGATGTTTCTAAGGAAATCGGAGCATGAAGGTCTCACTGAATCTGCACCCACCCTTAATGAACTTGGGCTGATGTTCAACAATCTATAAACATTTATTACAATGACAATGAAATTATGCTGTATCATACCTAACGCAACTTTTTTACACGTTTGGAGGGTCGTGCTGTCTCCTTTTTTGATTCCTCTGGAGTTTTTAAGTCAATAAATGGCTGAAACATTTGAGACATAGGTAAAGCATCATCAATTAAATCGAAGCACTAATCTAACCTATTATCACTTCATATTTGTATTTTAAGTAAAGGCATCTCTCCAAGGTTGAAACTACTGTTGCCAACTAATGATTCATCATTGAAACAGATTGTATTCCCCTAAATATATTTGCATTCCCAAAATCAAGAAGCTATAAGCCCTTGTCCTCTTTTGTCTCACAGAATTAAGGCTTCATATTTGTAATTTGTAAATTATATTCCGCTATATGTTTGATCCATTTTCATTACCAATACCATATGTTTCTGTTTGATGAAATAGAGACTAGTTACAAAAATTCGTAGAATGATCTAACTGGACTAGATTAAAATTATGAAGTAGCTTAAAAACTTCTTACTTGGCTTCTCTCAAGTGCGTTGGTACACTTTAGAAGAGATAACGCATAGTAAAACCACTGATTAGAATATTAAGGCAGTTTTAACAATGTTTATTTAATCATGTAGATGTATTTTGTTACAATCTTAACGATTTTTCAATCAACAGTTATCCCCTTGTTTCTAAAATAAGTACTTATAGAAGAAGAAAATAAGGTAAAATATAATTGAGCTTTTTCCATAAGTTAAAATAAACTCATGGTTTTGGATGAGAGGAGCTTCTGTAAAAGCCAGTGCATAAGTTAATTTTAACTTAATTTATTTTGCTTTCTTATTTTTAAGATAAGTTTATCCAAACAGTTTCTTGACACTTTTTTCTCCAAATGCACAGTCCTCACGTTCAATAATTCAATTTTACGTGTAGTCAGGTGAATTCTTTTTGCCAATGCTAAACAAACAGTCAGAATTCGGATTGTGTTTCTTCATTTGAGGTAAAGTAACTGACTACTAACTAGTCTAGGTAATCTGTACCAAGCATTATCCTACTAAAATGTTATGAAATTCTAAAGTTAATCACAGCAATAGTATGAAAGTAGAAGAAAAAAAAAATTGAATTTGAATTTACCTCTTCCCATTTAGTTTGAAGTTCCAAAAGCTCTTGACAGTATGCAAGGCATTCAGCATGGTATACCGCAGCTAAGTCTTTGATCAAGGCCTTCCTCTTGATGATACCAATCACTTCAACAAAAAATTGAAAATTAGAATTATCAACTCACAATCCATAATCATAAAATCAACTCACAACCTATAATCACAAAATCAATCAATGCAATGCACTCCTTGAAGCCCTAAACTCAAAAATTCAAAGCGCGAGAAAATTGAATAAAGAAAAACAGAAATCGTAAGAAGATGTAACGTAACGATGAGAGGGATACTCACTCCGACTAGGATCAAACGGTAACGGAGGATCAGAAGGTGGTGGAACTTTCGGTTCTTCCGCCATAGCTTGCTGCTCATCAACTCAACCTGCTGCGCTAGCTTCATATAGAGTGGGCTAAATCTTTTCGGCTAATGGGCCTTCCCAAAACTTGGTGGCTTTTACTTCCTGCACCCCTAATATTTAGTGATTGGACAAAATTGTCCTCCATGGGTTATGACCAACTTAGGCCGTGCCTCACACCCAACGTGGTTAAAAAAAGAGAGCACATTATTCTACAATATAGTCCTCTTGCACTTGAATTATCTTCATAACTAAATTCATGAAAAGTGGTATATGAGTATTGAAAAATAAAGGATT
This sequence comes from Glycine max, assembly GCF_000004515.6. NCBI lineage: Eukaryota > Viridiplantae > Streptophyta > Magnoliopsida > Fabales > Fabaceae > Glycine > Glycine max. The sequence goes on from NC_038243.2 coordinate 15,214,570, forward strand.
CCTAGAAATATTTGAGTATAGTCCTTAGCCACTAAGCAAGCTTTGAACCCATCAACATTCCCTTTATTTTTTCATAAAGTAGCCATGGCCTAGTACACTCTTGACATATCAAAGAATGTGCATGACAACATCCCAAAGACTATCAAAAGGGGCATTGAGAAATTGGCTTACCACACTCACAACAAAGGTGATGTTTGCCCTAATGACAGTGAGATAAGTGAGTCTACCAACAAGTCTGTGATATCTTCTCGGGTCTTTCAATGGCTCTCCCTAACCTAGAAGAAGCTTTACATTGGGGTCCATATGAGCATTATTGGGACAACAATCAAGCATACCAGTCCCATTAAGAATATCTAAAGCATATTTTCTCTAGGAAATGACCATGCAAAGGTGGATTGAGCAACCTTAATGCCTAGAACATATTTCGGCAAATACAGGTCTTTCATCTGAAACTAACTTTGAAGATGGGATTTTATCCAACATATACCAGCAAAGTCATTACCATTCATGACAATGTCATCAACATATATAGATCACCAAATAGATGCACAAGTCAAATGATGAGTGAAAGGAAAATACAAAGTGATAAGCCTCAAAACAAGTGATAACAAATCGAAATAAGGCAGAACTAAAGAGGTCAAACTAAGCATGGGGAGATTGCTTCAAGCCATACAAAGAACATCGAAGGCAACAAACAAGATGAAGGTCATTAGAAGTAGTAAAACAAGGAGGCTGATCCATGTAAACCTCTACCTACAACTCACCATGCAAGAATGCATTTTTAATATGTAGCTGGTGAAGCAGCTCATAGTTTAGTTAGGATAGAATTTCTTGCACCATTTCTTTGTTTTGTTATTGTCTCTTCCTATAGATGGACATAATATGCTCAAAAAAATTTCTTTCTTAAACTTGAAAATCTTGTTATTGTTAGTTTTGTATGTTTCAAAGGAATCATAATTTGATTTATTGATGTGTCAACAGTAATGATAGATGTTTGTACATTTTTTTTAAATGTAATTTTTCAATAAATTTTGAAACCAAAATTATTAGGATCCTATGCTTCATTCGTTTTGCTTGATTACTGTTTTGTTCTCTATATACTAATAAGAGGTGACTCGGAAGATGGATACTCTTGTAAACAAGTTCTCTATATACTAATAAGAGGTGACTTTAGAAGATGACACTCTTGAAAAATAGTTCATTTTTACTGTTTTTTTTCCTCCAAACTTTTGTTGCCATGCATAACTAGGTGCAGGGCAAAAAAGGATTCTATGATTAACCAATCATTGTAAATTTCATTAGAAACAATATAACTATTTTTCTCCAACATATTTTTTTCCTACCTAGGTCAAAAACTCAGTGAGTCAGAAAATAATTTTTTGTGTGGTGTGTCATTGTCGTTGATCTAAAATTTTTTTATATATGATAAGAATCAAACATAAATTTTTTCATTAAATAGATCATTCTCCACATATGAACACAACAAAACCTTACATCATTATATCAATCCTATGAAAAATCAAGAATATCAAACATTTATTAGGTTCTTCTTACAACCATGTGAATGATAGTTTAGTCTGTTTTAGACAAAATCTAAGGTGCGCAATTAATTTTTTTTATAAAATAGTTTTGCCTTAATGAATTGATATGAAAAAATCGTGTGGTACTCACAGTTAAGATTTTTTATAACAGAAAAAAATTATAATACTTAAAAATATATAAATTTTGATGGATCATTTGAAGGCGGCATGTTGGTATAAATATTAATGTGCAACACTCATCAATTCTTAACTTTTTTTATTACAAAATCAATAGTAATATTTTAAAAAAAGTATTATATCAATATTATATTTTATCAAATTTTAGTTATTATATAATAAGTTTTTATCTCCTAACCTATTTAAATTATAAAAGTAATAGTAATTTTATTTTTGGGGGGTTTTTGGTATTTGGTATTTTTGGATAGGGGTGTTCATGGGTACGTGTTACTCATGAACCAAAATTGATCCAAACCGATCCAAACAGGTTGGATTGGGTCATTTATGTATTTGGGTCAAAATCGAACAGAACCAATCAAAATCGTTTATGTACAGTTTGGATAATGGATTTAAATCTATAAATCCGATTAAAACCAAACTGAACCGATCAAAATTTGTAGAGTTGTTTGGTTTGACTTTAAATATTACTAATATTGGAACTCTAAGTGTTGAAACTTCTTAAGGTATTACTTTCAAGTACATTGTTATTTGTTTCACCTTTTTTCATATTTATTTTTTTTCGTCATGTTTATAATATTAATGAATCATATTTTGTTCATTTGTTTCAGCAAATCTAGTTGCAACAAAGCTTACTGCAAAAATTAGCTTATAGGAAATAGTTGTGATTCAGACTATTATAGTAAATCTCATTGAATGATATTTTGTTTTAATTTGTATTAGTCTATTTTAGAATATTATGTTAATGGTATTAAATAAATTAATTTTATTACTTTTAGACATTTAATAATATTGTAGTAATTATATTGGATATTTGGATAAATCATGATATTAAATAGTAGTTCTAAGAAAAAAAGATAAAATTTAAATGAGTAACTCATTGGCTCGAAGTGAATCAAATAGTTCATGAATGCTTGATTGAGTTAGGTTTCAAAAAAAAAATGTAAAAATCAAACCTAACCAAACTCATCAAATTTGATTGAGTTGAATTTTAAATTTGACAAAAAACAATCTACAAACATCCCTATTTTTGGGGTTATTGCAATTGTTTAGTAAGTATGAATGGTGTTTCTCATAGTCTACATGAGACACAATTTATATGTAATTTTTGACAAAATTTCATACATTTTATTTGTATATTGGTCCTCTTTAATAAACTTGTTTTGCCATTATAATTTTTAATTTTTTCTAAAAGATTACGAAGTTCTCTCAAATCTTTTAGATTTGTAAAATAAATTAAATATTTTAAATTCTAACTATATAAATCTGTAAAAATCTAAACTGTAAAATCTTAATGACAATTTAAAAAAATATTGAATAATACATAATATTTTTAATTAATTTTTAAAATTCACAAACATAACTTTTTAAAAATTTACAAAGTTTTATTTATATAAAAATAATCTTTTAAAATTTGAAAGATACTTCTCAAAAATTGGAAAACCTTACATTACACCTTAAAAGCTCCTTCAACCGAGGAAAAGAGTTTAATATAGGCATTAAAAGATACACGTCAAAAAGATGAAACAACCATTGAGAAACGCCATGGAGATAATTAAAGACGAATGAGTTTGGGCACTTCGACGTCATTTCGGATGATTCAGAATTTCAGATTTCAAATAATGGAAAATGCTTCAATGATTCAAAAAAGTCTATAAAACCATGTGAGAGAGTGGAAAGTCTACAAAGTTTTCAATGGAATGAAATTTCAAATTAGCAACAATTTTGTTTTTACTGCAATTAGCAACAATTTTGTTTTTACTGCAATTAGCAACAAACTTAATACAGTATAGCCACTAACTCTATCTACTAATAAGTAACTGAGAATAAATCAAACAGTCCAAATCCTAATGTAATAAAGCAGAAAATAATCTTTTTTTTTTTATCTGTAACGATCCAACACAGACATGCATAAAAAATCCCCGTATGCAAAATATATAAAAATTATTCACATCTTATAAATAAAATGAACAATAATTAAATTTTATACTCTCACTTTTAAAAAATGCATGTATCCATACTCATAGCTTGCAAATTGTGTCCTTTTATACACATACCTGTATCATTTACCTGCATTTTAATTAACATGAAAAATTGATAAATAAATAATAGTAATTATAAAAATTGATATTAATTCAATTAACATCACATTCAAAGATATACGAGAGGACATATTATATGATATATGAGAATGAAAGGATTAATTCTGAATCGCATAATCAAACATTAACGATCAAGATTTATTGTTATGTGACCACTTAAAAAATTATGTGATTTGTTTATATTGAATCTCAACCCTTTTATGTATAATTATACCACTTAGATTTAATCATATCACTCTCATAAGATGTTTTATCTCTCTCATATATATATTCGTGTGCTAATTAGTTACAAAGAGATCAAATTAAACTATATTTAAAATAAATATATATGTTTTTATTAACATTGATATTTTGTTATAAATAGATCATTTCTATATTTGTGAAGTTACAAATCTTATGTAAGAGTTATTTTTAGTATATAATAATATCACTAAGGAATTTTAAGTGTAATTAAATTTTGATTGAAGATTAGTTTTATATTTGGTTCTTGCATAGATATCTTAAAATATTATTATGAGGTCTAATGTCTTAATTAGGATAATACCAAATAAAAAAATAATAGGTTTTCGTAATTACGATAATGTCTTAATTTTACCTTCAATCACTACAATAGGTTTTCGTAATGGAATAATTGCCATTTTAGATACTTAGGAACAAAGGATAGCTGCAAGTGCAATTCTTCTTACAATCATCTCATGGAGACCTTATCTAGACTTGCGTGAGATACAAGAATTCATTGTATGTCTACGTTTGAATGTTCATGCACGAAAAGACGTGCTCAAATCATATAGCAGAGTCAGCAGCGTTTGCTTAGGGGCTATAAATGGTGGTTGGCCAGATAAAGTAAAGTTTGGGTAGCATCAACTCGATCTGGCTATTGAAACATGAAAACCCGGTTTCACATACTATGTGCGGTTGGTATAAACTAATGAGTAATGATTGATCCTGTTTCATCCAGTCACAGTTACAGTTGTGTTGATCACAAATAAATAGTCAATAAAATATCAGTGAAGGATTCATCATGTCACAACACCATCCAACCAAAACCAAAACCAAAACCAAAATCGCCCACTGGTTGATTAACTCGATTTGCATTTTGGCTTCAATGCAACCTTTTATTTTTCTATGCCAGTGCCCCTGGTTTTTGTATCATATACTGGATCAACGAGTGTCCCATCCACAGTGGCTTTTAGACAGTTGAACCCAAAATATTTGTGTACAACAACAATTACGTGGACCTTGGACTAGTCCAAACGTGGTGGAGAAGCATGATGAAGACTTGGTTTACAAGGAAAAATCTGATTCCCCATCTAAATGAAATAATTAAAAAATACACCGGATCACATGATAACTACGAAATGAACTTGGACTTGCCATTCTCAAGGTACTCTCTAACTAATTGTCTAATCATTTTAAGTCTATGCTTCATATAAACTTATCAAACTATATTATACCATCTAGTAGTTTGTTTAGTGTTAAAGCGGTTTTAAATCTTTTGTAGCCCTATATATACCCCATCCAGTAATGTATCTTCAGCAAACAAACACTTAGCACATAGATGGCTATTCCTGTGATAGATTTCAGCACTCTCAATGGAGACAAAAGGGGTGAAACCATGGCGCTTTTGGATGAAGCTTGTCAGAAATGGGGTTTCTTTCTGGTAAAGAGAATTAGATTTGCGTTAATTCCTCCTTTTAATCAATTGTTAGTTTAGTTGGCTTTGTTGTTTAATACATTACATGTGCAGATTGAGAACCATGAAATTGACAAAAACCTGATGGAAAAGGTGAAGGAGCTAATTAATATTCACTATGAGGAGAACCTGAAGGAAGGTTTCTACCAGTCCGAGATAGCAAAGACCTTGGAGAAAAAACAGAACACCTCTGATATAGATTGGGAAAGTGCCTTCTTCATTTGGCACCGTCCCACTTCCAACATTAAGAAAATCACAAACATCTCACAGGAGCTTTGGTTAGTCAACTCAACCTGGGTGACTTCTAATGTAGAGAAATGCTGGCAATATATTTTCTGACTTTTTTAAACACACAGTTTACTATAGGTTAAAATTATTGAAAATCATAAAATTTTCGGAATCTTACTTTATTATTTAATAAATCTCATTTATAGTTTTATAATTTTTAATAAATTTTAACTAATAATAAAAATATATTAAAAAAATTGTGTTAGAAAATGTGTTTGATAACACTTTTTTTCCTCCTAATGAATAACACTAGATCTGCCCTATGAAGCACGGGCATTCCAGTCCTTTGTCGTGTTCAGTGTCCGACACGCGTCCGTGTCAGTGTTCGACACCGACACGACACCCGTATTACGTTCTATATTTTAGACATTATAGGTGTCCACGTGTCAATATCTATGTCGTGTCCAGTGTCCGTGTCGATGTCAGTGCTTTATAGTATCTGCTCCCTTCTTTGGAAACACACACAAACACTTTGTCTTAAAAATGCACAATCTGATACCAATTTTATATGTAAATGCAGCCAAACAATGGATCAGTATATTGACCAACTCGTTACGCTGGCAGAGAAGTTATCTGAGCTTATGAGTGAAAATCTTGGTTTGGAGAAAAACTACATTAAGGAGGCATTTTCTGGAACAAATGGACCTGCTATGGGAACAAAAGTGGCCAAGTACCCTCAATGTCCACACCCTGAACTGGTTAGAGGACTTAGAGAACACACAGATGCTGGTGGCATCATCCTATTGCTCCAAGATGACCAAGTGCCTGGCCTAGAATTCTTCAAAGATGGCAAGTGGGTGGAGATTCCACCCTCCAAGAACAATGCCATTTTTGTGAACACAGGTGACCAAGTAGAAGTGTTGAGCAATGGCTTTTATAAAAGTGTTGTGCACAGGGTCATGCCTGACAAAAACGGAAGTAGACTCTCCATAGCCAGCTTTTATAACCCAGTTGGTGAAGCCATTATTTCCCCTGCTAACAAACTCTTATATCCAAGTAATTATCGTTATGGAGACTATTTGGAGCTATATGGCAACACCAAGTTCGGTGAAAAGGGTCCCAGATTTGAATCTATCAAGAATATGACCAACGGGCACTGCAATCTTAAACCTTGAATAAAGATCAAACATATACCCTTCATTCTAGTTAATTTTACAAGTCATGTTTTTCGCGTTCTCCTTAAAAGTAGTCAAGAAAGAAATACGTAACATAAGTTTTTTTTTTTTTTTTATGGTTTTAATATCAATAATAACAAAGAAGAAAACACAAGTTTTTTCTTTATCTATATCCATCCCTTTCTTTCTGTACTTTTTATAAACTTTCAGTTATTCTACATACTAGTTTTTTTGAACATAACACGTGTATTACTCTAATAAGCAATAAAAATCTGCCTCCTAATGTGATGCACTAACTAGGAGCAACTCAGATAAGACAAAAGTACATAACAAATAAACCGGTAATTATTTACCCAAATAAATTAATTATTTATACAAAGAATACAAGCCAAATATTATTTACACAAATAATATATTTCATTGCATTGCATGGTGAGTAACCGATTCTTCTAGCACAACTTTTTTTTAATATTTTTTTTATTTCCGTGTTAGTTGAGATTTCTTAACTAATGTTTTTTTTAGATACGTTGAAAGAACCCATTTTTCAACGTGGATTTCTTTTATTTTTTAAAACTTAGTTTTTATTTTTTTTAAATGTTTTAGAAATTTTTTTAATTGTTTTAATTTTTTTATTAATTTATATATAAATTTTATTATATAAGAATAAAATTTTAATTTTCATATGTTGTTAATTTTATTTTGTTTAAAATTATTTTTAAATCATTCTATTGTGTTGTGAATTCTACACAACATTCCACAAAGATTAATTTTATTTAATTTATTTTAAAGAAAACATTTGTAATTCATTTTTATCAAATAGTATTTTTTTAAAAAAATAATTAATCCTTAAATGAAATATTTAGAATAGGTGACATAATTTAAAAGCTTCTATTGAAGAAAATGAAAAAAATAAATAAAGAAAACTTAGATAAATAATTGAAGGATTAACCTGATTGAAGTACATAAAAAAGTAGTTAGAACAACTAGTTTGAACAATGACTGCACAAATTCATCACACATCAAAACAATAATCTCATTAGTAGTTCTTGGTTTGTGCAACAGGGCAATGATTTCATATCATTTGGAGAACGCTCAAAAGTTGCATTCAACTCAATCAAATCTTTGGTACTAAATTCTAAATAGATGAAAAATATTTTTTTCCACATCATCGTCACATTTGAGCTTTATACAGTCATATTCAACGCAACCATCACCTACGTAAATTGATTAACGGTAAAAAATTATTTTCCTTAAGGCATAAAGTGACATGTCCTCACTTATTGTGATGACTTTAGGATCACTAAGACATTCAAACATTATTTATTCATATGATGGAATTATGTCACCATCGCAATACATAAGAGCGGACACACTTTTCATGTTTTAAGCAATATGGTGAATATATATCAGACAAAGGTATTGAGTTGCATCTAACCCCTACTGCTATTTATATTAGGTGTAACTTGTTCTCCTGTAACTCATACAACAGTTGAGATCGCACCAACAATGTAAACGATTTAGATTGCGTCTTAATTTATTACTGTTGGTTTGCGTAATTTGAAAAAAAACAATGTTCAGTGAAATCATCTTGTAAAAAACCTTGTTCAGTCACATCGTCTCGAAACAAGCAATGAGGTCAAATCGTCAAGGAAAAAACAATGTGGGGTCAAATCGTCTCGAAAGAAACAATGTCTAGTCAATTCTTCTCTAAAAAATGTTGTGCTCATTCATTAAATGCAATGTTCAAACAATTAACAAGGAAAAACTAGCATTCATAGTACACACTAATTTAACTAAGGCAATTAATGTCGTCTATGTCCACCAGTTTCACATTTAGGAGGTTGTCTGTTTCTTACCAACTGTCGACATACTCATCCATGTTCTTGCAGTTGAAGTTGTTCATCAAGAACAATATGTTGCTCTTCATAGATGAAGTCATTAATATTTGGTTGATTGGTTGAAGAATTGCCAACAATAGTTTTGTAAAAGGATGCAAACAAAGGTATGGACATGCTTTGCATGTACGCATAAGAAGATTCTGATGTTCGAAGATCTGTACCTATGAGATTGTCTTTAAAGTCTTCTCCGCTAGCATTGAAGAACTGTGGATTGTACCCATAATTTTGATGATGATGTTATTGTGGCGTGTATTCATATGATTAAGGAAGTGGTTGTAGTCCTTCATCATGCATGTTGGCAACAAGTGGTGAGCTTTGTGGTGGAGGATGTTGTTAAGTTTTCATCTTTGGATTTGAAGGAGATGTGGCAGCAATGTTTGAATGAGTTGCAAACCATGTTAGATAAACTTTTGAATTTGCTCATACCAGTTCATGTAATAACTCATATGTTCAAGATGTCTTTGAATAAGTTGTTCGATTAACACATTTTGGCATTTTTCCTTCCAAATTGCAATCCACTCATGATGCTCTTCTGCCCAATTTGTGTTAGTGTGTCTTTTCCTGTCAGTTTGATGGAATTTATCAAGATTATGAGGTGAATTTGATGTCTTGACAAAGTCCAAATTAGAGCATGATCTTGTCAATTTGCTACCATACTACCACTGGGAAACAACTTAAAGCGACACAAACACTTCATATTTTGAAATCCTTTTATGCATATTTTGGCAAAAATAACTCAAACCCTCTGTAAGGCATCTAATGGAATTGAAAAAGCAATATGCGTTAATAATTTATAAAATAATGTAATTGACATTTGAATAAATAAAATAAAAATACATGGTTCATCCTCCTCATTATGCATGTTATCGAATCTTGATCTATGGCCTATAACATTGTTGCGTGAGACTGTAGAAAATTGTAACCCTCTATCACTCCATCTAGTTAAATGTAATATGTTAATGTCTAATATTTCACCAAAATTGGTATTTGTTTGAGTGAACAAATTTTATTTACCTAGTTACAAGTGGATATGAGGTTGGCTCTCGACCTTTGGTTGAATGAATGACATGCAACACAATGTCTAAGACTGCAATAACATTGTACATCCTCCCATTTTTTAGATGATGTATAAATTGTCTTACACATTTCTATATACAAATGTGTTAAACATGTCGAACCCTAGTTGTATCATCCAGCTCGTTCAAGATCTGCTAACATAGCTAGATACATCAGGTGAACTCTATTTTTTGACTTGTCTGACATTAAGACTCCACCAATCAGTCCTAAAATGTATGCTCTACAATGAACTGTTAATTATTGTGGGAGAGTCAACATGTTTTCTTTTAATCATTTTAATTTTAGTGTTAATCTCACTAGTGCATTCTTTAGGGGAACAACACCTATATATTATGTGCACATTTGTTCTCAATCATAATATGTTGGGCTAGTAACTGGTTTTCCATCAACACGTAAACCCAGTTAAAGAGTAACATCTTCCAAAGTGATTGTGCACTCACCAACTGAAAGATAAAACATGTGTGATTCAGGTTTTCACATTTCAACCAAAGTAGTCATTAAAACATCGTCAATTTTAATTTGTCTAAGCTTTGCAACATCTAAAAACCCAGCTTGAACAAACAAAGATTAAATTTTGTGATTTGGAGAAGGCATATCTTGAGCATATGACTAGATTACATTATTCGTTACTTGCAGAAATCAAAATAATAATAACATGAATATTTGTAAGTTATAACATAATTAACATTGAAAAATACAAAATTTATTACATACTTTTCCATAATATGAAGGTGTTGTTTCCAAAGAAGAGGAACAGTTGTAGCTTCCATGGTTTAGGCTTTGCTACTAACGTCATGAAGAAGTTAAAGAGGGATATACGAGAACGAGAGAAAATGAGTCTATGTTTGTATATGATGACAAACATTTATTGTATTTATAGAAAAATTTAACAGCAACACAATTTATTCGGTGTGATCTTGGTCATTGATTTTATCGGTAGAATCTTGGTTATTCAACGTATGTTGCTCCAATTGGTGTTATCTAAGTCATTGATTTTGTCAATGAGATCTTGGTCATTCATCATGTGTTGCTCCAATCAGTGTTATCTAAGGGGTGTTACACCTTGTGGCCTCAATAATCTTAAGAGGGATAGGCTTAGAATGCAGAAGAAGCAACAACAATCAATTTAATAATGTTCTATAAACATGCAAGGCAAAATTGATTGCAATAACATAAATGAGATAAGGGAAGAGAGAATGCAAACACAGTTTTATACTGGTTCGGCCATAACCCGTGCCTACGTCCAGTACTCAAGCAACCCACTTGAGATTTCCACTATCTTTGTAAAATCCATTACAAAGTCTGAACCACACAGGGACAACCCATCCCTTGTGTTCAGGAATCCTTTACAACAAGAGACTCACAATCTCTTAACCAATCTCATTGAATAAGAAGAATGGAAGAAGAATTCTCTCTTCAAGAGAAGAATATTACAATGAAGATCATGTAAGAATCCTTATAGATTTTGCAAGTGTTTGATCAAGGATTTCTTGAGAGAGCATTTGACAATGAAGTTCTTTTGGAATCTCTCTCATTGTCTTTTGAGAGGATAAGACATTTTTGCCAAGCAAAACTCTCTGCCTAAAATTCGTGCCCAAGTCACCTATTTATAGGCCTTTGATGGCCATTCACAAATCTAATGAAAAGATGTGACTGTTGGCAGATTTTTTGAAAACTTTCCACTGATAATCGATTATAATGTTTGTGTAATCGATTACACAGTTATAATTTGAAGGGTTATGACTTTTGAATTTGAATTTCCAAAGTTTCGTTGCTGGTAATCGATTACAGACATATGGTAATCGATTACATGTTGAAAATTCAAATTCAAAACATTTTTCAACAGCTATTTCTCAACCCTGTCTTCTGGTAATCGATTACACTTCCTGGTAATCGATTACCAGAGCCTTGAATGTCTTGAAAACACTTTGTTTTAAGGCAATGCTTGGTCTTTAATGAATCTTGAAACATGGCTTTGCTTGTTGAAGCACTCTTGAATTATTCTTGAAGCAAATGCTTATCATTTGAAGCAGCCTTGTTTGATTCTTCTTTGACATCATCAAAATCATGTATACATACATTCACAAGGGGTTCATTTTGTTGGTGGGATCTTGGTTGTTCAACATCCGTTGCTCCAATCAATGTTATCTAAGTCGTTCATTTTGTCGGTGGGATCTTAACTGTTCATCATGTGTTACTCCAATTGGTGTTATCTAAGCCATTCATTTTGTCAATGAGATCTTGGTCATTCTTTTTGAAGTGCATGTTACAAGTCATTAAACATTATAAATATAATTTGTTCACCTTAATCAAAAGCCTTACTACTACCCTAAACCTAAACCATGACTTCATTATTAGTCACTACGATTGTGTATTACAATGACGTCATCAAAATAACTAAATATGATTCAACGTTTGTAAGTGATTCACCAAAGATCGTTCAACTTGACATTAGAATGTCACTTGATGCCTTGAAACAAGCAATTATGAACAAGATTAGTCTACCAAATGGTAAAATGGTCATGGATACACATTTTTGATGTCCTGTATCACTTGTTGGTGATTGTTTTCAGTACAATGCATGCATACCGCAAGATGATGAGGACATAATTACTATGTTTTCTATATTCGGGAAACTCTCCAACCTCACATGCCTTGAATTATATCTTACCACCGCAGACACACCTACACAAACATGTGCACAACCACCACCAATTTCTGCAAGCTCTTTGAATTTGGGGGATTTGGATGAATACCTTGATTAAGCAATGAACCTTGAATCGAGTTTTGAAGAACCCCCTCCCTCACAAATTATTTGATTGCTATTTTATTATTTAATGATTTATAGTCATCATGTGTGTTGTTCATTGTTGTATTACTAAGTGTTTTCTTTGTAATAAAAATATTCATCATGTGTGTTGTTTATTGTTGTATTACTTTTTATAATAAAAATATTCTTCATGTGTGTTTTAAGGCCAAAAGTTTGAAGTATGGAATGAAATCTTGAAGTTTCAATGATTTTTTCTTGTTTTTGGCCGCTTCATTAATGCATTTTAGGGTCGAATGAAGACTTGAAAGTTATCTTACTAGGTTAATTGACATGAAAACTACGGGATTGTAACATTATTTTAACCAAAATAACTAATACATATGACAATCTAGGTCCCAAAAGTTGCAATCATGGATTGATTTTTAGAAGTTTCAATGATTTTTTCTTGATTTTGGCCACGTCGTTAATGTATTTTAAGGTTGAATCGAGACCTGAAAGTTACCTTATTGGCTTCATTAACATGAAAAATATGGGAATGTAATATTATTTTAACCAAAATAATTGATGCACATAACAATCTAGGTACTAAAAGTTGCCTTCATGGATTGATTTTTTGAAGTTTTAGTGATTTTTTCCCTATTTTTGGTCATTCCATTAATGTGTTTTAAGGTCAAATCAAAACCCAAAAGTTGCCTTATTGGTTTCATTGACATGAAAAATATGGGAATGTAATATTATTTTAACCAAAATCACTGATACACATAACAATCTAGGTGTCAAAAGTTTCCCTCATGGATTGATTTTTTTATATAAATAAAAGTGTTTTTTCTTGTTATAAAAAATGCACATTTTTACTAGCCTAAACCCTAATTATGAAATCTAACCTAAAACATAACCCTTAACCTAACCCTAACCATAATTATGGATCCCGAATCCTAAGTCTACACCATAACACTAACCTTAAACCTAGGTCAAAGACACTTTTGATTTACGTCGGTGCGTTAGAGACATTTTTGTTTTATGTTAGTGTGTTAGGAAATCCAATGTTTTACATTACCGTGTTAGAGACACTTTTGTTTTACGTCGGTGGGTCACAAACACTTTTACTTTATGTTAGAAAATCCAATGCTTCAAACCCTAACCCTTAAGTCATAAATCTTGAACCCTGATCCTTGTATATAGAAGTCATATTCACCTTCATTTAACTCTTATGCACAACACTTTCTTTCTTTATTACTTTCTTCCAACTTTGCAAACATAATACACAACATGTCTTCCTCATTTGTCAATTGGTTAATGCAACTTGTTGATGACCAAGACGTCAAAAGTATGATTTTTGTTGTTTGTCAACATGAGGTTCTTACACGCATTGAATTGTATGCAAACATTAAGCTAAATACACTTCCCACCCCAAATCCTCAACCAATATCTCATGAACCTCAATATTATTCAAATCCCAAGTCCCATGTTTCACACACATCTAATGCACACATCTTCTTTTACTTAACTTCTTTCTGCACCATTTTCTACCAATTTGTTTTTATTCACAAACATTTGGTGTTATTGAGGATCAACCTCACCCACTATCATTTGTGATAACGATGGTTGTGCTTGAACATACAGGGCAACATACATCCTTGCAAGTAAGAAGTGGGAAATAAGAAAGCTTCATGAAGCTCATACATGTTCAAACTAAAGAATACACTGCCACACATACTGAAAACATGGTTGGCAAAGCAAAATGTCATTGAAAACTATTAGATTTCAACTTAAAACCAATTGGCACTAAGTGAAGTTGTCCAACAGATATATATAAGCTGCACCCCAAGATTTGTGGCAGACGATGTGAGACTTCCTAACATCCTCCCTCCACATATGTCTGTCAATACAGGCAAGTCTACTAGAATAGGCAAGAACTAAGATGGACTATATGCTTTGATAACATGCTTGATTTCAACTTAAAATCAATTGATACTAAGTGAAGTTGTCCAACAGATATATAATCTTTAGTCAAATTTTATTTATCTTTATTTTAAATTAGTCAGAATTCATTTTTAAGTGAAAAAAAAAAAGAGAATATCATCTTCATATATGCGGTGTCAAGTGGAGTTGAGTATACAAAAATACTTATTCCAAACTAGAAAAGCAAATTAAGCAAGCAAAACATCCGATCCGATGGGGGTAGGCAACAACATGAGTGCAGTGTTGAACTTCATAGCCCTGTTGGCCTCAATACCCATAATAAGTGCTGGTGTGTGGCTAGCCTCCAAACCAGACAACGAGTGCATCCACAACTTCCGCTGGCACGTCCTCGTACTTGGCCTCCTCGTACTCCTCATCTCTCTTGCAGGCTTTGTGGGTGCTTACTGGAACAAGCAGGGGCTCTTGGCCTTTTACCTTTGCTGCATGGCCATCCTCATTTCTCTTCTCCTTTTCCTTCTTGTCTTCTCTTTCGTCGTCACTAGACCCGATGGAACCTATCATGTCCCTGGAAGAGGCTTCAAGGAGTCCATGCTCGTTGGCTTCTCCCCCTGGCTCAGGAACCATGTCTTCACCGCTTCTTCTACCACTAGTTGGAACAAGATAACCACTTGTTTGGCTCATTCTTATGTCTGCATTAAACTCACCCAGGACTACGCTTCTGCTGATCACTTCTTCAACTCTAGTAATATCTCTCCTTTACAGGTCTCTCATTTAATTTGTTTATATACCTACCTTGTTATTTATAGGTTAAGCATGAGAGTTGTTGAACTCCGTAAATCGTTTTAATGATTCACACACATGTTGAAGTATACTTCAATTGTTTTGATCTTGAAAAATATTAAAAACTCACATTATATATAAATTAAGGATATGAATAGGCTTTGATTTCATGGGTTTTAAACTGCTTGATTGGAATTTCCATATGATTCTAAAAAAAGAATAAGATTTCTTAGGTTCGTTGAGGCTCAGTGAAACATGATATCCTTAATTCTAGTTACTCTAGCTAGGCTAGCATAATGGGAGTTAGGAAAGAAGAGTGAAGTGTGTGGGACCTAGTTTTCTATCTTTGCCCAACATATATGACATGGATCAATTTGCTTTTTAAATTAGAGGTTAGTAGGCATCCCTTCCTAATGCTGTGACCTAACTGCAGATAACAACGGTCCATCTAAATCTCACCACTTACAACTTTACTAAAAACCGTATCTTGAGTCAGCATGACTTGGGAATGCATAATCAGTATAAAACATTACATTCCATCCGCATGGACTAGGATTGAAAGGATGATTTTGCCCCTATAAAGATCTACATGCCAGCTGAAAAATCTACTCACTGATTTACTAAAGTAGAGAAATTAAGAAATTTTGCTTGTCTTTATTGCACGTGATAATAAAGTCATGTTATGGTTGCCAGCTTTTGGGCTGCATATCACGGGGTTGTTTTCTTTATGATAAAATATGTTCTAGGTTTACTCTTTTTTAAGTCAAAATTAGTCTTAATTGTTATACTTTAAAATTAATGATTTTAAAAATCATATATACGTTTTTATAACCGGTAGTTTTTGTCTCCATGAAATTGGAATACTAAAATGAGAGACGAACAGCTTGTTAAAAAGTAGGACCAAGATTAAAATCATCATTTTTAAAGTATAAGACTAAGATAAACGTTAATCATAATCTACGGGACACAAATCACATTTTATCCTTTTCTTTAACTTTCTTCTTTGTAATAGTTTTTTTCATCCATGGGAATAAAAGACGGTGTTAGAAAACTTACAATAACTCACACACCCTTGTTGAATCAACTAAGCTGGATTCCTTTAATCCCTTCTTTATGCTAATCAACTAGTCTTATATTACAGTCAGGATGTTGTAAACCTCCAACTTCTTGCGGATACAATTATGTGAATCCTATACTGTGGATAAATCCTGTGAATCCAATGGTAGACCCAGATTGCTACTTGTGGAGCAATGACCAGAGCCAGCTCTGCTACAACTGCAATGCATGCAAGGCAGGTCTACTAGGAAACCTCAGAGAAGAGTGGAGGAAAGCCAATATCATTTTGACGGTGGCAGTTGTTGTACTCATCTGGGTCTATCTCATTGCATGCAGTGCCTTCAAAAATGCTCAAACAGAAGACCTCTTCCGCCGTTACAAAAGGGGTTGGGTTTGATCCTCTTTCCTTCATTCAAGTTTTTCTTTTTTCTCTTTTAAAATTGATCTTTCATATTTTCTTATTCCTGTAAGAACATTTTTCACTAATGTGTATATTACTTATTGGTTTTCTCTGTGACATGAAAAGTTATCGGAAGTGATAAAGGAAGAAATCTTCCAACATCAAACTAGTCAGAATAGAATCCTGATTCTAGCTTTCCTCAGAGTATATAATAATTCTTATATGCCAAATTGTCCACGGCTTCTTGTATATATATTTTAAAATAATCTTGGTACTTAGATGCTGCCATGCTGGTATCCACAATCTTGACATCAATAGTCTTGAATTCAAACCTTCAATATACAACTGTCTTAAATACTTTAAGGAGAGTTCCCATAATAACTTTTACTTGACTGCTCCAGTGAAACGTATACTTGTGATCTCTACCTAAACAAAATTTTAAATGCCTGATCAAGCAAAAGGAAAAGGCAACTGCCACTACCGACCATAAAGAAACAAGTGCTTTTGAATTTTAATGTTTCACAGATCTCCAATGAACCGAAAGGTAGATCTTCCCAAAGTAGCAATTTTTTATGCATGATTGTAGAGTACAAGAAACAAAGAGCTAGGAATTCAGTTTGTGTGTTCAATGCTTGTGGTAACAATCACTAACACCAATAGATTAGTTATCTACTGCATATACTGATATGCCACGAGAGACAATAAAAATAATTTAATTGGAGATATTGTGTACATTCCCATGAAGGGCCTTGGTCACAAGAAACATTACTATAAAAAAGATTAAGATACAATATGATTATATGAACGGATTTCTCCCGTCAGATTCACTACTGATAAGTGATAAGTAAATACTATATTGGTACGAACTCTCATTTCATATTTCTCTCAAGCAGTAGAGAGCTTCCTAGAGTACACAATGTACATAGGATCTGAGCGTCCAGGATTAGGAGATATATCCACAGCCTACAGAAAAATGCAAACGGCATTAAGCCTTGAATTGACCTCAGCAATAACACTTCCATAGTAATTATATGAAACATTGCAGAGAGTTATCATAATTATTTTATGAGCCTAGTAGAGTTTAAAATTTCTGATTTATATATAGAGACGAGCAGTGGTGAAAGAAAGTACCCTTCAGCATTAGATGAAACATACTATAGTATGTTAATAAACCGATCCTAGAAATTAGAATTTAGAAAGTAGTTTAAGATTCATGCTACTTGAATCTTGTCCCCATAAAATGTGTCAGTCTACTACTAAATGGAAAATTTAATTATGACCGTGCAGATAGCTGAATGTCCTTCACGTAAGCATTGAAAAAAATATCAGTTATGGAATTACCTGAGGAGGTTCAAATCCTCCAGCATAATGGAAATATGACCCAACAATCATAACATGATCAGCATCCCCAGTTGATGTCCATATAGAAATGGCTTTTGTCCAGAAGCATCGGTTTGAAAAGCTAAAATCATCAATGAAGACATCATGAGTTGCATAGCACATACGAGTACAAGATCAATAAAAGATGAAACATCATCCAACAGAAAACAGGCATTGCTGTAAAGATTAAATGCTTGTTTATATGCAATATGAAATAAAGGAACAGTTGTGTGCATTCTGACAATTTGGCAATGAATTTTAGTGGTCGAGGGGTAACAGATCTTGGATATGATTCAAACATGAGCAGAACTGTTAAAAAGTTCATTGACTGTATAAACTGGCATCTCAAAAATAATTAAAAGTGTCACTTTTAAGAAAATTAATGGTGTAAAGTTATTAAGCACAATTGAAGTTGCATCTTCCTTAGTATGAAATTTCTTGCAGATTGCTTTTAAACTTTAATGCTAGGTTCATTGGTTTTAAACATTTAGGTTAGTATAAAATATATCGTTATATCCATGTCAGGCACTTTGGCTAGCTTGTTTAGCCTTCTTTTGCATCGTCTTTCCCCTTTTTCTAGATGCATTGGGGAATTTCTAAACATAATTCTTAATCTGAAATATTCATTCTAGATACCAGATGGTTAGAAGGGTCCAGAAAATTTCTGAGTACAGATTATTTAGCTGTGTTCAGATTATTAAATATCCAAGAAATTGTTTGATTTTATATGGAAGTGGTTTGTGGAAAATCTTCTTTCAATTATCAGATTTTACAAAACTGTTAATATGAAGTAATTCCGAAATGGTTGACAAGATTATCACCTCATTATGGCCAGTCCACCTGGTTTAAGTATCCTGCACATCTCCTTGAAAACATCAAGAGGCTTTGTAAGGTAATCAACACTCACCTGCAGGGCATATTCAATTTTTAAGCTTTAAATGGCTTATATATATATGCTAATCAAGAATTCAGACACAGTTTTAGCCCCAAAAGATTTTAAATGAGGAGAGGGAAGGATCCGGAGTAACTGCTGCAAAAATATGCATCATACATAGAAAATAGCATGCACCACTTGAAATATTTTCAAGCATCGAAGTTAAGATATATGGGAAAGTATTTTTACCACATTAGTGATGATGTCAAAAGAGTTATCCGCAAATGGGAGTTTTGTGTTCACATTTAAGTCTTGCACAGCATACTCTGTGAGAACCTACAACATCAACAATTTCTATTAGTAGGTCCACGCTTCTCTATCAAAATTAAAATGTTGAGAATCTTGAGATATAGCTGTCACTACTTTTTAGTTGAATTGAATTCAGTACTGGCTAAATTATTGAATACAGGCTGTAGGATCGCAAATGGATATGAAAAAAATATATCTAAAAGAGGCACCTTAAGAATACCAAATTCAGTTTCAGTCCCAAAATTAAAGGTCAATGATCATCACATAACTCAGAAAGAGTATTGTCTTACTGGGTTCCCCTTCAGCTCTTCTTCATTCATGCCTAATCCCACCACTAGTTCTTGCTTGTATCCTGATGGAAAATGGCTGACCTAATGCAAAGTGGAGAATTATGACAATATGTATATGCAATGCAACACCAAAGAGACTGACTTATAGTACTAAAACTCTTACCCAACTGCTACACATATCCAAAATGCTTACTCCAGGAGTGTTGCTAGGTGGGAAAACTTTGGAGTAATACTTAGTCAGAGCAGCAATTGCAGGATCATCAATGTGTGTCACAAATCGAGGAGCTTCATAGAACAAGGAATCCGGTGTCCTAAGGAGAAAAATTTATTGGCATTATACACAAAGGCTAACAAATAGAAAATAGAGAGGGTAGGAATCATTTGAAACAAAAGGCACAAGTCAAAAGACTCAACAAAAATTTGAACACCACAGCCAATGCATTAGTCATATTAAAAAGAAAACATTTACACACGTTATAGCCTTGCTTTGTAAACTAAAAAATGTCAATATTCTTTACACAAGCAAATATGAAACAAAATGCAGAAAGCAAATAGGGGAGAAATTTACTCATCGAAGCGCTGGAAATCCTCCTCCTTAAAGGGGAACTGGTCGGGCCATTCGACATTCTTCAGTATCTGTAAAATGGGAATGTGGCACAAAGAATTAGAGAAACAAATACAAATAAATTTGCACTCAATTTCAAAACACAAGACCTGAGCCGTGGAACACTAGACAAAATAACTCTTTTAAATTGGTTGAATTATTGTGCACATCAATACAATAGAATACCATGACATATTCATTATTCGGCTAGCCTATCAGGCATCAGCAATGTGCATCCATAGAGCATGAAACATGAAAGAAAGAAAGAAAGATTATGGAATGATGACCTCATCCACAGAGGGACCAGCCGTTATCCTAGCCAAGGCAATGAAGGATTTGCTACCAGCCATAGACAAGAAGGAAACCCCAAGGCCCAATAGCATACGACGAGGACCCTTAACTCTCCAATTCCACTTCTTTAATACTGCTCTTGACAGAGTAGTGGAAGTGGCAGTGGCAGAAACATCACCCAACACTGGCAATGGCAACCTCGTGTGCAACCTTAGTCCAACAAAATTGGTCATCCTTTCACACTTCACTCAACAACACATGCCATCCTCATCCAAATGGAACTACCACTTCACTTCTCCGCTGCCTGGATTATCCTCAAACATCATTGGCAAGTGATACATACCCACCTTACGTGGCTGCCTTCTAGCCCACTACCATAACTATAAAATTTTACTTTCAGATAAATAAATCATTTTGGACTACACAACTTCAGGAATGTCTCGCATCATAATTCACATCATATAAATTATAATATAAGAGAAGAGAAAGTTTATGCAATTTTCATTTTATTTGTTTTATTAACATTGACATTTTTTTTTTACTAAAAACGTAAATGTATGAAAATTGTATATGCATAAATTTTGTTAAGCGATGGGTTTTTTTTTTTGTAGTTCAAGATATATTAGTAGTAATTTCAAATCAGCAAAAAGAAAAAAGTAGTGATTTCATTTATTATTTTACTTATAAATGTAGATGTAACAAAAAAAAAAGGATTTCTCCTACGGGAACGGTAATATTCTATAGCCCAAATACCAACCTAAGAGCTCATTTGAACAAGAAAATTAGCATTAGTACAAAAATTTTATACAATTAAAAGTCATATATATATAATAAGATTACTAATATATAATATAATTTTTTGAAAAACAATATTATAAGTTGATCTTTTTTATATAAATAATATAAGTCTTTGATTTTAGCACTGCCCAACGCTAAACCCCTAGTTGTGACTCTCTCTTTTTTGTTTGTTTTTCTAGTGACTTTGGAACAGTGATGTATCAGTTTGGTGAATAATACCAATAAAAAAAAATTAAATTAACCTAACATGGCCAGACTTGACTTCAAGGCCCACATTGAGAAGCTTGCATGAAATTGCTAGAGATTTGACTAAATGGCCCAGTTCATGAACGTAGCCATAAAAAAAAAAAAAAGCAAGCCTCTCTCGTGACATGGCACCGCACCGCAGAAGAATTTATTGTAGAAAAACAACAAAACAGTTCACACAAAGCTGTTAACATCTTCTAGAAAATAATAGAGAAATAAGAAACTATACATTATATTATAGCTTAAAAAACTTGAGACCAATTTAACATGAAAACAATATAGAATTATTGTTACAACAACTTGCGTTGTTCACCTTCTGTAGAATTGCTAAGAAACAACTCGCCATGCTAGCTAGTATTCAATACAAGGAACTTGAATTTATACCTAAACGTCACTACCTCTTATTAAAAAAATAGAGATCAAACACAACTTTTGCATGTTAACTTTTTAAAACAAAAAATTTGATAGCGTCAATAACTCTTGCTTTCGTTGTCATTGTGATAAAATTGTCTGATCTTTTGTTTCTAATGACTAGAGTTGTCTCTTTTCATGGGATGTCAATCCAAAACTAAGAGCTCAAAAGAGAAAACAAGTTTCAGAATTATGATACCACAAACGAAAACCAAAACGAGTTCCACCCGTTTTTAATTAACTAAAAGATAAATAGAAAAACAAGAGGGTTGAGAGAACTACCATCAAATATAACTAAACTAAATGTACTGTCTTTGTGGGTGATTAGGAAAGGCTGGCCTACCAAAGACGTAACATTTCATTTTGGGGGATTGTGGGCAATCAAGTAACAAGTTTAAATGCAAAAAATGTCACAAACTACATGAAACACAATACTACCAGTGTATAATATAATATTGCCTTCTAGCTAGCAGCAATTATTCTCAGGAAAAAAAAAAAAAAAAAAAAAGCTTGCAGCAACTATATTATATACAGTACGTACTTGCAAGCATAAATAAATATATAAATTGCAGATTATTTACTATAGAAAACACCAGCTGTTACGAAATCCTAAAGTCAAAGAGGGATTCAAAAAACTTAGTGAGCCATTGCTGATGTGCAAACTAATTTATATTGTAGTGCTCTAATGATTGGGAGTGTTTGTGAGAATGGCTATTTTTTTTTTTGTGTAAAATGAAGATAATGGATATCTTATAATAATTTATACATCATATTTAATCAACTAAATTAATTTTTTTTATAATATACATGTTATTACAGCATAAAAATTTGATAGTCTAATAACAATATACTGATTATCTTTAAATTAATTTTCATATTTTGTTAGTATTTGATGTTTTATTTACTTGTTTAATTACGATTAAGAGTCTAGAATAGTTGAATACAAATAAAGATATATATATATATATATATATATATATATATATATATATATATATATATATATATATATATATATATATATTGTCTTTAATTTAAATCACATTTAACGTTTCATATCATGTCAAATCAATATTAATTTTAAAACATTTAATCTTTGTTATCTCATTTTCCTTCCTTAATACATTAATTCATATAATTTCAACTTGTTATATTGTAATTAAACATAGTTTTATACATTATAACTTGACGATAAAGATTTATATCGGAGATCTATAATATTTCACATCGGTAAATAAAGACAAGTTAAAGATACAAGTGTAGAGGTATTAAATTTAATTGGTTTAAATCTTGTAGATGATACATTTCCTATGCTAATTGATACACAAAAGGAAGTAGAAGCAACCTAGGCAATAAAAAGACAAATAAAGAAAATTAAACAATACTATGAGATGAGAAAGCTTTTAAAAAAAAATGCATTTGTTTCCATTAATCATGTTGTATATGGTTTTGATGAGACATTTTCCTTCTTTAATTCCATTTGCTTTTTACAATATTGTAACACGCAACTTGAGATAACCACCAATACCAAAAACTAAATAAGCAATTATTGTATTAAACAAAGTTGATAACGGCAAGCTATATGTCACTTTTAATTCTTCGTATATGGTTAACAAATTTGACAATTACTTTCCTATGAATTTTTCAAGGAAACTTTGCTGTTGAATTTTCTTTCTTTTTCACCTATTTATCTTTTGTCATAGACCAGCACGCCACACAGTTCAGTCAAGTTTCATGGGATGTTCAAATTCATTAATATTGTGTTAAATTGAATCAAGTTTATTAGGTTTTGTTTTTTAAGTAGTCTAATTACGTAAAACAACTTAATTAAGTTGGACTGTTAATAAGCAAGAATTCATATTATACACTCTTACATACACATAAGGAGAGATTAAATTATATCATTATAAAATATAACTACTACACTAGTATTTTACAAATTTTTTCATTTGTTAAATAATTTTATCTCAAACATTGTCATTAGATTCAATAGATTGAAATTCCATTATTATACATCAAAATTGATACAATGTATACCGTTAAAATGTATAAAATAAGAACTCTTCAATTATATACCAATAATTATTTAGTAAAATTTAATACAAACAATCAAAATAATAATTATAATTTAATAATTTGATTGGTTATAATCATATTTTATATAAATCAAACTATTGATGGTATAATAGTTTGTATAATATATATCAATATATAATTTGATTTCTCATCTCTCTCTATATATATATAGTTTGGTGTAATTTATTTTAAAAAAAGTAATTTCTCTTGAAAGTTAAAATAAAATGTTGTACTGATTTATAATAATAGAGAATAAAAATGATAAGAAAAAAGATGATATCAAATAAGATAAAATTCAAATAATAAAAAAATGAGGAAATTCATTTCAAGTTGAAAAGTCTAAAAGCATACACCTTTAAGATCCAATCTGATGTCAAGTTATATATATATATATATATATATATTATTTGAATATTCAAAAAATTTATTCAAGTCAAGTGAAATTAATCAAATTTATGTCCAGAAATATTATGACCTCGCTCTCTGTTTCTCATTTCTTTGTTGATTCTACTAAATGATATTAATATCACTATCATTATTATTATTATTATTATTATTATTATTATTATTATTATTATTATTATACATTTTTGTGTCTTGTTCTCTCAACATAATAAGGAATAGGGGTGGTCACCGGCATAGGTCACCTCAAACCCGAATTGATCCAAACTAATCCGAATAATTTAGGTTGAGTCATTTATGTATTTGGATCAAAATCCAATTGAACTGAACAAAATTGTTCATGTACGAGTTGGATGATGGGATTAGATTTATAGATTTGATCAAAATCGAACCGAGTCAATCAAAATTTTTAGAGTTGTTTGATTTGATTTTAAATACTACTAATACTAAGACTCAAGTGTTGAGATTACTAATGTTGAAATTTTTCAAGGCATCACTTTCAAGTACATTATCATTTATTTCACCTTTTTTCATTTTTTTTCTGTCAAGTTTATAATATTAATGGATCATATTTTGTTCATTTGTTGCAACAAATGTGGTTGTAGCAAATCTGGTTACAACAACACTTATTGTAAGAAATTAGTTTATATGGAATAGTTGTGATTCTTTAATTTGTATTAGTCCATTTTAGAATATTATGTTGATGTATTAAATGAATCAATTTTAATACTTTCATACATTTAATAATATTGTATTAATTATATTGAATATTTGAATGAACCATGACATAAATAGTTTTAAAAAAAGAAAAAGATCAAATTTAAATGGATAACCGAATCAAACCGTTCATAAATGAGTTGGATTGAGTTTTAAAAAAAATTATAAAAATCAAATTAAACTGATCAAATTTGATTGAACTTGATCTTAAATTTAATAAAAATTGATCTAAATCGACCTATAAATACCCTAGTAAGACAGTATTAGAATGATGCATTCCATAAGGAAGACTAAGACTTTTGCAAGGGTTTCATGTGAACTACAGTAATTTGTTTGTTGGAAAAGTAATATGCATTACATTTTCAAGGGAGTGGAGAATTGCCAAACACATCTTTGAGATATTTTTCTATTATTGAGGTTAGGATGTGTCCCACGAAGTTTAGTTTATGCATTCACTCGACATACCTTTTTGTCTTGTGTGAGAAAAAAATTAAAGTAGGATGCTACATTAAATTGATTAGATGCATAATCATAAACATTTACTTCACAAAAAAAAATAGTCATGAACATTTGGAAGTAGTTGCAAAGTACCAAACACAAAAACGTAGATCCCAAGCGCACAAAACACAAGGACATTCCCACTTTGAGATTAATTATACTGGTGATACGTAATAGTTGTCATTAATTTTAAAAAAATTGATATAAAAAATTGATTGTAAATTATTTTATTAAATAACTTATTTTTTACATATATATGTGATAACATCTTACACATTCCATCAATTCTATGAATTATATTATTTTTATAGATAATAATCAAATTTTTCGAAAGAGAGATTTTGATAAATAAATTTTTCAACAGAAATTAATTATTAACAAAATTAATAAATATTTTATAATAAAAATAACATGTGTCCAAAAAAAACCCATGACCATATCATGATGCAAAATTACTTAATAATTTTTCTCTCGTTAGAGTCATAGCATGTTGGTGAAGAAATCTTTTTTTTACAAAGACACTTGACATCTACGATTGAATCAATGGTTAAAAAAAAATAAAATAAACAACATTTTTCAACTTTAGCTTTCGTAAAAAAATGTGATACTAAAATTACTTATTAAAAAACAATTGAGTTACAATAAAACGTATTCACATATACAATAAATTAATAACTATAATTCAAAGTTTATTTCGGCTAAAATATGCCTTCCACTAAAAAAAATAAAAAAAAATGGATCCACCGTTGATAAGAGAGGGTCACTTAACTCCCAAACAAGTGGATCTAATGAGAGAGAAAATAAAAATAAAAAGTATGAATTATTGATATTAATAAAGGTGTCCAAGGAAAAAAGAAAATGAATGCTAAATACTAATGAGGAATTATTGGTATAGAAAAAGGTTTGGTACTTAGCTGGCACATAGCAATGAAGGAATCCTCTTGAGTATAAATAAAGAGTGAGGAGCGCCATATTCCTTCCCCTCTCTCTTCCTTGTTTGTGGGAACATTATGGAGCCCAGATTCGTAATCTCCGCATCGGAGGCCGAATCCCAATCAATCTCCAAACTCCTCCCTTCCCTCGTTTCCTCTTCTCAGTCCCTCGCCCGTCCTTCCATCTCCAACTTTCCCGTCGCCGCCGTCGGACTCGCCGCCTCCGGCCGCATCTTCGTGGGCGTGAACGTGGAGTTCCCCGGCCTCCCCTTCCACCACACCATCCACGCCGAACAGTTCCTCCTCACCAACATGGCCAACAACGCCGAGACCCGCCTCGACTCCTTCGCCGTCTCCGCCGCCCCCTGCGGCCATTGCCGCCAGTTCCTTCAAGAACTCCGCGACGCCCCCGACATCCAAATCCTCATCACCTCCCACAAAAACCCTCACTTCAGCCCTCTCTCCCACTTCCTCTCCCACCACTTCGGCCCCCACGACCTTCTCCCCAAAACCGTCCCTCTCCTCTTGGAGCCTCGTCACAACGCTCTCTCTCTTCCCCAAAACGATCATTTCAACGCTCTTGCGATTGCGGCGTTGGAGGCCGCCAATAACTCTCACGCGCCCTACAGCGCGTCCCCCTCCGGCGTCGCGCTTCTCGATTCCAAGGGGAATGTTTTTAAAGGCTCTTACATTGAGTCCGCTGCTTATAACCCCAGCTTGGGACCGCTTCAGGCCGCCATCGTCGCCTTCATCGCCGGCGGCGGTGGGGATTATGAAGAGATTGTTGCGGCGGTGTTGGTGGAGAAGGAAGGGGCGGTCATCAAACAGGATCACACTGCAAGGTTGCTGCTCCATTCCATAGCGCCACGCTGCCACTTCAACAATTTTCTTGCTTCTCAATCTCCTTCAACTTGAACATTGTTTTTTTTTCTCTCTACCCTAAATTAATAATATATATATACTATTTGAGAGTGGATTTGGATGCACCCTTACCTGACCTCACCCTGTAATAATGTGATTGTCACGGATAGACATGGTGATGGTCTATAATAATCCCCTTCCTATTTATGCCTATGTGGTTCTAATATTTTAAGACAAGCTTTTTCTTTTTGTATATTGTTACATCTAATGAAGAATATTGTCCTGTCTCTCTCGCACTTCTGAAGGCTATTTTGTATTTTAGACTTCATACTTCAAACTAACAATGTCTTGAACAGATTAATCCTTTCAATGAGTGTGGGAAACCAAAGAACTCAAGGGTTGCCACAGGCCAATTGGTCAGGGTTCAAGCCTTCAATAAATTTATATTGAATAATGATTTCTTAAAATCCATCAATGGATTTTAGTTTCCTTTCACATAAATTTTTTTTATATATATAATTTTATATTAATTTAAAATTATTTATTATTTCATTCATACATATTAAAATATAAATTATTTAATTATCTTCTTATTGTTGTTCAATTTTAATAAAATTTAACATAAATAATCTTAACAATATATAAATATAATTTAACAGTTAAATCGATAAAAATTATATTTAGATTAAATTATAAAATAATATAATAATTAATATATATATATTTGCAACCCTTGCATTTTGAAGAGTTTTGGTACTCTTATTGGCATGGACCAATATATTGAAGACATTTCATTTAATGAAATCCTGAAATCATGTCACGATTTGCTAAAAGAAAATTACAATTTAGTCATTTCTCTTTTAAATTAATTATAACTAAATTGTACATCATGCATCCAACAAAATACTTTTCTCGTTCTCTATATAGTCTATATTCTATAATATATGAAAACGCACTGCCGTCAACTTGTTATGGTCAATCAACAAAAGCATGCTCTCACACAGAATCATGGTCAGTTTGACAAGAATCGAATTTTAGAAGTTGAGCCCATTTGCTTGATCACTTTACCACAGCTTCTGCAGCTTTCTTGCACATCATTGGATCCTACAAGCTACAAGTTTACAACTACCCATTATTCTCTTGTTACAATCCTTGGTTTTCATTGCCCCCTGCCGAGAGTGGAAAGGTAGACTTGGTACCAAAAGTTCAGGGTATAACAGGAAGTTCCACCTTGTCAAAGGAAAAAAAACTGACCCTTCCCTCTGTGACCAGGCAGATTTTCAAAGGGATGCCACCACATTGTTTCTCAAGGGCTTCAATCTCTGCTCTAGATGGTGGATTTTGAACCCTAACAGGAGATACATGATATAACTGATTTAATACATTTCCATAACCAGATAGCAAAAAGAAGGGAGAAAAAAGGAAATTAGAGCCAAGGAAATTTTTGCATAGATATTAATTATTAAGGACCAAATAATCAGTGGGGTTCTTTTTCAGTTCAATTTTTAAAAATAAATAACCATACTCTGTGCCTAAGTGGTCCTAATCTAATAGATAAATACCTACAACAACTAGTTGCTCATTCACACTTGCTCCCCCAGGAATTAGAACTATTCCTCCAAGTCCCAAATGGCTATCACCTTCTCATGGATATATTGAAGCACATTTAACTAACAACAGATATCTTTAGATATAAAATTTCATTTTCATATTACCATTACCTTTAAATCCTATCAGAGAACAGACAGGTACAATGCCTTTATCAATTCTAAGTATTCTACTTTGAGAAATAACATAGCCACATTGCCTCCCACCTGCACCTTAGAAGATCCCACCCCAACCACACACATGTCACACAATGAAGTAGCATGTCTGCCACCATGAATTCCTATGATACAATAGAGTGAGTGCAAAAAGTTAAGTTATGATATGCTTGAATTACTCTTAGTGGTGTTGCCGATTACTCCATTGGATAACAATATAAAGATCACTAGCCAATTAAATTTCTGAATCTAAATTCATCTTACTGATGCAATGAGAGATGCAGTATTTACCTAGATAAGTACAGTAGAAAACTTGGATCACCGGGAGAAGACTTTCTAAACCTGCTGTTTGGAAGATAAACATCAAAGTCTGGCCTCAAATCATTTACCTGCAACTCTCCAAATAACTTATGGCATGTGCTAACTAGTGCCTGTACCGCATTGGCTAGAAAACTAAAAGGAGAAATGTTTTTATTGGAATGCACAAAATTGCATTGTTCATGACTTTTTTTACGCTCTCCTATGATTTCTACATAAATACTTTCTCCTTTTAGTTTCTTAACCAATGTCCTAAGAGCACTGGTTAGCAAGACCCATAACTTATTGATGGAAAGCTCTGATTTAGAATCAGTGTCTTCTAGTTGTTTGCTTTCTTCTGTGACTTCAACAGCAGCAGCTTTATGGGAACTTTTAATACTCTTCAAACTCCAAGCAACACCATGCCGGCCAATAATGTAGCCAAGAGACTTGAGGTGCCTGTAAACCTCAAACAGCTCCCAACAACATCCACTCTTCCCGCTAGCAACCTTTTCATACATTTCTGTTAAAGATATGCTTCTACCATCATTATCTACGATATCTAAGGCTCCTAGTTCCATAAGATACCTGCCAAATCAGCCTTTACATAAGCTCAAGTTATTATGAAATTTCAATATAATCTTTTTTTCTCCTCATGCAAACAAGTGTATTGCCTAGTTACATAGTTTCTTATTACAGAAAGCTAAGGCTTTAAGAATTGCGCGACTCTTCTCTACTTCTGAATGTCACATCTAAACAAAGGGGTATATATATATAAAGATGGCATGTCACCTACAAAGTCTCTTCAATTGAAGAATAAATCTTGCCACTGCGAACAATTCCAGTTGTTATCCACATTTTGCCATTCTTCTCAATGACTTCTCCCATTCCCATTTCTTCATTCCAACAGCCTTTGGATTTCACGTTCCTGGTAAATGAAATGCAAAATGTTCACTTTGAAAATCTAACTTTAGCATGGGAAACACAGATATCTTCATCGGTGAGTACTAATTTACAATGTAAATATGCTTGACCTGAACTGCAACTTGGGCATAGAACCAGATGAAGAGCCAAGCTCCTCTTCATCACTTGCATTTTGCAAATAGATCTCACCATCACTATCTTCACTTGAAGAACAACCCCTTGTCTTGCCTTCCATTGATCAAGGCTGTAATTTAAAATATCAACCAATTGACAGCGGGGACCAAAATCAAAAAACAGTTATCAGGATTGTTGGCAGCAACGTTGTTAAACTTGAAATTTTATAGAATTAGGAGGGGGGGGGGGGGGGGGGGGGGGGGTGAAAACTCATAACTCGGGAAATATAAAAAGATCCTACATTCCTACCTAAAATGCAAAAATTATACTTATATATAGTAATATGCATTAAAAAAACAGCATAGATAAAGAAGATAACCTCTTAGTCACATCATTAAACAAACTTAAATTGAAAAATCATAATCATAATAAGGAATAAGATCCAGATAGACAAATACAATACATAACAATCCAACAGACCTGTGAGAACAAACCGATTGAAGAGAACAAAGAACAAACCACTAACACACAAAAGAGCTGCAAGACAAATGAACAATGAAAATCATAGATGAGAGAAGATAAACAAATGAACAGAATAGAGAAACCTTGGGAATAAGGAGGAGTGCAGTTCAGTACGCAAAACAGAGGCGCAATCGGCGACGGTGGCGTACAGCAGCAGCGGTGGTGCAGCGTGAACGTCCGGCGGTTGCAAACGGGTCAGAAGCAATGTGCGAAAGAGGAGAAAGAGAGAACTGAGAAGTGTCTTACGAAAGGGAAGAAATACTTTAAGGGCTTTTGAAACTGGGTCAAAGCCTCAAAGGGACGACGACGGCGGCCTGCCGCAATGCCTTCGACGGCTCCGGTGGGGACCTGCGATGTTCGACGCGGCCTAGAGCGGCGTTCGACGGGGCCTGGTGGTCCTGCGACTCTGCGACGGCGGTGCGACCTCACTGGGTTTTACACATTCATGAACAAAATAGTCATTTACACTGTGCCCAATTTGACAAAGTGGCACCAAGAAGTAACAAGGCAAGTTTTGCAATTTTGAACGTACAACCTTCTGGTCCTTCTGGTTAATTTCAATTTAATATCTTTCTCTAAATGATTTACGTTCAAATTTCTTGTGTCAAAAAAAAAATCTAGACATTAGTTTAGACCTTAAATAATATATAGTTTGAAGAACTCGTCCAAAGGAAAAAAAAATCTTGATCTGGTAACTACACTAATTATTTTTATACCTCTTTTATTTTTGGGCCAACGATGATATTGCACTTCAAGTAGAAAAAATAGAATGGACAGGTTGAGTTTATCCTCTTTTAATTGATATATATTACTAAAATTATAGACTAACGCGATTAATGTGATCGCAATTACAATTATATTAAATCTAAAATGATACAACAATAAACTAGATATACCCCGCCGTTAGAGAAAATAAAAAATCTTTCTAATACAAGAAGACCTATATTACTAAAATAAATACAACAGGTGCGCTTGTCTATACATAATAAACTTAATATTACTAATAACCTCTATTATAGAAAATTGATAATTTTCAATACACTTATGACCCCAAAAAGCTTTATATTGGAACTGAAATCCCAATCGTAAATTGTTTTTTCAAATCTTAGTGATGATATGCAAACACTTTTATATCAATTATTATTTTTTATTTTTTTCTTATCCTATCATATCATCATACACTTTTTTCTCTTTTCCTCTGCAGTATTGAATAGAATTTGGTGTCCACCAAACTTTTCCCTTATCTGCTAAGTAGATTGAGTCATCGACCCCAAGTGCAAAAAAAAAAAAAAAGGCTAAAAAGGAAGAAACGAAATTAATAAATTTTTATCTAGATATGAATGAGGTTGTCAATCAAAGCAGCTTTTTTCTTATCCCACTCATCCAAGCAACTCATGTGTGTCATAAGCCTTGTTGGCTTATTCGACTAGACTATATGTGCTTTGCATGCAAATTGAATAGTGGGGTGGTAGTTGGAACAGACTGAATTATCATTTGAAACCATTTGTGCAAGTTGCTATATATCGGCAGAGTATGATACCAAACTTGCTCGAGTCTTGACTATTTGCAAGCTTGCGTTTCTTTAACCATCTAAACTCCAAGTAAATATGTGAAAATTGCAATGGAAATTGGCAAGGAAATGTTTCAATTAGTACGCAACTGTTACTTTTGAGCTATATGCAGCCAATTATTGACTTAGCTGGGTCAAGGCAATTAAGTGAATGCCCGCAATAAAGGCAAATAATATTCTCAATTGACCACTCTCAAAACATGTGACAAGAAACTAACATTATTGGCTTCAAAGAAATGACAAGAAAGAGAATGCAATTTGGATGAAAAATATATTGGATAATTAGGAATCAATAATCAAGTAGGGAAATCACAAGAAATATAAACATCTTAATTGTTCTAATTAAATTTGCTTCTAAGGCAAAGTAAAAGAAGAGGAACCAGGTTGTCTAAGAGGGACTTTGACAACATCTCTAAAACCTTTTACAACCCCTACATCTTCATCCATGGTAAACAGATCCTCCGTTTCCCTCATGATAGCATGGACCAACACAACCACTAAGGCAACACACATACCAACTATCACATTGTAGGTTACATTTGTAAGTACAAGCAAACCAATGGTGATCAACAACAAAGAGATAACCACCAATCGCTCATCCATCTCAAACCTCAAAATCACCAAAGGGGTATCTCGTAGGAAATATAAGTACAGCCATGCAATCATCATAACAACTAATATGATCAAAGAAATGGGGTGTCCTAGTAAGCTAAGGAAAAGCACAAGCAGTATGATAATCACGTAGTTTGCTCGAAAATGTTTGGCATTTGTGTTGATTCTTTGGATTGCACCGAAGAAGGAAGATGGAAGTTTGAGATGACAAGTTTGGAGCATTTCACTCCATGGTCTTGTTGTGCCTAGACCGTCTTCAATGCGCTCTTTGGCCTGTGAAACGAAAACTGAGTTTGAATTTGATGAAGCCTCTTCTGAGATTGTTCCATATGTGGTCATTTTTTTTTTCTGTATATTGAGAGAAAGGTGGAGAAGGAATGAGAGTGAAGGCAATTTGGCGGATCTTAGGAAAGGAAATGATTGCTGTTTGAACTAATGAATCAGACTGCAACATAACAAACCCACACATGTTTTGTGGATCTCTTCTTCGCCTTTCTAGGACAAGCTCTCACAAAACATGATACACTCAACACTATTTTTTTCTTTTTTGTAAATGGAAATTCATTAAACAAAAACTAAAATTAAACTAAATTCAATAAGAAATTCCAAGAACCAACAAGGCTTTGTTGGTCCGAATGATCCTTAACTCCGTCCCCTTAAGGTTTAAGATTCGAGCCTTGTGGATGAAAAAAAAAATAATTAGAAGAAGAGATCCACTAAAACCAACTAGGATTTGTCATATATTAAATAACCGGTCATAAATATTTTAAATTATGATATAATATTTTTTTTTATTTTAAGAAAATTAATTTAGAAATAAAAATGAAAGAGTAAATTAAAAGGAAAAATTGGTTAAAAATATCATGTTTAATCAAATTCAGTATAAAATGTTTTTTGTGTGTTAGATTATTGAAATTCAACATTAATAAAAAAAAATATTGAGAAGAATAAGTTAAACAAAACTTACTCATTTTTTGAAGATTGGTTGTTCACCCACATGGTCGTCGATTGTGAAGGCTGCTAGTTTCCTAGATCGTCCCTTTAAGTATCGTGTAGGCAATGACGAAATTTCTGTGTTCTACGATAATTGGCTGGGTGATGGTCCAATTTGTGATTGCATGGACTACGTGCATATTAGTGATACGCAGCTTCTCATCCGAGATGTTTTGGTTAACGGCCAATGGAGTTGGGGGAAGTTTTATTCTATTATTCCTGACGAAGTCAAGAATAAAATGACGAGCTTGGTTATGGATGATAATAGCTATGATATAATCATATGGGGGCAATTAAAATCAGGAATTTTCACTGCCAAATCTGCCTATGAGTAGTGGATTCATGAGCCTGCCAATCATAGTAATTTTCCAGGGGACTGGAACTGGGTCTGGAAGCTTCAAACACCTGAAAATATTAAACACTTCACTTGGCTGATTCTGCAAAACAGCCTCCCTACTAACTTTTTCCGTACTAAGCGTCATATCTCTTTTGATCCCTTTTGTTGCAGGTGTGGGCTAGAAGACGAGAGTATTATTCATTTGCTTAGAGATTGCAGTGAGGCGAGAGAAATTTGGAGTCACATAAATATGTATGCTGATACTGATTTCTTTGCAATGAATGGAGATACATGGTTCGTAACTCAGCTCAAGTGACACGGTGTTCATTTTGCTTGTGTTTGTTGGTTCATTTGGAAAGCAGGGAACGTTGAAGTGTTTGAAGATCAGGTGTGGTCTGCTTGGTATACTCTAGCACTTCTTCAAGGTTCAACAAAGGTCAACAATACTCCTTCTCACCGTCTGGTTGCTTGGACACCACCTGTAGCAGATTTTGTTAAGGTTAATGTTGATGGTAGCTCCTAGGGAAATCCGAGAATGTCTGGCATTGGTGGGATTCTACGGGACTCTAATGGTAAATGGCTTACGGGTTTTAGTAGTTGTGGCGGTATCACTACCAATATGACAGCAGAATTATTGGCGATCCTGCATGGCTTGCGTGTTGCTTGGAATTCTGGCTTCAAACGGGTCATTTGCGAAACTGACTTATGACTTGGAATCTGATCCAAGAAACTCTCTCTGGCACCCTCAAGCTTCTATCCTCAATCAGCTAATGAATGGCCAAGAATGAAAAAGAACAAACAATTCTGCTCGGAATTCTTCTAATACGAAAAAAAAAATATAAAAATAGTAAATATACAGAGTACATATATCCTTTACATCATAAGTTTCTCTGGAGTACAGCCTTCTTTGGGGTTTCCCTTTGTGAGACAACTTATAATACAAAAGCGAGAACATAAGTACTACTATGGTTACACAGATTCTGCTGGTCTATCCTTGGCAACTGAAGAAGGTTCAGCAAGCAGATCGCCAATGCTCACAGGTGGACCGATGCTGCATCGAGCTGTGTTATGTATCTCGATGGCATCCTTTATTTTTTGAAACTGAAATTTTCAAATGAACCATTAGCTGATTGTGAAATTACAAGATTTGGCTCCCAGCATTCTATATAATTAAGTTCAATCCATTATTGTAAGCTTATTTTTTATATCCATCATCGTATATTTGCTTTGCTATTAGGCATTTCACTTTCCCAGCAAGTTTGTAGGCAAGTCTTGTCCTTAGTGAGAAACAT
Source organism: Glycine max (assembly GCF_000004515.6). Lineage (NCBI taxonomy): Eukaryota > Viridiplantae > Streptophyta > Magnoliopsida > Fabales > Fabaceae > Glycine > Glycine max. The sequence continues at coordinate 15,250,500 of NC_038243.2, forward strand.
AGATAAGTGAACATGTGTTTCTATGCACTTGATTATCCCCTATACTAAATTCAATTTAGCCCAAGGGTCTTTATGCAAATGATGCAGGATGCTAAAAGAGAAAATGCCTAGGCATCATCAATATTAAAAATCACTATGCATCAGTTTTATGCAATATTGCATTTCTTTCCTCTAAGTTATATAGTATATAATAATGCTTGGCAAGGCGAGAAGATAAGAGTGTTTTCAGTTTATAAAATATTTTTTTATTTCCATTTCATAAATAATTACAGAAAAGTAAATCTTGTTTTTACTTTGTTTCTTGTTTTCAAATATTTACACAGGAAATAGCTAGTGAATGTTTCCTGTATAAATCTTTGAAAACAGGAAATGAAGTAAATATAAGATAGCATTTTTGCAATTATTTATTTACCAACACACAAAATAGCAACAAAATATTTTTAAAACCAAACTGGCCCTAAGTTTCAGTATAGACATTCTTGGACAGTGCCAATCAGCAACTGCTGCATATTCGCTTACAGTAAAGCCAGAAATGCTAACATAACCAGAAATAAATAGAAAAAATTACCTTGGCAAGTGAACATGAAAATGATTCAAGCTGCCCCTCAGTCCCACGATAAAAGTGGAAGTAAGGAAGTACTTTAACATTCAGTCTTTTACACATTGGCTTATTCTCATCAAAATTTACTTTGAGGAAAACAATTTCAGGGTGTTCTTCAGCTGTTCTGCATAGCTGCCAAATCCACATCAAGACTCAGGACATCTGTGATATAATTTCAGCAGCATGCAAACAAAATTGTAAAATAATTTTACAAATATGACCTAACTTAAATTTGTTCGGGCTGTAAAGATGATAAAACAGAACACAAACACACAAACTACTACTGGAGTGCTTCTTTATTTATGGATATCGAGGTAGGCTCCCAACTAACAGTCAATTACTCCCTTTGCTCCTATTTATAAGACCCAAGTTTGAATTGGTGCTTGTTCATTTTTATAAGACTCAATCTATAACATTTCTTGCATTAATTATTTTTAGACTAGAAATACCCCTCATTAAAAGATGAGAGAGAATGTATGGACAAACAATTAGAAGAGAGAGAAGTATTAATGACAAGGATAGTTTTGGAAAAATTTATAAATTTAAGACAAATTTATTATCATCAACTAAATTAACTACTTTTCTTAATCCTATTGAATTAGGTAATTGGGTCTTATATATAGGAATAGAGGGAGTACTTTTTTATTTTTAGAGGAAAAATACAGGCAGTAGAACAGAAGAAAATGGGAGAAAGGTGTCTCTCAATTTACAGAACTTAACCCAAGTCACAGGGCCAAAATTTATCTAAAAAGTCCCCCCCACCTCTCCCCCTCTCTCACTCTCCCTCTCTATAACTAATTTCTCTCCAGCTCTACTCTTTGTCTCTCTCTTCTAAATCAGTAACTAACTCCCCTCCTCTTCCTACACCAAGTGTCCCTTTTTCTTCATAGGACATACTCTCCAAATCTTAGGCCCAAGACTCATTTGATCTAACAATGGGCCCATTTTCTCACTTTGGTCCCTATTAAAAAAGAACTTTTTTATTCAGGTATAATTAATTTTTCCCTCTCCCCTTCATTGTTGTTTACAGTAAGCACCAAAGCGGATCAAGGATTCTTCAACAAGAATTAGACAACCAAGATCCTCATATAGTAGTAGCCTCTAATCAAGAGTAACAATTGGGAGATGAAAGAGGGGGACAGGCCATAGACTTCTAAAGCAAGTCAATCAATGGCCATGAAAGCATTTATTCAGTAAGTGTCCAATGCAATAGAAACTTCAAAGGTTTTATTTGTCAGAGACAGAAAAAAATAATAATATAGACTTGCAAATTAGTATCACTCCTTGAACCAAGACATAACATGTTGCCCATGTTAACCCCATATGACATATAACCCAGCCATTTGCATAACTGTTATTAATCCTTTTTTGGGAGTTTTTTTTTAAAAAAGGAAAATGCTCTAAAAATGTGGCCACAGGCAATATCTGATTCAAATTGAGAAATATGTTTTGAAGATATGGGTGCAGACAGTATCTCAAACACAGCCTCTTTCAAATCAGTGTGACCTCAAGATCCTATTCTAATTCATTTAAGAGTACCAGGACCAGCATGGAATAGAATGGAATGCCAAGCATCCAGATCAGTACATTCATAACAATGGAGACCAAAGTCACTATCCTCTAATTAAGACACCAGCCAACATTCAGTATAGTTTTTAGATGACCATGAATATTAGATCAGTGATGATTTTAGGACTTATTTAATTTTGAACATGTAATCAACAATGTACAATTGAGACCGACCATATGTTGTTGTGACAAATAAAAAATCCTCTGAAAAGTATAATAGTGAAAGGGTGAAATTCAAGAAGTAAGGGGAACCTTGGGGAATAATGCTCGGCAAGAAGCACACCAAGTTCCATAAAATTCAACAATAACTAGTCTATCCCCAGCTTGACTCATAGCACTCAGAAATTCTTGCGTGGAGTGAATGTCAATCATATTTGGTGCATTCTTTTCCCACCATTTTGGCTGACCTGTTTCAGCAACAGTTGCAGATACCTGAAGTGAAGTGAGTAAAATCAAACAAAAGCTGTGAGAAAAACACATTATACTTTAGTAACCCATAGAATTGACTATTAATCAAGAAATATGGTAAAAAAAAACAAAGTGTAGTCATTTTTTTACTATAGGCAAGAGTTCCTTCTGCACTATTTTTGAAAATAATTAACTTATTCACATATATACTCTTGATCAATAAAAACCAAAGGTAAAAAACAACCTAGCATTGATTTGTGTGAGTAAATGAATCATTCCAAATATTTATAAGCCCTCTCAGATGGTCTAGAGAGAACATTTGAATAGCATCAAACGGACAAAACTCAAAGTTGCAATGGAAAGAGATAATTCCAATACAAATAGCATTAGCACTATTCATTATATTTTAATTCGTTCACAGATAAAATTAGAATCAATGCCAAGAAGAAGCTACTTCTAAAGATAAGGTTAGGGGTAGTCACAGAGTCTTAATAAATATCACTTAATTGCATGTGCAAGCTCAATAAAGTAGCAACTAAGGGTATGTTTGGGTAAGCTTCTCTAGAAGCTCTTATAGGAAAAGAAAAAAATGAAATGAGCTTCTCCATAAACTAAAGAGAGCTCTCCATTAGCTAATTTGTAGATGTCCTCTCATCTTTTAGAGAAGCTATATGACAAAACTTCTAAAAATTAGCTAATGGATAGCTCATTTTAGCTTATGAAAAAGCTCATCTCATCTTTTTCTTCGTATTTTCTTCTCTTAGAAGTGCTCCTAAAAAAGTTTACCCAAACAGGCCCTAATGCAGTTTAGATCATCTAAGTACACAATTCATTGGTGATCACCACAAACTAAAAGCATCACGTTAATAGAAGGGGAATACTAAAACAGCATACAACAGAGCTGGGAGCCTTCTTTCTCGACCTGTTACTATTCTGTACAAAAAGGGAATGCTACATAGCACTGATCCGTTTTTCATTCATGTGAGAATGCATAGTACTAAGCCCCAAATATTGAATTACAGACACGTGATTCCAATTCTTATAGCCTGGCAACAAATATCTGGTTTGTTATTGCTTCTAGCTAGTCCTCACATTCTATTCACAAGGAATGATGGATGATGACCAAGAGATGAAAAATTCTACTCCAACAATAAAAAAGAACTGAAAATTTGGTTAATATTGTCATTCATTTCATGATCGTGAATTTTAGCATCCAACCCAAGCATGTTTCGAAAATGGGCCATAAGGCAACAAAGATAGCAAGTATCTTTACAGTTGGCTATCCCTAGAAACCAGCAAGCAATAACAATGTCAACAGTATACCATAGTAGCATGAAAAAAAAAAATGTGCAAGAGCTAAGCCGTTTTGGTATCAGCAAACTATGACGAAAAGTAACAGAGTAAGTAATCAAATTACTCTTTAATCGTGTGGTCAGGGATTGAAACCCTAGACCTGTGTTTGGAAGATATTAGCTTCTTAAATGAACTTGAGTACCTAATGAAATTACTTTTTGAAAGATGACTATATATATATATTTGAGAGAGTTGTGCGGTAATTTGCAACCTATAATCAGAAACCAGAGCAACACAATAACATATCTTGCTATACTTCTATGGTTGACTAGAAAAGAAACATGGAATGGAAGTGTAAACAAGTTAGTTAATTGAGAATGCATTAGAATAAGGAGGGAGAGAGAAGTGACCTTGAAAGAAAGCAAATGCTTTCTGGGGGGGAAAGCAAGAGTAGCTGGTGGCGCTGGCCTAGAAGAAGAATAGGCGAGAGGAGAGAATAGGATCTTAGCAGAGAAAGGTGAGGGGGTGAAGAAAGAGGAAGAGGAGAACCGAAAGGGCTGAAACTGTAATCGAATAACATCAACATGTGCCATTTACACAGCAAGGAGTAATAGCGCTACAAATACAAGCAAGGTAGAATTAGACACATGAGGATGTGTTGGTGTCTGAATGAGTGAGATAGATATAGATTGTGTTGAGCAAAGAGAAGAGAAGCAGATAGATAAATGAATCGTGCGAACCAAATGAAATGGAATGGCGTTCCCCAAACTATAATTGATATTTTTCCTTTTGCTTTTGGGCTCCCCTTACCCCTCCTAGGACCTTACCCACCCCCAATCCAATAGCTCCTCTTTTTTTTTTTATACCCATTAATCATTTCGTATTCAAAAATATTCCTAATCCACTTTCTCACACTTTTTTTTAACATATTTCTCTCTTATTAGTTGAAATTAAGATTTGCTAAAAAAAAACACACAAAATTTAATGGATCTCATTCATTTTTAAAAAATATTAATAAAAATGTTAAAAGAGTGTACGGCTAACATTCCTTTTTTAAAATTTTGTATTTATTCAAATAAAAAATTACTTCTGTCTTATTTTTAATTTAACTAAATTTGTTAATAAATTTGAATTACTAATAATTAAGAACTTGTAAAAAATATTAAAAAAGTATATTGTAAGCGTTTAATCTAATGGTTTGATACTCTCTTTCCATTTCTACACTTGGGAAGTCCTTATTGGAGGTTTTTTTTTTCACATGAGAGATGTGAAAAGAGAACAGGTGACAAATTCAAACTCTAATTCCATGATCACACTTTAGTTTTAAAGTGTAAATTTGGATAAAATATATTATATAAAAATTCCATCTAAGTGAAGACTCTCATAACTTTTAATATTATTAATTTCATATATATAAATTTAATAAAACACCAAAATTTAATTTTAATATTAAGAAAAACAATATATTTAGATTGAATTTAATATTTTTAAATAATATAAAATATTTTTACATGAATTTTATTTCTGTCTACTCTCTTTTTTATTCATCTAAATAAGTTGGGAAAAAAATCCACTTTCTTTTATTTTTCATTTTATTTTCCTCTCATTTCTTTACTTCTTATTTCGCTACTTATCTAAACTGATTTCATCGTAGTGATATGTAGAAGTGAAAGAATATTATGTATAAAAAAAAATATAAAAATAGTGAAAGAATACTGGGCAAATAGTATTATTTCAGGAATTGATATTTATGTGGAAGCATTTGACATGTAACAACAGCATCTTTAATAGGTAAAATTTAAGTAAATTATTTTGAATCCTTTATCATATGTTAATTCGTCACTACAATGTTATAAAATAGTTAAACAACTCATATTTTACAACCGTTGTTTATATAAGGAACCAAGGCTTAATTTTTTAAAAAAACAATATGACATGTAAATCATCTCCAATGACAAAAATAAATAAATAATTATGTTTAAAAATAAGCAATTCATTAAACAACCAGCATTAACGATACTCTATGTAGTCCGGAAAATAAAAAATATTACTATTGAACCAAAGACTAACACCCTCCAAGTATAGAGTGGGTATACAAGTGAGACGCCAGAAATAATGATGTGTTTGATAGAAAGGGAAAAAATAATTTTGGAAAGGAATTTGTACTTTTTTTGTGGGATCATATTTTTTCTATTTTACTTTAATTCAAAAATTTGTTTTTTATTTTCATCCTCTAAATCAATCACATCCAAAAATATTTTCCATCTAAACTAGAAGTATATTATTAGTGGTATGCCGGAAGAGGAACAAACAACTCAGGGAAATGCCAAAGTTAATAAGGGAATCTATATATGGAAGAATCACATATTGTGAGAGAAGCTCCACCATTGATAGAAGTACCTAATATAGTAATATACTTGTGCTATTTGCGTGCTTTCTTTCTTAACAGACAGACAGGTGGAATAATGCCTATTCCTACGAGGCCTGCCCAATAACAGAAGCTGAAAACATGAAACTTATGCGAACAGTATCCAATTGAAATTGAATAATAAAGCTCATATGGAAAACATTAGCAAATGTGTCAGTGAAATTATGAACTAAGTAAGGATATGAAAAACTACAGTAATTCAAACTAAAATTAATTTAAGCCAAGGAAATTACACATTATACACCTATTCCTTCTACTGCATCTCATCATGTTCATATTCAGAGCATCTCTCCTAAAACTAGAAATTTCACTACCATCTCATGCAGCTTGCTTGACCATCTATCTACCAGAGTTTTATTTAGGAATTGGGACAAAGTTCCATAGGTGCTTTTGGTGCTATTTTTCAATCAGAAATGAAGTTTCATCTCAACAATTCGCGTAATAAAAGTTTGCATTAAAAGATCATCAAGGATTACTGAAATAAAACTCCTGTTTTAATAATAAAAAATAAAATACACCAAAAATCCCTACATAACAACAACTACTACATCTCCTTTTATTATTCATGCAGGAGGCAGAAGAACAGAATCCGGAAACGAGTCAGAGCCATTATTAGGCGCACCCTTGATGTCAAGAATGGAAGTAACCAAATTATAAATCTGAACATTCTCAAAGGAGGGTATCTTCTTCCCTCTTGCAAACCTAGGACCATGTCCAATAAATATAGTCCTCATTGAGAAAAAGGCGTTGTCATAACCATGTGCACCGCCACATTCCTTCTTACCAGTTCTGTTCTGCTCAACCTTAAAACCCTCATCCGCCAAACCAATTATGGGCGGAATCCGATCACTGTCCGAGTAATGAAGCCTCTCAGGCAAATCCTCCTTCAAATAAACCTTCAATTTGGCCCCATTCTCAACTTTTCCCGAATTCAACCCTTCATTCATCTTAGCAACAACATGTGCCGGATCAACAGAAGGAGGAGGACGAATAGAGAGTATTGGAGTAAAATACTGGACCCAATCTCGTGGAATCTGGATCCAAGGCGCCAAATCATCCAAAAAGACAAGCTTTGTATCGCAGGTACCAACCATGCCATGGTCACCAACCATGATAATATGAACATCCTGAAAAACCCCTCTTTGTTCCAAACCCTGAATGAGGCTCCCTATAATGGCATCAATTCTGGCAACGGATTGAGTGATTTCAGAATCATCAGGACCAACCCGGTGACCCTGATGGTCAGGGTCCTCAAAATAGAGAGTAATAAAAGAAGGAATTTGATGAGAGGGTAAATCGAAATAGTTGAGAACAGTGTCTACTCTGTCCTGAAAGGGGACAGATCCGTTGTAGGGTTGACAAAAGGCTGTAGGGCAAGTCCAGGGGCCTTTGTGAACCTCGGAGCCAGGCCAGAAGTAGGTGGCGGCGGAGAGGTTGTTGAGGAGGACGGTCTCCCAGAGGGGTTGGGCGAGCCACCACTTGGGCTCGTGGCTTTGCATGGTGAATTGTTGGCCGGTGAGGGGGTCGAAGAAGACGTTGTTGACGATGCCGTGGTGGGGAGGGTAGAGGCCGGTGACGATGGAGTAGTGGTTGGGGAAGGTGAGGGTGGGGAAGACAGGGATGAGGCCGCTCTCGGCCTCGGTGCCGTCTTGGATCAGACGGCGGATGTTCGGAGTGGGGGCCTTGAACTGGTACCCGAAACGGAAGCCGTCGGAGGAAATGAGGATCACCACGGGGTGGTGGAGCTTGGCGGTTGCTGAGGAGGAGAAGTAGACGGCGAGGAGGAACATGGAAGCGATCAAGAGGAGAATGCAATAAGTGAATGTGGAAGAAGAACGCTTGCTGCGGGAGAGGAGGAGAGCTGATTCTTCTTCTTCTCCCATCAATCTGCCCTTTCTTCTTCTTCTTCTTCTACTACTCTACTCAGATCTCAATCACAAGAAACCCTAACTTTTATATCTTCTTCCTCACCACCTCAGCAACAAAAACAATCAGCACAAATAATAACGATTTATATTTTTTAATTAATAACAAACTGTTTTTAACTTCAAGTCAGAAGAAGGTTGCATGCGTCATCAAACTGATTTGATGCAGTTGTGGTCTTCTGGATGGATTTAATTTGTTTGTGGGTTTAGAAATTTGTTTTGACTTAATTATGTGATTTGTTGTTATTTTGACTTAATTGTGTTATAGCATCTTCAATGTAAAAAACTTACATGAATTTTTTAACATTTTTTTTTCACATTATTTTTTGTGATCTTCACAGTGTTATATCATTCATAAAAAATTTACTTATAATTTTACTTCAATGTAAGAAATTTAAATATTAGAATTTCTTATATAAAAAAGTATTATTAGTAACTAAAAAATATATTTTATCACATCATTATGTTCCAATGCAAAATAACTCACAATAAATCATTTTTTTAACCTAAGAAATCATAGAAGTCCAAATTGGAGATGCTCTTATTCTATAAGTATAATTGTGTTTCCTTTTTCTTTTTATGTGATCGTGTTATTTACATCGAAAATTTTGATTTTTTATTTTTAATAAAATATTTTTTTAATCATATTTTTCATCTATAAGATTGAATCGAAGATTTTATTTAAAGAAATTCAACAAAATTTAATTAAACCAAGAACTTATTAATTGTGTTGCCTAAATACAGTTGTACACATAATTATATTTTGTTATATAACATTGTTTGAAAGCGTCGATTTGAGATTTCATTGGTGTCCTTTGGATGAAAATGGTGCATTAGCATAACTCTTTGATCCTTTGGATGCATTAGCATTTTAACTAGTGAGTGCTACAGTTATTTCGATTCTCGAATACTTATTTAATTGTTATTATAGAGGAGTCCAAAAATAATTAGATTTTAAATCCGTATATATTAAATTATATACTTATATTCACTAGTTAAAATTTTAAAATGAAAATTTTTTGTTTTCATTTTCTAGTTGTTTACTGTTTTCATTTTCACTGAAAATGTTTTCAGAAATCAAACCAAACACATCTCCATCACTATTTTCTGTTTTCAGTTGAGAACAGAAACTTCATTTCGATTAAAATGAAATTGCGGTGATAATGAATGTAATTTTAAACAAATCTAAAAATACAAAAAGACAAGAAGTCAATATATCATAAATTTTCAATATTTTTATTTCATGAAAACAGAAAACAAGAAGTCAAATCAAACATGTTTTCAGAATTCAAATCTTAAATAAAAATAGGAAATGAAAACAGAAAATGAAAATACAAATTAAACACACCCTTAGTTTGCCTATTTACAATTTATTAACGGTAAGTCATTAATAAAATTTAACGCAAGTTTTGTGATATAGAGTCATTAACATCTTTAAAAATAAAAGTCATTCATCAATGAATTTAACAGTAAGTTTTGTGAAATTATTTTCATTTTATTTATTTGTAAAAATAAAAAAAAATATTTTTCTTTAAAAAAATCATCTTATTTATTTTGTGGCAAAAATGATGGAATATCACATTTTTTAAAAATATTATTCAAAGTAACAATGCAGGAGGTAAAATCTAAATTATTACGAAATGAAAATAATTTATGTATGCATAAATTATTAATTTACATATTTTAAATTTAGTATATCAATTTTTTTTAAAAGTAAATAATTATTTTAAAACAAAATTTTAAAATTAATATTACGTTATTAGTTTTCTCTAGATTTTTAATAATAATTATAATAATAATAATAGATGAGATGTAAAATATATACAAAATAATATATAAAATTATTAATATATGATCAATTGTTGAAAAAAATACAAATGCTAAAATAATACTTAATAATTGTTTTAAAATATTAACAATATTAAATATGATAAGATTCAATCAACCCTGTTGTTAATTATAACTTTCAATCGATGGCCGATATTAATTTGAAGTGAAGTTAACATAATGAACGATTATTATATGGCTTTTGATCAATGGGGGATTGTTATCCATCCTTATAGTTACAAGCCACATTCAATTTAATTTCATCTAAGTGTTTTTTATTTATTATTATTAACAACTGGATGAGTTAGATGTAATTAAACATGAATGTACTAGTATATCACGAATAAATGATTTCTTTTATCATCCTACCATAACGTGGATATTTGATGATGATTTAAATATATATTCTTTTATCCATTATATCTTATTAATAGTTTCCCCTATATCTTATTTACACATTTTATCAGTGACAAATTCTATTGAAAAATTTAATTAATCATCTTTAATGATTTTTTTTAATCATATTTTTTCATCACACCTTAAACACGAACAAGATTTGACTTAAAAAATCAAGTTCTTTTTGAGTCAATAACTTATTAATATATTCTATAAAATAATCATAATAAGTTTCTCTAATCATAATAAACCATTACAGACCTTTAATATAAAAACAAACAAGAGCTTTAATATAAAATAATCTTTTGAATTATTTTAGAATAATTATTTAAAAAATTAAGAAATTCAACATTGGGATGAGTATATAAAACATTTTACCTACTGTGGGTATATAAAAGAGAAAGAATGACTGAAATTAAATTACGTAACCTAACCCAGTGAAGCGCAGTGGCAGTGAAGCGGAGGTGGCGGAGAAGGGAGGCAGAGAGGTTTTGGCAATTTCTCTGTTCTACTGGTAAGCGAAAATGAATTATTCAGTGCGACGAGTGTTGCCAATGTCAAGGGTTGTTCTTCGGTCCTACGCCACTGTCACTGCGAAACCCAACGATATTCCATTTCAGCCCAAACTTGCTAACTCCGTTAACCTCATCGGTCATGTCCAGTCCCCGATTCAGTTCCATGTCTCTCCCAACGATGGCTACGTCTGGGCCTCCACCGTTATCACGCGTCAAGACTCCTCTGACCTCTCTTTCTCGTTCGTATCTCTTTCTCTCTTCTTCTTCATCGCTAACCCCAATCTCATCTTATTTTATGTTATTGTTATGTTAGGATTCCGGTTATATTTGAGGGTGATCTCGCTCATACTGCCAAATTTCATCTCAATCTAAATGATTGCATCCACATTGCTGGAAAACTCACCACTGATTCACCCCAATTGGAACACCTCCACCCCCAATCTAATATTCAGGTACCTACCTCTCTTTATCTTCACTTTCATTTGTTTACTACTACATTGCATTCCAATCTCTCTTCTTTAGTTTAAAAAATTAATTCATTAATAGGTTATGGTACAAACCCTCAATTTTGTTCAACGATATCCCCAACCCAACACCACCACATCAATTGATTTGAAACCTCAACCTCAACCTCAACCAGAACACTCCATACGTAAGTACACTAGTTAATTATATCAATATCAATTTTAATTTGTCTCTTCTATTTTCTAGTTTAGTATTTGGGTTGTTTCAACATTCCAAAATTTTGCAATTTGTTTTTATTTTTTTTACAGCCAGTGCAAAGAAAAACCCGGATTCTTCTTCACCGAGTCCCTGGAGAGACCTTCTAGATAATCCCATGCAGTGGCGTGATTTCCGTGAAAGCAAACGCAATGGATTGGTAGTGACTGCCTCATGACTTATCTTTCTCTTTTTGACTAATTTATCTGGGGATCCATCCTTTTACACCTCTGTTTACTTAGTACAGGTAAAACCAAAGCACCCTGATTTCAAACGCAAGGATGGCTATTCTCTCTGGCTTGGCAAGGATGAAAAGTGGGTTTTGCCTAAATTGGAAGAACTTCAATTTGATGTTCCAACTGCTATATCCAAAAAAGGTCTGTCTCTGTCTGTATAAATCATAAAGGCCTCATCCATCATAGATAGTCAGTCATATTTGAGATGCATGATAGAGTTGGTGCAAACAGATTCTCAGTCTGATTTGGGGTTTATATCTAATTAAAAAAAACAAATTTATATTTTTGATTTTTTAGCCTGGAGATGCTCTCAATTTGTCATGTTTGTTTTTCCTGTGCCACTTAAGATTATTCCTTATGTCCTACTTCCATTTATGCATCGTATTTTGTTTTAAAGTACACATGTCTCAGGTGATGGTGGTGAGTCCTGGAATGATTTGGTGCAAAACTATGCTAACTGGTGGGATAATAGATTAAATAAGGTAATCCCATTTTCTGTTTTGTCCTTGTGTTCTTAAATCTTTACAAGTTTATATTACTTTATTAGAATTTTTTGTATTGAGTTACTAGTTCATTTTTATTATCAGAGGAATGCAAAAGCTCCCGATTTCAAGCACAAAGAAACCGGTAAAGGGTTGTGGCTTGATTCTTCATCAGAGTGGGTGTTAGAAAAATTGCCGCCACCTCTGAAGCCTAAACAAAGTGTAGATACTGAAAGGACACTGGTTTCATAAGCAATGGACAGTGAAGCAGAAAATGGAGTCATTCTCTGTGTTACACTTCCATGTAATTAACTTATGCCTTCCCAAGTTCTGTTTTTGTGATATTTTTTTTTTATAAAACTAAGCATTTCAACCATTCGGCTACTAAGCATTTGACTTGCAGTCTTTACCTAGGCGGATATAGATATATTAGCTAGCTGCTTCTGATGTGAAAATGCATTTATCATCAGACAGAATTTCTGCTACTTCTGTACATCCTTATTCCGCATATGAGGGGAAGTGTTTTTGCTCAATTGATGGTGGATTTCATGTTCCTAATATGAAAGTGCATTTTGGAATTTGTTTTTTTCACGAGCATGTTTATTTTCTATGTGAGCCATATGTGCAACGTGCAAGTCTTGGCTCAGTTAGAAAATGGCAAAGCTTGCTGTTGAACGATTGTTAATTCAAAACAAAATTCGTATAAAGTCAGAGGTTCATACCAGTATACGTATATGTGGTGGTACTAGGAACTCGGGAAGCACCCCAAATATTGATTTGTACGTGTCATTTGCCTAGTTAATTCTGCGTCATTTGAACAACACGGTAAATTTCCAGATTTATTTCGAAGTTGAAGGTATATAAAAATTTACTCACTAAGTGACTTTGTTTTTCTCCATCAAAATAGGGTTATGTACCAGACAGCTAGCTGCTTTTGATGTGCTAGTGCGATTACAATCAGGCATTCCTTCCTGCTACTTGTGTGCGTTTTTATTCCACTTATCAGAGAAAGGATTCCTTCCAAAAATTTATTGTGGATTTCATGTTTCAAAATTCATGGCTTCCTTGGTGATGCTCATAAGAAATGTGGGGAATTTGTTGCATTTAATAAATTCTTTGCCATTCGATTGTTCGAGACGCGCTGTACCGCAGGAGTACCCAAATCAAATGTCTTTTGAGTGCATTTGATTTGTTGTATGACTATATATAATAAATAAATACTTATTTCGTAAAAATAAAATAAAGAAATACTTATTTTATGTTTGGGGTAGTTTGTTTCTTGGATTTTTTTTCTTTAATATTGGAAATATTTTTTCTCTTCCGATAATAATTATAATTTATTACCTCATAATAAATCTATGAGAATAAATTTTTCCAATCATATATTCCTAAGAATAAATAAATAATCAGTGAAATAAATGCCCCCTTGATTTTTAAACTAATCTTGACACAAGACAAATCTAAAGATGGAGCTCTTGATATTTGATAAAAGTATAAAAATGTTACCAAGAAATACTTTATGTTAACCGGATCGAGTTCCACTAGAAAGGGCTAGTTTTGTAAAATGTGGTGAATTACAATTCAAGTTTTTGTTAGGGTGATGTTTACATAGTCTTCAACTGTGCCTTGAATATAGTTGTCTGACTTGTCTCCATAAAAGAAAATGTGGGAAATAACTTTGATTATTTGTACATAATCATTTAAGTTAAAACAATATGATTTGGGTGAATTTTAATTTCTATTTTTAGGGAAATCCGAATTGAACCAACGTGAAATTTGAGTTGGCTGAGTCTGGTTAAAATATATTTATATTTCGAAAAGCATCAAACCAGCAAATTGTTAGAAAAAGAAGTTATATCTGTTTTGATTAGAAGTGCAGAATTTTGAATGTTCATATTCAAATTTACTTTTCAAGATGGAGTTGGCATATCCATGCTTCCTTCTATTTGTTGATAATTCAGATGAAAATAATTAGCATTCAGAACTGAAAAGGGAATCTTATAAAAAGCGAGACTAATTCCATCACGTGGAAAACGGAAGAAACAGAGAAAATGTGTTTGTAGGAGGTGGGAGATCAAAAGAATCACAGAAATTATTACTTTGAATAGGAATCAACGAATAAAGAGGAATGGGTACCAAAACACTTTTCAATATTGTTTTGAAGATTCTTTATAACTGGTTTATGCCTTATGCTTGTTTTAGATCTGTCTTCTTTTTTTAATCATCAAGCGTGAGCATGATGTAATAACAAGAGTGTGGTAAAAGAGTGGATTGGTGTGAATAAATAAAGCATCGGAGTTTGATTAATTTGGTAAGGGAATTACTAAAAACAATAGGAAGAAGAGTCAGAAAATATCTATTCTTTCTTGAGACTTGAGTGGCAGATTACTCTCTATGGCTTGTGGAGAACTCTTCCAGCCAGTAAAGCAGCTTCCATCACAACATGTATAACTTCAATAACATCATCCACATCGCACGTGTTTCCTTTGAATGTAGGAGCCTTTGAGTTCTTAAAGTTATTCATACAATTTATGAATGTTTGGCTGCACTCTTGGCTTAGGTAGTCATCTGCATAACCCCACCATCAATCAATAGTTAACATGGTTACCATAAGTACCCCCATTCAGCTCTGTTTAGATCCACCCACAACCTTGTTCAAAAAATAAAATAGTAGTTCAATAAACTTTTGAGTAAATTACATTGGTCAGTCCCATGTGGTTTACTTTTATTATATTGGACACTCCTGTTTTTTTTTAACCCTACAAAAAACATCCCAATTGTTGGTTTTCCATTTTACTGACCACTTTGATGCTTTAGACATGAGAAAGTTTGAGACGGTCACATGAGAAACACAGTTTTTAGTAAATTTTCTCTGCCTAAAATGTTTTTAGTGAACACTCTATCTTGTTTTCTTTGGTCTTATCTCTCTTCTTTGCACCTCAATCTACCCAAAAACGGGAAGGACATTTAAAATTGTGTTTAACCCACTCTCTCCTTTAAGAAAAAGAGAAGCTAAAAAAGAAACTAGATTAAACACTACCTTACTACCTTGTCTCTCAATTTTCAGCCTCTCCAACCATACGATTTTCTAAGCCACGTGCTTGCAACAGAAAAAGTGCACTGACTGATTCAATATTTGTTTCAATGGTCTATTACCATTAAAGCTAATTTAGTGGAAACTTCAGTTATGTGTTTTATACGAAGACTGTACAAAATAAATAACAATCCTATCAAGATAAAGACAGTAGTACAAAAAAAAAAAAAAAAAACGAATTGAAGATCTAGGACCTGTTTATCAAAACAATTCAATTCCGAACCATGCTACCCACAAATCAATTTCTCATCCAAAAAAATTTTTCATATTGTAAGATGTATAGAACTCACTGTTTTTGGCTGACACACATTGATCATGCTTCATACAACAAGCGTCAAGGCCATCACAAGGTCTTTCTCCAGGGCATCCACTATACAAAAGTCCACAGTACTTGCCATATCTCAATAATGGAGGCACTGTCATTAATTAGCCCCCATGCCATAGTATACAAATTGAACCTTAATCCAATCAGCTAAATCTTCAAAAAAAAGAAGAAAAATAACACATACTAATAGAATTAGACATGTACCTGAGCAGAAACTTGACTCACATTGTCTACTGCACTCTTTGCCCTGCAGAAATATATGAAAAGTACAAATTATATATATATATATATATATATATATATATATATATATATATATATATATATTATATGTTACTTAAAAGTGGATAATTTAATTAAGCAAGAAGATTACCACAGAGACAGCGACTCCAGTGGTTTCAGCTCCTATGTTGAGGGCACGGACAGGAGTGGATAACAAGTTAAAGGCAAAAGTACAACAAAAGAAGAGAACATACTTGAATGAGGGGGCTGGAACCATGTTTTTTTTTGTAGGACAAGGAGATGAATTAATCTTAAGTTTGTGAAACTTGGTTTTGCTTAAAGGCTTTGATTTATAGGTAGGGACAAGGAGTGAGTGAGTGGTGTTGGATTGGATTCAGAACTAAGTTTTCAACACATGGCAGGCACAGCTCAGAGAAAGAGTGGAGGGTTGGTGGTTTGTTTTTTAGTGTCTCGTGACTGTATTATTGTCATTAATTTAATTTATTCTTTCCTAGCACTTTTTATATATGCCACATTACAAACTTTAATGCATTGCAACTATACAATTTTTACAACCAATACGCTGAAAGTCTTACTAATATTGTTTTAAAATTTATCATTATATTGTAAAGAAAAGAAAAGGCAGCAACAATGTCAAAACACGTCAAATTTAAATTCTCAATAATTACTAAGGAAACAAACCCTTATCCGGTGGAGGTTAGGTTACGCTCATTCTCTATCTCAACTCGTGAACAAATTCGTTGGTACTTGCTACCTATTTGTCCATTGAAGGCCAAATACCTATTAGTCATAATGAATTTGTATATTAGGTATTTACCAGCATTTTAATACTTTGAATAAATTACTCTCATATCTTTTGGACCGTTCGACTAAGTGTTCCATAGGTCATAGGAGCCGACTTCCACAACAACAACTTACGTATTTAGACCCTAAAGATTCAATGTTTGGTGTGTTGTGAATTGTTCAGTCAGGAGTATCCCATAAGGCAAAACTCCCACAATGATGATAATCCACATAACTCTAGTCATCTTTATTACATTGGTCACAAATCCGCTTTGAAAACCATTTGACTTTATTGATCGAGTGTGCCCTGATTCTCAAGATGTTCCTGACAGATCTAGAGCTATCAAATATGTGTCCCTTGAAACCGTTAGAATGCGGCATCAAGACCAAGCAATGCACCATGTCTTTGACATGTACGAGACGTACAACAAAGCATTTGTACCTGATACGAAACCGACAAGATCGCAGGTATACAAGTGCATGACCAATGAGAGCCAATCCTAAGAGAAGTGTAGAAGAATGTCGAAGGATATCTTGTACGGATCAGATTCATGATTAGGAAAAATGTTGACAAGGGCATTGAGCTTTTGAGTGCTACATTCTCTCTCTTTGTCTCCTTCAGTGTGACCATCTTTTAAATTATGTTTTAGTTAATTTAAGAAAAGAAAATTCTACCTGATTTTATGGAAACCTATGATCTAAGTACCACACGGAATTGAAGTCAATTCTCATACAAAAAATCACGTTTTATATGAGATGAACAAGTGATACTATAACGCTCTTGATTGTCGACTTCTTTGTAACTCATGCTTTACTAAATTTCATACAATGACACTTCACTAAAGTCTTAGTCGGTTAAAATTCTCCATCAATCAAAATCTTTCATAAATAACCTTTTTCAAGACTTCAACAATCATCCATGACAACTTCCAAGATCAATAGTTGTTCCTACCAAAAAATAGATATATTTTAGCATCTGTGAAATTCTAAAATTATAAACTACTAAAAAATAGATATATTTTATTTGTATAAGTAATACTAATTAATTTCTTTAAGTTATTATCAATTATGTAGTATCATATTTACATAATATCTGGATTTCTCTCATATTCTACTGTGATTCATCCAACATGTTAAAAAATCATTTCAAACAATAATTTAAATCAACTATTTATTATGAGTATTACATTCTAATGAGAAAAAGTGAGAAAATAATTTTGTTCCTTATAGTCTTGAACGAATAAACAAACACATGCTAAGAGTGATGTATAAGTAGCAAAGTGGGATAATGTTTTTAATTTTTCATTCAAAATATTTCTAGGATGGTATTCATAATCAGTTTGTGCCTTTTCTAATTTTCCTCTTTCTAAATCTATAGTCTGTATTAAATGTTTTTTTAAAAAGGATTTTCACACGATAACTACTTTTTTTTGCTGCAGTAAATCACAAGATAACTATTGTATACTATAATTTAGTGCGTGCTTTTTTTTTTTGAAGGTCTAATTTAGTGCGTGCTTCAAATTTGTTATTTATAAAAATAACTTATTATCAATATTTGATTACAAAACTTTAAAAACATTAACTATTGAAAATCAAGGAAATCAAGGCGTGCACTTAAAGAGGCCATGACCATTTTTGTTAAGACAACTTTTGCCAAAAATAAATTACTTTCATATACACATAATGTGTACTACACTATTAAAAAAATATTTTTTAGGTTGATTCTTTAACACATTCCATGGTAATTTAAAAATTGTCTTTAAAGTCATTGTGGTAAAAAATAAACACTTTCAACGATGATTTTTTAATCATCTTAATATGTTGATTTTTACATCAGTTCTACAAGAAATTATTTTAAATAGTTTTATTTTTTGTTTAAAAAATATCAAAAACGTTAATATTTTAAGACAGATTTTTAAAACATCCTCTTAGAATTTTAACATTCTAAGATGATTTTCACTAAAAACCAATGTTAATTTTTTAAATATTTATTTTGTTTTACATCAAACTAAACTTGCAATTTCGATCATCCAAACCCAAACAGGTTGTAATAAAATATTACTAAATTGTTTTTACTCTAATAATGATCAATAAATTACTAATTTGAGATTGGTACGAAGAAAACATAACACTATAAGCAAATAAAGTTATATTTAGTCAATAAGCTATCCTTAAATATAAAAAGAACAACGCAAAAAAAAATTTAAAAAAATAAGAAACTATTATGATCTCGGATCACACATGTCTATAATTTTGATTAATTTCCCTGACAATTAATTAGATTTTCAATCATTAAGAAAGAATGAATTAATAAAATTCAATTTCATAATTTAGTCGAGGACCATGATGATATGAGGTCATACAATAATTTCTCTGAAGCTAGCTAGAAGATGCTGAAGTTGTTAAATCGGAGGTTGGCATAACTAGCACTGACATAAGCATTAAGCAAGTCATTTTGAGCATACAAGAAATCAGCCTTGAGACCAGATTTTCTCATTGCTTTCAGGATTTTGTTCTTGTGTGCGTATCTCGTCACCACAACCTGCTGGCTGTTACAATCCACTTCCACCTTCTCTATCCCTACACGTAGATTCATAGCTAATGTCAAATATTAATTAATATATTAATATATTCAACTACAAAGTAGTACTAAATACGAATTATTTTATATGGCATATATGGTTTGCCATGCAATGCACATATCTACAACAAACCAACCTTTCAATTTTGTGAGGCATTTCC
Organism: Glycine max; assembly: GCF_000004515.6. Classification (NCBI taxonomy): domain Eukaryota; kingdom Viridiplantae; phylum Streptophyta; class Magnoliopsida; order Fabales; family Fabaceae; genus Glycine; species Glycine max. The sequence goes on from NC_038243.2 coordinate 15,270,087, forward strand.
TTAGTCTTTTCTCATGTATCACAACCATTTCCACTTTTAACTCAAATATTGTTTAGGACTATAAGAAGAAACCTGTAAGTAATTCTTTCTACCATATCTGATGGGACTATAAGAAGAAACCTGTAAGTAATTCTTTCTACAATATCCGATGTGCACACTCTACCAATTAGTTTGGCATGCATTCTCATCATTAATTTATTATATGTCCTAGAAAATTTCCAAACATGCATGCAAGATACAAGTTACCTAAAAATATCTAAGGATATGATGGGTACATGTATAAACTTATAAATAGAATAAGATGTAAAGCTTTTGAAGTTTGAATCCACTGCCCATCATGATATTAATTAATGGCTGCTTGTTTGTTAATTATATTGTTGGTGGTTGCCTAAAGATATCGAATTATCCATGCATGTGTCCCACATGTGAATAGGGATCGAGCTTAATTTGGTCAGGAAATGTGGAAAGACTATAATAATAATAATAATAAAATAGATATCTTTAAAATATATAAATTATAAATTTAATTATTATTTTAGTCCTTGAATTTGGAGGGATGTTTTTTTAGTCCTGAAAATTAAAATTATTTTATTTTTAAATTATTGAAGATTGTTTTAAATTATTGTAAAGAAGATTGTTTTAAATTATTGACATTTTATTTTTAAATATTGAAAAATTCAATTTAAAAATAAGGTAATTTAAGATGTTTGAGAGAATTTTTTATAATTAATTACAGGAATAATGATTGAAATGCATATCCAAAAGAAATAAGAGGAAACATATTAAAAATGTCTCATTAAGAAAATAAGGAGAACAAGAGTCTCACTCTCGAGATCGTGTATTTTAATTTACAATGTAAGAGTAATATAAGAGTAAGTTGTTATGATTAGTTTTGTTTTAGTTTGCATTTTTTTTTCACTTTTAAACAAGGGCCCCACATATTGTTCTGAGACTAACTTTGTTTATTTGAGTAGAAATAAAATGGAAGAAAAAAAAAGAAAGAGATAACTAATTAGATAAAAATAGTCAATTTCCTTTGTTTGAGAGAAAAAAAATAAGGAGGAAAGTTATTTCCTAGGAGCCAATAAAAAGTAAAAACACTCTCCCTCCCCATCTCCGAATTGGAATGAAAAAAATAATCTCTTTTCTGTGATTTTTTAAAAATCATAATATTTTTTAAAAAACAATAAATAATTTTATTTTAAAAAATTGTTATATTAAAATTATTATTTTTAATTACTATAAAAATAATTTTTTGTATAATTTATTTATTTATTTCTACTTCTCTACTCATCCAAACAAGTAGAGAAAAATACTTTAATCTTTTTTATTTCTATCAATCCAGGCAATAAATCTCTTTTACTCATTTCTTCTCTGTTTTTATCATATTTTTTCTTCTTATTTAATTCCTGTCTTTTTCATTTGTAATTCAAACAAAGCATACGTATCCATTTTATCCATTTAATTTACGTGTGAGTATTAAGGATACGTATTTAGTACCAATAAGTTTATACGTTATTACGATTAGTTAAATAATATCTTAGTTAGTGTTGGTTTTTTTTTTTTTTTTGAGACGCACTGTTGGTGGTTATACTTGCATAATAAGACCTTTTTTTTTTTTTTATCAGTACGTATATATAATATATACTAGCATAATAAGACTTGATCAGAATCCAAAATAATTTTTCCTTTTCTATTTTTTTTCAAAGTTCAAACTGCATGTAGAACATCTCATTATGATCCTGGGTTCAAGGCAATAGAAAAATCCGAAAGAGAAGGAGGGCGAAATGGTTAGAAAGAGTTTGTATATAAATCAATTTAAACCATTAAATTATCAAGCTCACACTCAAAGAATACATTATTTTTTTTACACTTTCCACTCTCTGCACCATAGTATACATTATATTTCTTGAGCCTTCCGAATATCATGACAACTATATATGAGATAATGAGAACGATCTTAACCCATTTTCCCACAAAAAATGCAATCCAGTTGTCTTGGCAGTTTGCCTCTGAAGACAATTGTTGTTACCCATTCGAATGCATGCACCCAAAATACACATTAATAAACAAGTTAAGCAAAAGACACAAAAAGAATCCATTTTAAAAAGAATTAATATTTTATTATGTGGTAAGAAAAAATTGGCTATTGGACCCCATTAATTGAATCATGCTGACAGCTACTTTTTACACCATCTATTTTTGTTATTAACAACACCTCCTATTTTTACTGTAATTTTTTATATTTAAGTATACCTTTAAGATTAATGAAAAGGAAAATGATTCGTAGATACTCCTTAGATGTCTACACCTCTAGAGAGATAAGAAAAAAGAAAAATAAATAATTAATTTGATGGGTGACATAATGTGATGAAAAAAATAAAAAGAATGTATTGATGGGATATTTATAATTTGTAAATGTCCACATATTATCACCCTCACCAAATCTTTGACACCTCATTTTTTTTAACACCACACCTTCATCAGTCATCACCATTTCGGCTTTTTCAACATCACCCTTGTTCCCTTTAACCTTTTGTTCCCACCACGCCACCATTTGCATTAACAAAACAAGAAATAGAAATCTCTTTATATATTTGCAAGGTTTCATTGACCCATGTTGATGAGGGTAAGGAATAAGGACATTGAAAAAAATTACTTTATTATTAAATAAAGTTTGTAATATTTAGTAAGACATAATAAAAGTGATTGTTAGCTTGCATGCAAATTAATAAACCATTAACTCAAAATAATTACTATCATTAGAAGTTCATTATGATTAGTCTCTTGATATGTCATAAGACAACTATATGTATAATACAAAGTTATAAATGAAATTAGATTTGGATGAATTCATAAATTAATTTTATGTCAATTGAGATGATGTTTTCTCGGTTTTTGTGTAAAATCTTAAATTCAATATTTCTATTTTTTTAATTAATTCTCTTTAACTTATCAATCTTTAAGAATTGTGATGTTGTTCATTTCCATTTCTCACTTCAATCATATTTTTTCTATTTTTTTTTTACAAAAAATTCCTTTAATTTTGGTTTTTTAAGATGTTAAATTATGATCCATGAAAAAAGATTCTCGTCATTCAACATAAAAGAAATAATTAAAATTTTGTATTCCTCCAATGAGAATAGAAGAGGTGGATGCACATGACGATCAAGAAAACCATTAGGAGAAGAAGACTTTTGAAAAACTGTGAAGAATGGAAACTTAAGGTATATAACCATAAAGAGTTGAAATAGTGGTGGGTTAATGGTTGTTGGCTAAGTGCGTAGAGGATTCTTTGTTTGCAAAGCTGACTAAAAATATGGTGAATATGGTGAGGCAAAGAAGTATATTATTGGTATTGAAAAATCATAATGAAATGGAGTCGTTGGTGAAGTGGAAACAAAACGCAATGGAGTCACTAGTGATAGAAAAAGAGGAGTTTAAGAGTGAAAAGGATGTTTTTGAGAGAGGTGTTTCTAAGTGGGTATGTAGAAATAGAGGTGACATGCTAAATAATATAACAAGATTCTTCAAAGGTAATTGGAAGGGCGGTGTGTTAAAAGTAATTACAAGATGTGATAGCATTACAAGAATATTTCACTATTATATATATATATATATATATATATATATATATATATATATATATATATATATATATATATGATCTATTATAGAGATTACAATGAGTAATTTTGCTAGTAAATTTGGATTGAGCACTATTGAGAAATTTGAAGTGATAAATATTTGAAAGACTTTTACAATGAATCATAAATAATTATAGTGAATATAGTGAATTTGATATTATATTTTAATTCAAAATTTTAATATTTAAATTTATAGATTTTATTTTTATTTATATAATATTTAACTTTTTTATTTTTATTCAATATGAGATTTTATTTCAAATTTATAGTCGAACAGTTGTCGTGTTTTTCAACCAATGATGCATGACAAATTAAGTATATGAATTATGTTTTTATATGCAACTAGTAACGTGTATTACAAGAAAGTTTACAATTATGGCCAATCATTTGTGATGCTTGCAGAATGTTGCTATGGCTTTGGCCAGTCATCATGATTCATGATTGTAATTGAAAGCAGTTATAGATCGAGCAGCATATATGATTGAGCAATATATGATGGTACTATACATATAAGTGATGCTTGCATATGGATTGCATATCCATGGAGAAAAATGATGAGAATAATATATGACTTTCGTACGTATTAATGCTAGCAATTTTTTTTTGTTATTATTAAATGGTGACCACTGTATCAAATTTAATTAGTTTAACTTCTTTACCAATTACTCCAATTCATCAATATGGCTGTCTTCCAATTTAATTAGTTTAATTCGAATCGATTTATCAAATTAAAAAAAGTTTAATTTGTTAGGTGGTCAAGGATATATAACCCATGAATATCCACTAATAGACTTGGTGGGAAATCATATTATCATAACAGTAGACTTTTTTTTTATTCGTAATATTAATAATATTAATGTGAAATATCTATTACTTTTATTGATGATTAATATTTGACCAATCATTTTTAATAAGATTTATTTTTTTATTCATATTTTTTTATTAACTATATTTAAATCCAAAATCTTAATTTGAGAAATTAAATCCAATATTACTCAAATCAGTAATTTATTGATTAATAGTTGACTTTGATATCATCTATATGCATCTTAAGTTAACCTTACAAGATGACAAATTTTATAACTGTACCGTTTTTCACTTTTATATTGATGATCATTAAACTGTTTCTTAACTGCAACCCTTAACTTATCTAAAGGTGTACATCTTCACACAATACTAATTAGTAATTATAGTGATGCTCGCCACGGGTAATACAGATTAGTGAAGTGGGACGCGGGCAAGTCAAAGTGACATTAATTCACTATCAATAATTAACTAAGTATGGCATGACAAGTGGAGAAACACAAAAGGATAGACCCCATGCATATCCAGAGATGCTTCTACGTTTGATCAATTTATACATTGATGTTGTTTCTGAAAGTATAATCTCACTATCTTTTTAATTAGGAGAAAATATTTTATGGACTCGGACCACTACACATCCATATTTACAAGCTATTTTTATGTAATACATAGTTGGATTATTAAAATTTGTTGGAAATATGGTGACCGGGACCATATAACAATTTCCCATCTTCTAGAGCTTTCTGACAGTAAAAGTTCTAAATCTATCTTAATACATGCAGTAGTGAAGGCCATATATGGTGCTCGAGAACAAACTTAGCTAGCTAGAAAGTAGTGTTCATATTGTTGCGGCAAGGGTTCTGTTAGGAGAGGTTCCAGGCTTTGCCACCTTTCATGTTGAGTTTCTTGAGCCTCCCAAAGAACATGACCAAGATAAGGATGAACTTGCCTTTGCTACTCCACCTACCCGAGAATCCAACCCATGAATCTTTGCACATGGCATCGGCTTTCATTTGCCTAGCGCAGCTGTATCCCGTTGAGAACCCTACGTTCCCATAAGCACTGCATGGAGTGCATGCACATTTTTTTTCACAATGTCAATTTACTAATTAATTAATATATATAGTTTTTATTAATTACTCGAGAAAATAGAGTTCCTTGCCTGATGACTTCTAAGGTGATGTTAAACACATTAAAGTTGAGGGGATCCTCTTTTAAGCTCTTACCCTCAGTGATGCAAATCAGAATAATGAAAATGACCAAGTAAGAGAGTTGAGATAATACAAGACACTCCACTACGCTTTTTTTGTTTCTCGACATCATTTTCGTGCTCTCTTACTGGTATAAATGTAGTGTATGGTGGGAGGTACCTGTTTGATCGATAAATCAAATTAAAGATATCAACACTACTAAAAAAATAGCATTTTACTAAAGGGATTCTATGACGGTTCTTTAGGAACCGTTTTAAAAAGTGGTGCGGTGATATTTTTGTAAATAATATATTTCCATCGATCGAATTATTAGGTGAGCATATGTTTAATTAACAGGTGCCTTTTTCATATATATATGATTATCATTTATCAAGCAAGTGTTGTGGATCTGTTAAGGAATTGAATAACATTTTTTCCACCACACAGAATTAAGAATTTCAAGATAATTTATGAAATTCCAATTACCTCACACACAATTTTAATATGTGTGCGTGGTCAATCATATCTCATAATTCCTTTTCCGAGTAATCAAATCAAATCATCAATAGATATATTCCAGTTCGTATGCCACATGTCAGTGGGAGGATAGAATATATGCGAACACTCACCTTTTGAAATTTACGAGTCATAGCAAGAACCATTAGAAAATATATACAAAGAGAATAAATAAATTATACAGAGATATTTATTCCTAAATATTCTGAATATAATTAAGAAAATAACTATATTCGCTAACAAGATTTGAACGCTACATTTAACATACACACTTTATAAAAAAAAGTAACGTAACTAGGAGAGAGTACATTTAGCAAACAACTGAGAAAGAAAAGCACGCAGCTGTTATAAAAATGTGTTTTAAACTTAATTTTCTTTACCAAACATTCTACAAATTTTATGGAAAAAATAATATATATATATATATATATATATATATATATATATATATATATAATTTTCCTGATTTTTCTTTCTTTAAAAAAAGTGCCAGTGAAAGTGTAAAAATAATAGTATATACAAAAACAAGTAATTTATTTTTACTTTAAAAGTTGCGCAACATTTTTCATGATATATTTTTGTTGTTGTTTATAACATCCCTTATTTTATTTTTTATTTTTTTATAAAAGCATTATAAAAATAAATAAATGAAAATAATAGGAATTTGATTTTCACATAGTGTAAAATCTTATACATCGTTGACTAATTGAAAATCAACTTAAATGTGATTTTCAAAATAACTTTTACAAAAATTTAATACTTTTAATTATACAATATTAATACATAAATAAAAATAATGTAAAACCATTTTATGCTTCCAATTAACTTCTAATAGTAGAATGTTATATAAAGGGTAAAGATTATTTACGTGGTCGCAATTGCCAATAGGCATAGCTCGGTGGAATGTTACTGCCAATGATCACGAAATTTTGTTGCATGTCCAATTATAATGCAATGTGATTGATGTCAATTATAGGAAATGCTACATGCATTTGGAAAACTAGAAGTGGGCTATAGTGAGGATAAAATTATTAAACTAAACAATCAACTATCACAAAACAGGAAAGAATATTAAGAAAAATAAATAAAGAAAGCACGAGTGGAAGAAAAATTTATTTGGAGTTGACATCTGCCCTTAGTTTGAAATCTGGACAGTTTTAATATGTATTATAAAAAAATAATTATATACGACAATTCGTATACAATATTTTAATAATAAAATAATGAAACTCTTCCAATTCTATTACATTAGATTTTAGATTTTATTAGCATGCGGGAAATAGTGCTTTGCAAACACTTGTTGTAACTAACAAGGAACACCATTATACTTTTTTTTTTGGGTAGTCAAAACCAACCACGAATAATCTTTGCCTCTAAAATGTAATAATATTATTCAAATTAATTTTAGCTGCTAGTGCAAATACCATTTCCTTGAAAATGTGAATATAGTATAATTTTATATTAAAAAGAATATCAATTGAATAGCAGCTTTTTTCATGCATGAGAATGTAAGAGTGTTAAAATCAATTTATGTAAAAGAAAGAGTATTATTTTTTATTCACACTTTCATAATTTTTTTTATAATGTTATTTCTTTATATTTATCGTATTAATTTTTATTATTTTACTCTTTTTTTCACTTCTTATTTCTCCACTTATTGTAAAAATTACTGTTAAGTTATGAGGTGAGAATAGCATTATCCTATTTGAAATGAATATTCTTAATGGAATATGATGCATGTCATAGACACTATTATACTAGTTGATACCTAGAGAGAAAAATGAAGAAAAATTTAAGTATGATAAAAAATCAAACATCATAGAATTATATATATATATATATATATATATATATATATATATATATATATATATATATATATGAAACAGTAGCTATTAGTTAAGTATTGGTCATGTTGAACTTGAACACATAATTATCCATTCTTGATTATTAACTGATCTGAATTATCTTATCTAGTATGCATCGCTACTTTAGATGATCCTGAGATAGAAAAAGATTAGTGACTTACATCATAACAACGAAGAGTACTAATATGGCTGAAGAGATGGATGAGAGATCAAAAACAGATTCACCAGCGTGTCTCGCATTTGTTACTTGAAATAAAGACGCCACCACTTTCTCATACACATTCAAACCCTCCATGATTTTGGTGTTCCACTCCAAAGAGCAAAGCATCACAAATTGTATAAGATTGAAACCCAAGACAGTAGCAACCAGGAGGCAACAATGAAGAGCAGAGAGCATATGATCATAACCCACGTCTTTGAAATTCTTCAGCAAGTACGAGAATTCCTCTTTTTTTGTAACCTTTTTCAAAACCATTATCAGAAGCCTCAAACATGGTGGATAAAGGGTGTTACCTAGAAGGATGTGTGGGAGGACAAGGAGAAGAAGTCCCGAATTCTTCTTGAAAACCATCATGTTCTCGTTGGTGGGGACAAAACCACAACTAGCAAACGTGGAAACTATGGTAAACAAAGAAAACGTTACAATCTTAATGCCTTTGTTTTTCAGTACTTGTCTTGCACTCGGTACCAAAGTTATGTACAAAGACACGAAACTAAAGCCAACAAATTGAACCACCACTAGGTAACCTAAAACTACAAAAGTCAGATAACTAAGACAGTTATACTTAAGTCTATCACTGTCGTCGTTAATATTACTATCATCACTCGGTTTGTGGTAATTTTCTGATTTTGAGTCAGGAATAGAAACTAAACCAAGTTCTATTTGATTGGTGCTGATAACTGATCTGTTTTGGAATTTGTAGGTAGCAAATAGAAGGTCGAGCATGGAAGTGAAAACTTCCCCGCCGAGAAACATGAGAAGGGTGAGGAGAATGAGTTGGGAATTGGAGAAAAGCTCCATTTCAAGGGCAACCATGCTAGAAACAGTGGAAGCAGAAACAGAGGTGTAAAAGAGGTTCAAGTCATTTGGTATAACGGGGGTCCTTGGCTTTGAGACCTTGAGACCCAAGTAACCTACCAGAGAAAGGATCACGAAATAACCAAGTTGAATAAAGAAAGGGTGGAAATGCTGGAAGGGTAGAAAAAGAACCAAGAATCTAAAAAAACGATCTTGTTTTCGAATTTTCATCATTAATCTGTCATAAACATGCACACTCTCCACGCCTCCACCAAATAGATATATAGTTTCACACAATTAAAATTAGAGTTTGAGAAAATATCATCTCACAGAAATATAAGTGAAAAAATATTACAATTTCTTACTGAGAGAATAATTTTAGCCTATCTTAAAATAGAAGAAATACTCAGAGAACACATTTTCTTTCTCTCGAATTTTTTTATGCATATTTTTTCTCTCTCGAATTGGATGTTACTTAAAACTGATGAAGAAGGGTTCTATTTATAGCCAACAATTTGAGTTTAACCATTAAATGTCATTTAGTAAAAAAAAATAAAAATCATTGAATGTCAATACAAAACTTCTACCATCCAACCAATTCACCGGCCTAGCACACTGCACACGCAAAAGTAGAATTTAATTACCATTCGTGCCTTTTGACTTTTATCTCTAACAATTTCTTCCCATAAAAAATAAAGTTAGCACTAGATACAATAGTTTTATAATGTGTTAAATTTGAGAGAAAAAAATTAAAATGATTTTATCGTCAGTAAAATAAAATGATTTTAATTAAATTTACTCAATGAATCCGAGTCAAACCAATTCATTATTAATTATTGATCGAGTTTGTTCAGTATAAGTTTAATCACAAAATTACACAAAACTAACCTAGCTAACTCAACTTGTAGCATTATAATCAGTTTAAATTGTATTTCACTAAACCCTTCACTCAAACGAATCTGTAAATTAACATCTAAATGATAAGGGTGTAAATAAAAAATAATACTTATTGGTTTTATACAAATTAATGTGGTTGTTAATTATAATTTGATCAATATTTATTGACTTCTTTCTAACAATCTAACCTGTCATGTTCTCACATTATACTCCACCAGAGTATGGAATCTCCTACCTTCCCGTGACGCATGGACATATTCAAAGTAACCAATTTGTTATGTTCAAATTCAAAGTAAATATTGTTAAGCTTGCACCTTGCCTTGCTCTGGAACAGGATGTTCATGCTTGTCGTTTGATTTGAATAAAAGAACTTGTTATAGCTTCAAATGGATTTTAGTGAGTTAAACTTTTCAAAGGGAATAATACTAATATATTCTTGTTTCTTTTTTATGACACTTTTTACAACAAAGAGATATAAGGAAAAGAAAAGAAAAATACGTACGTGATAAAATGGATAATATGCATGATTGAGAGTGATAAAATAAATAAACTACAAATTTTAAGTGAAAATAAAATTATTCTTCCAAATTAAAACACCGGTTGACTAGGAAAATGAAGTCAAATGATGGATTGGTGAAACTGATGAAGTGATCCATTCCCCAACGTGATAGTAATCAAACAAGCAATTTGTGCAGTGTCCCCTCACTAACTTGTTGCATCTTCCACTTTGAATATGTTGATGTGGGCATCCTCCTACCACAAACAAATACACCTCTATTAATAATTGTGCATGCTATGTAATTTTCCATAAGATTGTGATCTTTGTGTGACGAAATGTCACCTGCCATTTTATCTTTAAAGGCACAAATTTCAATTTATTTTTTGTATAAAATATTTGTTTTTATCAAAGATATAAAAATATTTTAAATCATAATTAGAGATGAATTCCTAAATCATTAAATACATTTTTGAGTTTAACTCAATAAAATGTTATTGAATATATTCAGACCCTAATTTAAAATATGTACGTTATTCAAAGTCTTTTTCCAATTAGCTGTTTTTATCAACGATTATGTATTATTAAATCAGACAAATAAGATTAAAAGAAACTTATTCATATGATATTTTTTTATATTTTTAATAACTAAAGAATATAGAAAAGAAGAGAGAAATGTTGAGGGGTTAGTATATTCTCATGTTCACATTTTCTTTTTTCTTTTATTCCCGCTCCGATCTATCCCAAATAGGATAGAAATTAAGATTTTTCAAATGTAGAAAAAGATGTGAGATTATTCTCATGTTCCTTTAAACAGATTTTTTCATTCAATAAAACTAAATTTTGAGACTTTAATTAAGTCTTACTAATCACTTAATGATAAATGTGAGATTTGATCACAGAGATAGAAAATAAAACAAAATAATATTATAAAAAACATAAAGATGAATAATACAACTTTAAAAATAATAGGCCTCCTCATTAATAATGCTGCATTCATTTGCTTCAAGGACATGTCGTGTTTGGTAGGGAATAACATCTAGCAGCGACCACGAAAAGTTAATGATCAGGTCTAAATTTTATAAAAATATTTTTCCTTTTTCTTGAATCAAACTTCTCGGTTTTTATTAGTTTAGAGCTCTTAATTTATTTATGATACCAATATATTCATTTATACGTGGATTAATTTATATTGACGCTTTATAACACTTGTACATTTCCCAAAGATTTATTCACGTATAAATCCGCTAGAAATTTGATATTTTAACTGCGCTTTGGAGGATTAGTGTGTCATTCTATATTTTTTTTCAATTAAATATTTTTAACATGTTTTTCCTTTTGAAAGATATATTTTGCACAACACCTTAAAATCTATCTAGAAAAAATTACTCTCGAGTGTCTCAAACTACTTACCATCCTTCTTATTTTTATCTATTTATCTATATATATATATATATATATATATATATATATATATATATATTCATTTCAATTCAATCGATAAATTCTGTAAATTATTCATTGAAAAAAAAAATAAAGGATCTTAATGTTAAAAGAAAAGCAGTTATAAAAAAAATTGAAAAAATTAAAAAGAAATTTATAATTTCAGAGACAAATATTCATTTCAAACAAAACAACTTATAATAGTAAAAGGAGGGTAGAATTCTGAAGAAAAAAATACAAATATTAAAAAAAGAAGAAATATTCGATTAATTCGTAAATCAAATATTAATATATAACTTTTTTCTTGAATTAATAATTTGCTTAAAAATAAATTCATTTATGATAAGGAAGCAAATACAAAAAGAATTTATGAAACAAATCAAAATATAATTCGCTTTATTTCAATTTTACACAAATATTTTCATACTAGAAATCTGAATTCGCATCATTCTTGTGATATCTTCTTTTTGTCACAAGCATGTGTATTTTTTAATTTATTACACACCCAAATTATTAGCATAAACATATATAAGTCAAGATCCATTTTTCAATATCATGGAATTTTTTCCCAAAAAATGAAATAAAAGATTCTTATATATATATATATATATAGTCTTCTTAATCATTGGTCAATTTCAATATCTACTCTCTTTTATCTTCATTTCTAAACTAGCGAAGGCATTGTCCTTTCAACTTGAAGGCATGAATATTTTAAAATTTTACAATATAACTTAGATTTGTTTATACACACACAAGTACCGTGGTCTTATGTGGAGATCGAAGTTTAGTAAATTTGAAATGATTTTTTTTTCAACACTCCGAAAATTTCTAAATCTAAACAAAGTCATGCTACTTAACCCAATTTCACCCTAGGCATAATTTTAAAAATCGGTTTGAACTAACCAATTCGACCGGAAACAGGTGGTATAATCAATTTGAGTTGTTATTTGAATCAAATATGTCATTGATCCGTGTAATTATGTGAATGAACCGATGGACTGATCGGGATGAACCGATTAACCCATATTTTTTAAAAATGCAAGTTTCAATAAAAAAAAAAAAACAACAAGAATTCAATTTTTTGTAATATATAATTTAAGACCAAAAAATTATTTAATGACTTTTTTGGTACAGATGAAGGACTGACCCATCAGCCCCTCAGCCTCCAATTCAAAAATCAGAAATGGGATTTATTACTTGTAACTTGTAAGAGACATAGTGTTTGTTGCTTTTTAATCAGTTGTCAATAGACTGACTTTATTAAATGTAGATACCGTTGTTTTCCTTCTCTAAATAGAGAGGGAAGTACATAACCTGTCTCTCACGCCCAAACGGATCTTGTCTGTCTTGGATTACGTCTCTAAATCACTCAGAGAAGGAAAAAAAAATATTTTTGGAGACTAAGTGTTGGACTAGACCAATATCAATTCTACCTCTTTCACTCCTAGTAGGGTCAACTTATGTTGCAGCACTTCATATATCTTATATAAGTGTCTTGTGTGTGAACAGTAGTGAGAGAGATAGAATTGATACTAGTCAATATTCAACACTTTTTGTTATATTTCATGTCATTTTTTCCTTGAAATCTAAGATTTTTCTGCATTTTCAGGACTCGATAATTGTCGCAGTCGAGATCAGCTAAATAAAATTTGGTGCATCCTTCACTATTTTCAAAGGATAAGTTTTCATATGCCTAAGGGCATACTGTCTCATTTGAGAGAAGAGTACTTCCTTTAAAAAATGATTAATTCCATTCACATTTCTTATCCAGATGTTAAATTTTGGAGGGATTCTGCTATACCTCATGTGAATTTAAGGAAATTTATTTTCAATTGTCCATCAGCAGAACTAATTTCTTTCAGTTTTTTAAAGTGATTCATTTGGTTTGTAATAGTTAATGCTTTTGCATTTTATTAGGTTCACACTTTAGGGCTCTTAGAAGATCAAAGAACTGAAGCAGTTGAAGTATATTTTGCAAGTAAAAATCTTGGGGGAGATAGATGCTTTTGGTATGGGACTTCACAAGTACAATACCTTTTTATTTCCACCTATAACCTTTTATATATACTTAGTTTTTGGCAAAGGTTGTATCTTATTTATCATCTATTATCTGAAATCATCAAGGCAAATGGGGTAATGATGGAAAAACATGGGCTGGGGCAGCGTATAATCTGATGCTCTATAAAATGGCTAGTCACATATGTGTCACCATTCCAATATACAATTCTTTGCCTAATTACTCTTAGACTTAATTTATGTGTACTATATCTTTCGAAATATATCAAGAGATCTCTTTTTCCTATGTTTTTATGATTTTCATTTATTTGATCTTTTTTGTTGCTTCTGATTCAGTTATTCAACAGCCCCTCTATTTCGAAAAGGTTTAAGTATCCTCTTGGTATACACTATCATCATCATCTTGATTGTCAAAGCATGGGTGACCCAGATAGGATTGCTTAATCGGTTTAGATCATGCAATCTCTCAGGTCTATGTCATCAGATCCAACTATTATTTCTTTCATTTTTTTCATACTTGCTGATGCGCTCTAACCTTGGAAATTACGGACTCCAACAAAATACTATATTACTGGGGGAGACTACGGAATCTAAGGTGAACATCACAAATTGTATAAGATTGAAACCCAAGACAGTAGCAACAAGGAAGCAACAACGAATAAAAGAGAACAAATGTTCATAGCCCGTGTTTATGGAATTCTTAAGCAAGTACGAGAATTCCTCTTTTTTCAAAACCATTATCACAAGCCTCAAACATGGTGGATAAACGGTGTTACCTAGAAAGACGTGGGGGAGGAGAAGGAGGAGAAGCCCGAATTCTTCTTGAAAACTATCTTGTTCTCATTGGTGGGGACAAAACCCACTACAACATATCTCACTTTTACTAATATTTTTTATCTAACACTTAATAAAAAATATTGTTAAAAGCTTTTGATCACATTCAAAAAATATTATCAAATTATAAATGTCACAAAAGCTTTAACAACATGGGCTATACGAAACATTTGATAAATGTTGCAAAAATATATTAATAATATTTATTCATAATTTTGCAATATTTATTTTAATGCTGTTAAAAGTTTTTAATAACACTTAATAATTTTTATTAAGTGTTAGATTAAAAAAAATTACTAAAGATCACATGTATAATAATGACCACAACTAGCAAACGTGGAAACTACGGTAAACAAAGAAAATGTTGCAATCTTGATGCCTTTGTTTTTCAGTACTTGTCTTGCACTCGGTACCAAAGTCATATACAAAGACACCAAACTAAAGCCAACAAATTGAACCATCACAAGGTAACCTAAAACTACATATGTCAAATAACTAAGACAGTTATACTTGAATCTATCGCATGATGCAACGTTAAAATTGTTACTTTAACTTGGTTTGTGATTTTCTGACTCAATGTGAGGATTAATATTAACTAAACCAAGCTCTATTTGATTGGCATGAATATTTGTGGGTGAAAAGGGATTGATGCTAACTTTGTTTTTGAATTTATACCTTAGCAAATAGAATGTCAAGCATGGAAGTGAAAACTTCCCCGCCAAGAAACATGAGAAGGGTGAGGGGAATTAGTTGAAAATTGGAGAAAACCTCCATTTCGAGGGCTACCATGCTAGAAGCTGTGGAAGCAGAAACGGAGGTGTAAAATAGATCCAAGACATTGGGCCTAACGGGGTCCTGGGCTTTGAAACCTTGAGACCAAAGTAACCAAGCAGAGAAAGGATCATGAAATAACGATTATGGTAGTTATTATTTCATCAATATTTCTTGACTTCTTCCAACCAGTCATGTTCTCACATTATAGAATACTCCACCTGGTATAAATCTACCTTCGCGTGGTGTAGGCATCCAAACTCATTTAACTACTGGCTCGTGTAAGCAGACTATTTCACCCAAATCCATATATTTGCCTTGATACCTTAGCTACTCTTAAGATATTATTGAATACATGCATAACATGTTAACATTTGAGATGCGATTTGTCACATTTAAAATAAATATAGGTTGTTATGGCTTCCACGTTAAAAGTTTTTTTAACAAGATTGAAGTGGTTTCGCTTTGCAACATGTTCAAACACACATTCTGAAAGGCAAAGTATTTGATTCAACTGCTTTTTTCAAATGTTCTTGCCAACGTATGTGTGATATCATTAAATTACACAAATAAAAATGAGAGAAATTCTATTTATATAATATATTAATATATATTTTAAGAACTAAAGGATATGTATATAAAAAAAAAAAAACTGAGTGATGAAGAGGTTGTGAGGTTCAAGTCTTCTCGAAAGAGAAAGACACCATCAAAAGTCCAATCTTCGATTACCACCAAGAAGGTAACCTTTATTTAAAATCCCTTTCCTCTTCGTTTAAACCAGAAATGTTTTTTCCAACTTAATTAAACCAGTTTGCGTTTGATAAGATTTATTCTCTTTTGTTTGGGACTAAGCCTTACTTTCATAGCAAATTACAAAAGAATTAGAGTCTAAACATTAGACTGCATTTGTACCCAAATACAAAAGAAGCATTAGAGTATAGTGTAGTCTAAAGAAACAAATTAAAAAAAAATGCGTTAGAATACAACATTAGACAGCATCTACCTCAATCTCTTCACTAAATTTATGTGCTTTTACACTTTCACCTAGTGATTTTCTAAAGGGAGAAGTTGGGCTAAAGAATATAGATAAAGGTTTTGGTTGATCAAGTAGGCAGCACTTCTATACCATTGTCACATGAACCCTTTAGCACATTCCAGTCAATTTATTTCACAAAATCAACCATATACTTTTACACAAAGTATTTGATGTACCGCTCATATCAGGTATTGTTATGTTCAGAATTTTACATAATACTAACATGTTTTTGCACAAATATTATTAATTGAACCACGGTGGTAACAAGTTGACAGCATAACAGAAATTTGAATGAAGACAGGCAAACATGGAGAGGTTTGATAGGTCTAGAGTACTTAAAAGCAAGCAAGCCTTTGCGAATTAAGGAAAAAAAAACATGGTTTGTAGCCTCATAATATCAAGGTCTAACTTGACGAATTATTACAAAAGACTCTCCATACTCTCTCACATGAACTTCCTGTACGGCCGACCATTATCTTCATCTTGCATATGCTGTAATCATAACAGTTCAAAGCATTCTTATGCACACCCTCAACAAATTAAAATTGAAAACCATATGTCCTACAATTAAAGCATCCACCCATACAGCAAGCTCGGAGAGTTTGATATGATAAATCATGTGAGGACAAAAAAAAAATATCAATTTAGCGCTACTGATGACAATATCTGTACACGGTTTAGTTGTCACCCATGATCCATCTCAAACTTGCAGCCAATTAAGCACACAGAATTAGGGTGTGTTTGTTGTAGAAACAAATTTCAAAACTGAATAGATTCTGAATCAGAAATTGATTGTTTTTGAAAATAAAACATGTTTCAGCAGAAGGAGAGATATAGTTGTTAAAAGAAAGTGAAAATCCAAGTATAACATAAAGAAGGAAGAAAAAGAATCGAATGCATAGGTAGAATGAAAAGCCCTAATTGGGAATTGGAAAATGACTACTTACGAATTCACGGACGATGCCCTTGTAGACGAGGACGGGAATAGCGATGCCGAAGATGCCAACAAGAGCAAGGTTGCGGCGAGTCCAACGGAAATTGAACTCCAGATTCTCTCTGGCAGTGCCCCAATCCTCTATGAACTTGTTCTTGTTTGCTTCCATTCCTCCCCCCATCTTCTCTTTTCAGATCCAAATCCCTTCTCTTCTCTTCTCTTCACTTCTTCGTCTCCGCCTCTCCTCTCACTCCCCCCAACTTACCACTCTTTATATGGCTCTAGGCCCACGGCCCACGGCCCAACCCACATTCATCTGCTTTTTAATACATTCTTTTGGTTTTACTTCTAACTATTCACTAAAATTTATTGTTAAACCACGTGATTATGTAAAATATAATACCCACCAAACTTTTAATTTTTAATAAATTTTAATTAAGAAGGATGTATTTCTACTATTTGTTTGGAGTAAGTAGTATTTGAGATATAAAAAGTTTCTATATTGATATTTAATTATAAATTATAATATATAATAAATTTATTGACCTTAATATTATGAATTTGTATATTATCATTCATTCACAAATTAAAATATATTATATGCTTATTATTTTTTTATTGTAAGAAAATTTTTAACTTATTAATAATTTTCTTAAAAGTTTTTTTTAGAATTACCTTAAAAGTTATATTTACCTTATTTTTTTATTGGGTCACAATAAATATTTTATACTTTAAAATTTATATGTATCATTTTTGTTTGTTTTTATTAGTGTTAATAAATACAATGCAACGAAAACACATTTCTATTGTGCATTGAATATTATGACTTATCAGATTTCTTTACAAACTCTTATGACAATTTAGATATTAATGTATTTATATCATAATAATTTAAAGGATTTAAAAGGACTTTATTGATTTATAAATTTTAAAAGGATTATGTGAATTTGTAAAAACACATTCAAAATTACAAGAGTTAGTGAAAATAATAATAAGAAATGATGAGAAAAAGTAAATCCAAAATATTTTTTTAATATTTTAATAATTATATTGATTCTAGCTTTATGTCCTTCTATACTAATCTTTGTTGCAATAGCATCTTCTCATTCTTACTTTTGGATTTGAACAATAGATTTAAAATTATACATTGATTTTCTAACTTTTTAATTACTATAATTATTTCACGATATATCTAATTGTCATACCCGAATTTCGTCTAGGGATCATTTTTTATTGGCATGCAACTTTTGTTTGACCACCTCAAAATGTTTAACACCCATTGCGATGAAATCCGTAAAATTCTAGGACTTTTCGGAAAGAAAATAGTCAAAAACACAAAAGTGGGGGTGAACTTATCAAACATGGGGGTGCACTCAAGAAACTTCATCCATAACATACTAGAAGGGGGGTGAACTTATCAATTATAGGGTGTGTTCATAAATCTTCCTCAAGAAGTCTCTGGGCGGCAACCACCTCCATTTTGTTAAAAATGGCATCTAGGACATTCGTAATGTTTTCGTAAAATTTCTGAAAACCTTGGGTTAACATATTTCACTTAATATTGGTGAAAGGGAAGAGAAAAAAGAGGAAAATCAAGTCTAAAATGCTCCCATAAGGCTTCCGTAACTTTTCCATAAAGTACGAAAAGGGGGGTGAACTTAGTAATTGGGGTGCACTCAGAAATCTTCCTCAAGAAGCCTCTGGGCGACAAGCACCTCCCTTTTTCCCTATAAATAGGGGAGGGGAGCTGTTTCAAAAATGTCCATGACCCCTAGGCTATGCATTTCAACTATTTTGGGTGAAAAAACGTATTTCTGTGAAGAAAATCTAAGCCGAGGTGCTGCCGTAACGCTTCCGAGACATTTCCGTGAGTAAATCCGTGAAGATTTTCCGTCGTTCTTCGTCCGTTCTTCGTTCGTTCTTCGGTCTTCAACCGGTAAGTGTTCGAATCTAAGACTTTCAATTCATTTCTTGTTTTGTTTGCTTTCATCTTCATATCGTTCACTTTCGATTTTCTTTTCTTCCGCTGTTAACGAGCTTTTTACTGTTTATTTAAGCCGTTATCTCGCCTAATAAATGATGAAATGAATTTCAACCGATCATTTGTATTGTAATCTCGTTTAATCACTGTTAAAATAAAATTCAATAGATCGTTCACGCTGTTACCTCGATTAAATAAAAAAAAGACAAAATAATAATAAAATAACCAAAATATCTTGAAAAAAATAATAATAAAATAATCAAAATATCTTGAAAAAATAATGATAAAATAATCAAAATATCTTTGAATAAAATAATCAAAAAAATCAATCGGACGTTTTTCTTTGAAAGTTTCCTTGAATGAATTGACTAATAACCAAAGTGAAACTAAGGTTAAAATTAACTCACAAATCAAGTTTTGTCCGCAAAAGTCACTTAAAACCGTTTTAAGGTTCAACGCCTTAAACGGTCCTCTTTGCTTTTATCGGTTAACATGGACCGTTCAAAAGCATGAAATCAACCCATAACTTCACCACTTTCGCAAGAACTACGTAGGTTTGATTTCTTCATCGCAATTGAGGATACGTAGGAGCAAAAGCCCCGCTTTTGTCGACCCCGTGAAATCATTAAAGGTCCAACGCCTTAACGTTTCTCTCCTTTCAAAAAACCAAGAGATCGTTAACGGTCCAACGCCTTAACGTTTCTCTCCTTTCAAAAACCAAAAGATCGTTAATGGTCCAACGCCTTAACGTTTCTCCCCCTTTCAAAAATCAAAAGATCGTTTAAAGGTCCAAATGCCTTAAACGACTTTTGTATGGTTAAAATCAATCTTGCAAAAAAAGATAAAAACAACTTAACCAACGTTTAGTTCTAAAAGAACTACGTAGGTCTTATTTCCTCATCGCAATTGAGGATACGTAGGAGCGAGGGAAACACCCTTGTCGACCACAAAAAGATAAAAAATACAAAAGACCCATAAAAAGCTAAAAAACATAAAATAAAAGGGAAAATATGTAGTTTTGAAGTCATATTTGCACACTTGATTGAAGGTTGTCGTCCCTTGTGACGGACACGTGGGGTGTTAATAACTTCCTCATGCGTAAGAACAACTCCCGAACCTTTCACAATTAAAGTTCGTAGACCACACGCTTCGGTTTTTCCAACGTTTTCCTCGAATAAACATTGGTGACAACTATGCACGCCTTCCTCCCTTGGAAGACGCACCCGTGAGCCCTCACGTCGCCCTCCCGCCGAAAGGTAGGTTGCGACACTAATGAAATCTTTAAATGAGATACAATAATAAGCATGCACTAGAAGAGAATAATGAGGGTAAAAGATTGGTAGGAGGGTTAATGAGTTATGTGAATGACGAAATTAAGGATGACAGTCACAAAAACATTAACAAGTTATGAGCATGGTCAATATAAGAAAAATATGATTAGTCTTAGCATATAAGATAAACATTAATTTAATTTAGAAAACAAAGGGAAAGTGCAAAGGAGAAAAGTATATATATATATATATGGCATATGCATCTTGAACAATATTAAAGATATTAAAGGGTATGATGAGAGAAAAGAAAAAAATCTAACAAAATCTCAAGAGTTTAGGTAAGATTATTTGATAAATGTTTTATACTAAAGAATTTGATGAAATCTATAGAAATTTTTCTTAAAAAACAATTCATAAAAAATTATATGTTTTCAAATATCAAAAGATTTTTTTTATAAATTATAAAATATTCTAATCAAATACCATCAGATTTGTTGTCTTTGTTAAAAAAACTTAAAAGTCTTAATTGAATACCACAATATTTATTTATATTATTCTTGTAATTATGTTATTGATATAGTGTATCGATCGATTTCATTACTAACTAATCTCTATCAAAAATCTATCTTATCACCTTTAATGAGATTTTTTCCCTTCCAACCACTTATTAATGTTTATTTATATTATTTAAAAATCTTAATTAAATACCACAACACTTTTTTATAAAAAAAAAATTTAATCCAATACATCCCTCGAAATACTAATACCAGTCCTTGATAAGGGATGGAGAAAATAAGGCGTAAATATTTTTAATTAAGAAATGGAAAGGAAAGGAGAGGAGAGGAAGAGGGGTCAGTTGTTCATTTTCATCATTTCATTGTTTCTTTTCTTTTCCAGACATCAAACCAAACACTAGCTACGCTTCTCTCTCTTTCCTTCCCAGGCACTCTTCCTAATCCTCCATGGCTCTATGTTTTTTTTCTTCTTCTTCTTCTTGAAATAATAGAAGAAAAACATTAGAAATCTATCTGGATCCTGTTTTGCGTTTCAGATCACAGATTTGATAATGCATATTATTAAATTTAACTGAACGCATCTTATCACTTGAATTTCCTTCGCAGAGCTTCCTGTGGCTGTGGAATCATCGTATCTTCTTACGTCCGAAGCAAGCCTTTGTCTTGTGTGTGTTCTTCCCCCTTCCGTCAGGTTCGCTTTTCTTCATTTACATTTCCACAATATCAAAATACCCTTACCTCTGTTTCTTTTATTATTTGTTCTATTTGTTGTCAAGAAATACTTTCGATGCATATGTCTCTGTGATTTAATTCGAAATAGTGGACAGACAACCTCTTCAGCTGTTGTGTTCCACAAGTTGCTCCATTATTCATACACTCTTGTCCTTATCCGAACCCCTCAGCTTTCGAAGCTTCCTTGCTTTGTATTTGGTTGTTTTTTTAGCTTTGTTTTCTTCAATCAGTCACTTTTTTTTGCTGTTGTGGGTTAAAGGGGATGTGTCAATTACCTCAAGTTACTTGTTTTGAAATCAGTATTGGATTTAAAGGCTTAAACTTGAACTAAACTACAAGTTACTTGTTCTTTGTCCATGTTACACCATAGCTATTATGGGCTTCATCATGTTCGCTTTTAATTTAGTTACATGCTTGCTCCCCTTCCACTTTGAGCCATCTATCAATCTAATTATAAAACAAAAATGTTGAACCAAATCTTTTGCAGTCAATCATTGTAAGGATTTCTGCCTCTCTCTTCAACTTAAACCAGCATACTGAAAGGATTAAAATATGCATTCCAAAACAGCACTTGAATCTTGGCTAATTGAGAAATGTTAGCAACATATTCTCTAACACACTCTATATTGTTGGGTGAATTTCATGAGTCCCAGTAAAAGAGAATGGGTCCTTTTTTAGTGGGACCAACATAAAATTCGACTAATAATTAGGGTTGTCAATTGGGCACTATAGCAGTATTAGCTGCTATATGCACTGCCATAGTGCCACACTTCAATGTTGCAGTCATAGTGGCCGACGCAGTAGCGGTGCTGTAGCACTGCTATGCTGATGGTGTCCAAATTCCTGAGAATGGCATCCAATATTAACGTTAGGGGGGCATTTTATGGAGATAATTTTGTGATTTTTCATAAAATAGGGTTTTGGCTTGTATAAAAACCCTTTCAAAATTCATAACTATCATGCCTCACTTGTGCTCTTCTACCTTGTGGCTATGACCCAACCCCTGTGTGCGAACCTCCAGCAACCATTGTGTAACTCTTCTGCAACTTGTCTAGCAGCAGTTTTTACTTCTCTCTTGTTCTCGTTCTCTGGGTTTTTTCTTCAGTTTTTTCTTGTAATCTTGTTCTCGTTGTTCTCTTATTCTCATCAATCTCTGTTTTCTTTGTTTGTGTTTCTCCTCTACTGTGATTTTTTTTTTCTTTTCTATTTTCTCTTGTTCTCTTTGTTCCATCAATCTATGTTCTTTGTAGTCTTGTCTCCGAGGTCTTGTTTTTGGTCATCCGTCTACCAAAGACCCATACTCAGTCACTCCTTTTGTCTATATCTCTTTGGTTAGACATGGTATCCGCTATTACATTTTACTTTTATGTTTACTTAAGAGCTAAGACCTATAACTTTTTTTATTGATTATGAACATGTCAAAATTTTTTAGTATGTATTTTTTCTTAAAAAATAACTGAACATTCATGTGTATTTAGAATGAATCATATAAACTATATAAAAAGTTTCAAAATAGTGGTCATCCCATGCTGTGTGCTATAGCATTTTTGGATTCAGCCACTATACGGGATTGATAACTATGGTATGAGGAAAGAATGTTGAAAAAAGTGTGTCAAAGAATTTATTGCTAATATTGCTTTGTGTTTTTTATTACATGGAATTTTGTCTGACATTAGGCTAGCCTTTAGATTGTTTTAACTTTTAAATTTGACACCCTGTTTGCCATGGTCATATTTGGCTTCCTAATCTCTGTCTTAAACTATTCATCCTCCTTCTAATAGGGCATTGGATGTTGTGCTTATGTAATGAAGGTGCACAATATGAAATGCATAGCTCTTATGGGGGATTGATGTAATAGTCTCAAGAAATAGGACAATGAGAGGTCCCTTCCTTTATTGAATTTATTCAAGAATGGCTTTTTTCCTAATCAAGAATTTCATAAAGCTTGTTCTGTAACAACATTAAGATTGTTTTTTATTTTTATTTCCTTGATTAGTTATTTAAATATGTCTGGTGCTAGACTTCTAGGAAAATCAGATGCATCGTGGTAAATTTTCCCTTACACCCAAGAATGAAGTCAAGGACTTGACAGGTTCAAGTTTAACCAGTTACAAACATAGCAGTCTTCTGGACCCCATAGATGTTTCTTCATCTTCAGATGATGAAAATGACCTTCCTAATGATGATGTGTCTAATCAATTAGTCCTTTATGATCCTGTGGCGAATGGAAACAATGCAATTGAACTTGCACCTGATCCTCTCCAGTGTGAACATCCATTGCTTCCAAGAAGCAAACCTTCACATTCAGTTCCTAGAGTTTTGCCTTCAGTTGGTGCTTTCACTGTCCAATGTGCATCCTGCTTCAAATGGAGGTTGATTCCAACAAAGGAAAAATATGAAGAAATACGTGAGCATATCCTTGAACAACCTTTTGTTTGTCAAAAAGCTCGTGAGTGGCGACCTCATGTATCTTGTGATGATCCAGAGGATATTTCTCAGGATGGCAGCAGGGTTTGGGCTATTGATAAGCCAAACATTGCACAGCCTCCGGCTGGATGGGAGCGACTGCTAAGGATCAGAGCTGAAGGAAGCTCCAAATTTGCAGATATGTATGCATCCATTATTGATCCTTTATTTTTATCTGTTATTGGAATAGAAACACCCTTGTGCAATGATACAATACTTATGCTTTCCTTCTACTAATGAATTCTTTGGGTCAGTAAGTATACTCTATTGGAATTTTTAATTTGTCAATAACTTGTGATTGTAATATTTTAACATTTCAGATACTATATAGCACCATCAGGCAAGAGATTGCGTTCAATGGTAGAGATCCAGAAGTATGTTCCTGCTGCTTTTGCTTTACTACCTTTGCAATGTTTTCTGAATTATTATTCTTCATATAATTTTGTCATGGTGCCTGTGTTTTAAGGTTCTTGATGGAGCATCCTGAGTATACAAGAGATGGGGTAACTCTTTCACAGTTCTCATTTCAAATACCAAGGCCATTACAAGAAAACTATGTGAGGAAGCGACCTGCTAGACTTACCTCTTCATATGAAGTCAGTGAGCCTGTTGAACATGAACAAGGTACATATAATTTATATGGATAAAAAATTGAGTAGAAAAGGTGTAATTTTATCCTTCAAAATATTCTTGTAGATGTGAATACTAAAGATTTGAGTGCATTACTATTTGTTATAATGATGATGATGATGATGATGCAGTGAGTCCTCTAGCATGGGTAGATCCAGAAGGGCATGGTCGCAGACTGGGGCTTCCTGCCCCCCCATTCATGGAATCCCATGATATTGACCCTATCAGTATCAGCCGTCCTTCAAAGAGGCAAGCAACTCATAAAGGTGCCCTGTAGTAAGGACCCTCATCAAATCCTTTCGTGTTATGTGCATTGTGCAGTCAGTCAGTTGCATCTTACTTACAAATAGAGAAATAGTTCGTTTATCCTTTTTAATAGGGCATTTTAGGTGTAATGAGCTTGCGGGGAAAAGCAGTGTAGAGACGGTTCACTTGTCCTCATGAGGAGATCATTATCTTGGTATTCCTAATAAAAATGTATTTTGCATCTGGGAGAATCTTTTGTACAAAAAAGGGTGCCTGTCCCAAGAGAAACATGTTAGACTCAAGTAATATTCTGATATGAAAATATGGTCATTCAGCAAGAGGCTAATTTGATCTTAACTTTAGCTTCTTTTGACCTTTTCTTTTTCACCTATTGTTTGATTTAGATCTTCCACAAGGAAAAGAGTTTTCTTTTATAATGATTATAATTATAATATAACGGTGGTGCACTAGGTGTCGTGAAAAAGGATGGAAATAATAATCATGATGATAACATGGGCACGTAATAATGATAAGATAATTTTGATGGCCAAGCATCACACCTTAGGCGAACGTGACTTTAGAAAGGGTATGTCATGCTTTTGCTTGAAGCCCTGTCCAACTCAATTGGCAATTTGTTGTCCATGATGATCTCAATTTTATAAACTGTTGGATTTAATTAAATGGTTCTAATTTTTGACCAAAAAAGTGAATGATTAGGATGAAGTTATTTTAACCTGTAAAACCGGTTTACTATTAAGTATATAAATATAAATATTGCTGATTTTTCCTCGTATAGACAGTGCATTTTATCTGTGGTTGATGCGAGGCTCTTAACGTTGGGGTCGATGAACTGACGAAGGTGTTAATCTTGAGCCATATTTCAAACGAGTCCCCCGTTTTTCTTTTTTGATTGGTAGGAATCGAAAATAAGTATTAAAGATTTACAAAACAATTCATATATCATATTCAATCAACTGAGTTAAACTTTATAAGTCTGTCCTCTTCTAGTACACACCAACAATGACTAATTTTTGACTTTCCATCATTTATCATTTTACAAGTTCAGCACGGATGGTTTTACTTTAATGACATAAATTTGTCAAATATGTTGTAATGGGGATGGGATAATCTACCAATGACCTTTCTCATGTGCTACTAATGTTCTGTCTTCCCTTGAATACTACTTTCAGGCTATTGTACTTGTACAGTTGTACCAGAATTAGATAAAACACACTCAATAGTTTAGTGGCTTTAATTATATATCTCGGGACGTCCCTTCTGAATAGCATCCTCACAAACAAAATGCTTGCATGGTGCTGCCTTTGGTAGAAAATCTAAGCATGCTGACCCAACCTTGGAAGTGATTGATAAAAAAAATACTACATACATAGGAGAAATGGACTATTATCGTGGTTGGTGCACTGGTAAAGCAGAATGTGTTGAGGTTGGTAACATTTGTAATTTGTAAACTTAAAGCTGGTCCAGGATCTTAAGACAACCACTTTTTTGTAAATATGTAGTCATTTTCAGTTGCATTTGGAAAATATTGCACATACATTGTGTTAAGTAAAATCTATGACAACAAATATGATTAGGAAAGGATACAACTTATGGGTTTTTATTAGGCCCAAAATATGTGGCTGTATATGTTGAATAATGAGTAGAGTAGTTCGTTTAGATAGATTACTGGCCAGTGCCACGGATGAGGAACATACATAACTAGAAGTTAGTAAACTTACTTAGGAGTCACTTTCCGCATCAATTATTGGAATATTGAAGGAGATGTCATAGCCTGTCTTTGTGGTTGTGGGATTCGATCTCAACAAATTCCATTGTCATACTCATACATACCATGTGCACTCTATTAAATGCCCTTTGGCACTTATCTCCTCTCATATGGTAGAGGGGAGCTTTTAATAATGAATTTACTTTCGTAGGATATATAATCATTTAAAGTGTTCCTTTAATTAATTAGTGGTTGGTTTAAGTAGTACATATATGATTTTACTTAAATAAATCTTGTATATGTAGAAATCTCAGTTAGGAGATCTAATTCTTCCATATTGTGAATGTTCACATCTTGAACAAGAAAAAAAGTAGTTTTTTCTTTAACATGCATTCAAAACAGTATTTTAATTTAACATAAATTGAATAGTAATTTTAAATAATTATTCAATCTTAATAGATGTTATTTCTTCATGGTTAAATTATTGTTTAAGTCCTTATAATCTTAAATAAATTCTTACTTGCCAACAACCGTTAAGACTTTAATATATTTTATTAAATTACATAAACATATTAAAAGCATAAATAAACTATAGGATCTAATGGATAAATAACGATTAATTAAGTGTCTGTTTCATTTGAGTTTTTCTTTTTCTTTAAGTAGTTAAAAAACTAGCATAATACTCTGTCTTTACACAGGTGACTTGACTATTTTTAAATATAAATAATATAATACATATATAATTTATCAAGGTCATTGCCATTAAAGAAACCAATATTTATGTGATGGATATATTTTTACAAAAGTTTAAACTATATTTTTTATGTTCAGTAAGAACACAACAATAAGAAAAAAAATTTGAATATTAAAAAACATGTTTTTTATTCCATTGATCCATAATATTTTTTTTTAATTTTGAAAACGAAATTAAAACCAAAAAATAAAAAATTTATTATAAAAAAATATATAAGTGATGATTGTGAATAAACATGAATATATGACTATAGGGGCAAGGAGGGGACAAGTATGTTGTTCCTATTCCCATTCCTACTCAATAAATTAAAATAAAAATTAAAATAATTAAAAGAGTAAAAGGTATTTTAAGCATATCAAAATCTATAATTATTTTGCATAAAAAAATATAAATGATGATTGTGAATATGCATATCAATAGAACACGACAAGGATGTGTATGTCATTTTGTGTTCCCATTCTCATCCTCATCCCCATCCCCATCCTCATCTTTATTTCTATCATCCTTGATCTTTGTTTAAGATAAATTTTTTTAAGTCACTCATCCCCGTTCAAGCCATGTATATTTGTCTTGTCTCAATCCTTGTTCATTAAAAATTGCTACTACTTTGTAACAATATATTTATAAATATTTTAAATTAGATTTACAATAATTTTTAGAATAAAAATCTCAACATTATAATATAAATATTAATCAATAAAATATTTATCTATGAAATTATTTAAATTTGTTTTATACAATTTTTATTTATAAATCATTTTATAAAATTTTAAATTAAAAATAAATTTAGCTAATTAATTTGCACCCACCCCCATCCTGTTGAGGATTGAGTATATTTATCCTATTCTCATTCTTAACCACTCAAAGTAACTATTATTTTAAAATAATATATTTATACACATTTCATATTAGATTTAAATTAATTTTTAGTATAAAAATATTAGCCTTTAATACAAATATTAGTCAACAAAATATTTATTTAAGAAATTTTTTAAAAAAATATATTTGATTTTAATTAAAAATAATTTTATAAAATTTAAAAGTAAAAATATTACCATTCAACATCATCTCACATATCCGTCTCATCCTCATCCTTTCACTAAAAATATCTATTACTTTAAAATAATATATTTACAATATAATTTTAAGGAATAGATATAAGTATAAACATAAAAGAAAAAAAGATAAAAATAAAATTAAAAGAGAGTTACATGTATCTTAAGAAAATATATATATATATATATATATATATATATATATATATATAATATTACAACAACAAAAATATTAATATAGTACATAAACAGTATGTAATATCATATAATAATATGGTGAATTATAAATATATTTTTACATATGTAATAATAATGAGAGAGAGGGAAAAAGTGAAAAGGAGTTTGTAGGATATGTGTTTTTTTTAGAAAATACAGAAAATAAAAAATCTAAAAAAATAAAAGAAAAACAAATGAAAAAAAAAGTTAGAGAGGAAATAAAAGAATATTGAGCAGTAATTTTTTTTATTAAATTGTGACGTGTTTTATAAAAAGACCAATTTTTTCTATTAGTTTAATATAATAATATATAAAATAAATTTGTCTTTTTTTATATATTTGTCAACTTTATTATATTTTTTAATGTAATATAAATTGTCTTTTAAATATGAACATGATAACTTCAATATAATATTTCATAAAAATAAATATTCAATAAAGTACACAAATAATATATAATGTCTTAATAATAATAATAATAATAGAAATAGAGATTTTTTGATGATAGAATGATAATGATTTTTTGTTTTATATAATAATAAATAGTAGATAAAAACTTTTTATTTTTTATATTTGTTAACTTTGCAGTATTTTTAATGTAATATAAAAATATCTTTTAAATATCAACATGATAACTACTCGCCAGAAAAAAAAATGAACCTAATAAATTAAATATATTATTATACAAAAAAAAATATTTAATAAAGTACATAATAATAACATAAATATATTATTACACAAAAAAATTATTTAATAAAGTACATAATAAATAATGATAATAATAAGAAGAAGAAGAAAGATTTTTGCTAATAGAATAATAAGGATTTTTTTCTTTATAATTAAAATTATAGATATGAAAAGCCTGTTTTATTAATAGATATAGATTTGAACTCAAAATTTTAACTTAAACTCGTTATTTATATTAACAAGCGTTGGTATTCTAGTTTACATAAAAAAATATTTTCTCTATAGGCAAGTTTACAGAAAAATAATAACCAATAGTACATAAAAATGTTTACTTTTAAAAAGAACGCAGAGATTTTATTGAAAACTTTGAAGCTATAAAGACGTATTTAAAAGTTTAATAAAATTATAAGAAATTTTCAAATAATTTAAATTTTATTTATAAGTTTCTATGCTTGATCCTGTGGGCTTTGTTGGTCTTGTCGGACTCGTGCAGGAAGAGCATGAATTCATCAATGTTTGAGGCGCACTTGTTTTTATCTTCTCTATCATGTCACAGATTTAATATCATTATTCATAATTATCTTCACTTTGCCACATTTTAATGCCATTGGATTCTCATTCTCTATTCCAAAAAAGAAAAATAAAAAGTAATTTAGCATTATATCATTGATAAGTTTTAAGAATGTTAATTTGAATTATCTTGATCATCCATAGACATTATAGATTTTGTGTAATTCTTTTTTAATCAGGCAGCACAAATTAAAATGTTTATGTTTAAATTATATTTAAAATTTATAATAAATTTAAAAATTTAAATAAACATTTAATTTCTCCAAAAGCTAACCAAAATAATTAACTTGTAATTTTTAATTGATTCTATTTTTATAAATACTCATAAAAAAATTATCCTATCATGTTAATTATAATAGAAAATGCGAGCGGTGCTTTTCTCTCCCCCAAAATTGATTAAAAAAAGGAAAATGCAAAAATGGCGTTCCTTTTTAAACCAATATAGTATGATTTATTTATTTTGAATACGTTGTTTTCCTTCGATATGATGTAGATTTTATTTGTTTGTTTGGACAATATGACATAGATATATCGCATATAATAGGCACAGTCATCCCTGTCCGCCGAAAAATAAGGTACACCACTCATATGCTTGGGGATGTGAAATATTTTATTAGTTTTGGTCTTTCAAAGTTTAATTTTGAAATAATTTATATAATTCATGTTTGATTTTGTAGCATATATTTAAGTTAGAAACTGAAAAATTAGTTGATAAAGTTATTACACTTATTTTGTGATAATTTATTTTTCTTAGCGTGATATATTTATTTTGAAATGGAGGTTGGAATTAAATTGATTTTAAGTCTTGCCACTAACAAACTCTCCGTTCAGACAAGCTTTTCCCAAAAATTCTGAGGCTTTTATTGTCTTTAATTAAAAATTGAATGGATGAAGAAGAAAAGGATATATCATAGTCTAAAAAGAGAAGAAAAAGAAAATGCTGAAAAGGATGGAAGCTATCAACAATTACAAATGGGATCGAGAATGAATCTTATCGGGAAATGCAAATGCTTCTTCGTCATTGCCAAGTGCCAACGCTTTATGGAGGCCTTTTTCCCGAGTAATTCTTTTATTTTTACACTATTTACTCTTAAAATAAAATAAATTTAAGAAAAATAATTAATTTAATTTATAACAATAAATTATCTTAAATTTAATTTTTTTTAAATTGTCATTATAATTTTTTATTCACAAATTTTATTTATTAATTATTAATTTTTTTATTAACGAATGAATTAATATGGAACATTTTTCTGCATTTATTTTCCTTTTATCATTCCATCAATCTTATATCTCAATCTTTAATATTTTTTTAATTATTTATTAATATATTTTCTTTTTTAAATGAAAAAATTCTTTAATATAAAAATAATTAATGTATAAAATATTTTAAATTGAATCATATGAAAAATATTATTTTAAACTCGAGTGGAAACATAAAATTGTCCTGCAATAACATATAATAATAAGGCACACGTCATCTACATTTTGGTTCACCCGGGAAATCAGGAATTATATAAATATATATACACTTTAGTCCACCTAAACTCTGTTTCGATTCCATCGAGGCACAGCCATGAATGAAGCATTTTTTTTTTCTTTAACAAAATATTGAAAATTGTAATGTCAAAAGTTTGATAAGTGCATACCCCCAAAACTCTAACAATTTTTTTTTTCAGATGTCATAATCATTGTAAAACACACAAACACACATATTGTCTGTGTATTTAAAAAAAATTTACTTGATTGTGTTTGATTATACTTAATAAAATTAACAGAAAAACTAACTATAAGCTAGAAAGTTAGATTATGTTTAGTATAATTAAAGTTAAAAAACTAATTTATTAAATTTGAAGTAATATGTAAAATTAGTTTTTAAACTAACTCAAAAGTGTAAAATGAAATAAAAAAAACTATGATTTATTTTAAAAAAATGTAACAATGAAAATAAATAAATATATTTAGGACGAAAGTAAAAAAAATATAAAAAATTAAAACGTAAAAGCTAACATTTTAAAAAATATTAGAAGTTATTAAAAAAATTTGTTTATTAAACAACCAAATGAATTTTTTAGCAAGTAAAATAAGTTATAAACTAATTTAAATATCTTATCAAACATAACCCTAGCTAGGAACGGAAAAACTAACATATAGTTAAAAGTTTAAAAATTAACTTATTAAATTAGAAGTGTCAAGTAAGATTAACAAGAGTGTAAAATCACATAAAAACAAAAAAAAAACATGATTTATTTAGAAAAAGTAACAAAAAGGATATATAAATATATTAAAGATAAAAATAAAAAAAATATATAAAAAAAATTAAAAGTCAGCGTTTCAAAAAATATAGACATTACTCAAAATCTAGTAAAAAGAATTTGCTTACTGAACAATTAAATAAGTTTTTCGGCTAGTAAATTTTTTTACATTATATATATTTAAAATAAGATCGTGACATAAAAATTGTTAAATTTTATTTTGTGTTTGTGCATTTATATTATTAGTGTATTTGCAAAAATATTAAAACATAATTTACTTTATCATCTTATTAAATATATTCATATATAAGATGATGGTAAAAAAATCTAACTCAATTAATTGATGAGTTATTATTGGATTATGTAGTTTTTTAATTTTTAAAAACATGTAAATATAATTTATTTTCATGTTTAAACTTAAACTTTAGTAGCGATCTTAAAAAGTTAAAGGATAGATTAAATTTTCATTAATATAAAAAGACAGCAATTAAAATAAGTTTGATTGCAAATATAAGGAGAAAAACACATTTTTTGCTATGAATGGGGTTGGTGCGAAGAGTGACGCAACTCCGTTAAACGAGCCTTAATTTCGGCTGCTTTACGGTGCACGCTCACCGGCCCCACCTTCTCTATTCCTCTCATCCTTTTTATCTTTTTGCTTAGTTTCTTTAAATTAAACAAATTTAAATCTTGTACTACAACCTGTTCACACATAAACAAATATTCCAATTTAAATTATTTGAAGTTGTTGTTAATGTAAGATTTATTTATTTATTTGTTGTAACATGACACGTCGGTAAATAACATGGGAATGTCCAAAACTCATGTACACAAAAACCTATACGCGTTTAAATCAAATAATGTTTCCATTATTTTCAATGTTTGGGAGATCTTTTCTTAATTACAACTTCACCCGAAGGCGAAGACTTAAATCTTCTTGTCTCAACTTCTATCAAAATGAATTTATAATATAGAATAAATTAATTTTTTATTTTAAATGCTATATCAACACTTTTAATCTTTCTTTCCATTCTCCTTCCATCACATCATAATTCTTATCACAACTTTATAACATATTTTTTTAACTCTCTAAATATTGAAAAAGTCATTAAGTGTCTATCAAATATTTTTCATTTAGTATAAGATACACACTTGCCAATCGTTCAAATCATTTTTTTTTATTTGCTTTATAATTCTGATATTGTAATATTTTTTTTATCCATGAAAATGTTTTAGTGTGTTTAGTTTAATGTTAAGGTACACACATATTCTCGTGGGCGTTTTGTGAAAAATAAAAAGTCGGAGTTTTTTATTTAACAACTGTTAAATAAGTTGTGAATAAAAAGTCGGAGTTTTTTATTTAACAGCTGTTAAGTAATAAAAACCTTTCAACAATAAATCAAATATTAATATGCAATGAATGAATTATTAGTATTTTTTTTAACTTCAAACAAGTTGTGTTAACCGTAAAAATTATAAATAAGTTTTCGAAAACAACTTCACTTTCTAAAAGTTGATTTTCACTATATTCTATTAATAAATAATTTTTTTAAGAGTGATAGATATAATTCATTCTCAATTATATGGTCTTTTTTATCAAACAAATAATTATAATCTTCAACTTAAAATAATTATCTAATAACTTATGAAGATAATAATAATAATTTCGATAATATATCTATATCCATATGTAGTAATAGTTCTTTTTAACAACAATTTATAAAGTAATTTCTACAATAGTTTCTACAATAATAGTTCGATAATAGTAGTGAATTTGATAACAATTCTAATAAGGATTATGATAATATGTAGTGCATTCAATAGTAACAAGCAGGACTTGTCTAGAAGTTTTGGGACCTAAGACAAATTTTTCAAAAAAGACTTACATTCTCTTTTAATAAACTTTTCTCTAAGCATAATATGAAAAAATAAAATGAATTGAAGTTTTCTTATATGATAAAATAAACTGATGTACTTAATATTTTTATAAACTATTCTTATCTAACTTTTCCATTATATTTTACCTTCATCTTTCTTTGTATAAATACTTATATGGAGAAATTTATCTAAATATAATCTTAATATTTTAATCTTACGGAGAAATCTTAATATTTTACTTTCAATAGATAATTCATTAATTCTTTCTTGCATTTCACCACTTCCTCTTTAATTTTTTTAAACCAAATTCACACTTTCTATTTGACACTTTATTATATTAGTAAACTTTATAAAGTATAAGAATAAAATAAAATGAAAATACAACAAAAAATATAAAAAAATATTGCAAATTAAATAAGAAAAAAGATGATTAAATGATAGAGCCTGGACATAGAAGAACTATACGTTTTGATATTATCTGACACATTAATATTAGTTATTTACTATAAAAATCATTTTAGGACAACTCCAAATGAAAATATTAAATTTTATAATATATATATATATATATATATATATATATATATACACTGTTAATATTACCCACTAATTAATACTATTGTAAATATTGTTGTAATGACTATTGGCCAATAATATAAAAATTGTATAAATTTGTAGTTCTACACTTGCACCCTTTAAAGTCTTACATTTCATTAAACAAAATAATGGTTTTGTTACTTGACGTGAATTAATGACTGCCGTGTTGAATTAGTACATGATAAAATTATTGCAGTTTTGGTGGGCCTAAGGTAATCGCCTACTTCGCCTTGCCGTAGATATGGCTATGGTCACAAGCAATGAAAATTGGATAAAAATATAATTTGAAAAAAAAAAGATTAAAAATAGTAAAAAGTTTAAAAAATAAAAATTCACTGAGATGAATACATGACTTTCAAATCGAGAGTCATCTTTGTTGTTGGTGTTTGAAGAACTACATCACAATGATTCAATCCAATAAAATTGATTGATTATTTAAAATTTTGTTTATAATTTTCTAATATTAAAGGCCAAGTTATATGATTTTAACATGTATACAATAATTTTCTATTCACAAATTCAATGGCGTCGATGTCTTCACATAACTCCTTTTATTAACCGCTGCAACTGTCAATTTTGAATTAAAAAACCTTCATCCCGAGCGCTTTTTGCCACCACATGCTTGATATGTTTCTTCAAAACATCAATCTCATTGAAACCTACTATTTTGATAAAAACATCAACACTTAAGCTCACCTTAAGTACTTTGATATGATCTTAAATCAATATATTTCCTTTTTTATGGAAATAGTAAATATTGAATTTTAGTAAGTTCTTATACTTACTAAATTTGTATAACAGAGATAACAGGTTTTAAAGTACAATGGTATTGTTTTTAATATTTACAAATTTCTTTAATCACTATATTGTCACTAAAATTCTTTGCTTATTGTGTTTTAATACAATATTTTTCATTTTATACTTTATCTTATTTCTTATGCTAATTGTTAAAAAATAAAAAAGATTTTGTTGCAAAGGTGACTATGGATTGAATAATTAGTGTGAAATTGATCATGTGAGCTATGAGACCCACGTACATGAGAGGATTGACATTGACATGTATGAAGAAAATTATTCCTTTGAATCGATGTACGAAATAAATAAATAA
This sequence comes from Glycine max, assembly GCF_000004515.6. NCBI lineage: Eukaryota > Viridiplantae > Streptophyta > Magnoliopsida > Fabales > Fabaceae > Glycine > Glycine max. The sequence continues at coordinate 15,306,244 of NC_038243.2, forward strand.
ATACTTGGAATTTTGGACTCGAAGACATTTGAAAGTCGATGGTCAAACCATTGGGACCTACAACTCACCAGTTTAGGGGACATGGCCTTTGGAATTGGGACCCCTTCTTTCCGTCTTCCAACACCACTTCCGTCAACAACTAACGTCAAATATAATTCAATCATTTTTTTTTATTTTATTAAATCTTCTTAGTAGGAATCCTACTTTACATTCGATTAAGAGGAAAGAAAAATAGATAAAAGGAAATGGAAAGTGAAGTTGTTTCGTAAAGATGAAATCATGAAAAAGTGAAATGAGAGAGAAAAAGTAATTGGTATATAATATAAATAAAATATTTGTGAAATTTCAATTATATATATATATATATATCATACATTAATTTGTATATGCCTAATTTCTGGACAATATATTTAAATAAGTCATTTCATATTGGAATATACTTATTCGAATAAGAATAACATCTTCGAATATGTTTTCATGCTTCTCTCTCTTACCACACGAGGATAATTTGGAAAAAAAATATTATTCATCTTTATTTTCTTCACAAATCACATCTATTTTGAGGAAAAATGCAAAGTCACAGACCTCACATTAATCATACAAAAAAATCATTGTTCATTTCTCCTCCTTTAATGCAAATGAACAAGTGAAAGTTAACCTTTTCTCTCTTTTCATCGATGAGCGACTTTCTTCACCCTTATTTCATTGGAAACAAAAATAACATTAGTGTGAGTTTGGTTTAAAGGAATGAAATATGTGTGAAAGTGAATTGAAATTAAGGATAAATAGTTATTTTTATTTTTAAAAGTTAGTGTTGAGCGTTGACAAATTTATCCCCGAAAGATGAAAAATTAAAATTTAGTTTTTAAAAGTATAAAATGTACAACAAATTTGCCCCTCCATTAACATTAATGGATTTGCCTACGTCGAGACATGAGATATAAAGTGGGTTAGATGGTTAAGGGAGAAGGGAAGAGGGAAAAAGTCACGGGTTTGATCCCCTCTACTAACAAAACTAACAATTAAAATTTGCTGACTAAGAAAAAATTGGCATGTCCGGACGAAATTGTTTGCTTGCTCACGTGGTCTTCATTGCAACATTGTCTCTATCGAGATTCTATTGTACATTAGTGGGAATTGGAGCCTTCACCCTTTCTTTCTCAAATCGAAAAACACATTGGCACCGTTGACACTACGACAACCACCCTTCAATGAAAACAGCACCTCCAACCCGAATCCATTATCGCTACCATGCCACATAACCATTCAACCCAAATCCCAATCCAATCCTCAAAGCATCAAACTTTTAATAGTTATTTTATTAGAACACTCTCTACGCCAACAGTCTCGACCTCGTCATTGTCCTTTTTGTCAAAATCGACCACATTCTTTACGTTGCTTTTGTCCTTCGCTCCAATTACCTCCCCACATCAAGTAATGAACCGTCGTCATCGCATGCCTTGACTCTTCCACCGTCGAGGTCCTCAAACTTTTATACTTTATCACGTGTTGTGTAATGTCTTTGACTATCGACTTCTCGCACTCTATGACACTTCACATAGTGACACTTCATTCAACTTTCTTGTTGGTCAAAATCCTTCATCGATCATAACTCTCTGTAGGTATCCATTTTTAAGACATTGACAATCTGTTTTGGTTGCTTTTAGGAACAAATGACTATCCCCACAAATCAACATGAGACTTTTCAATGTACTTTATCCTCATTTACACGTTTTTTGGGAAACTTCCTAAAAAGTCATTTATCTCATAATTATTCAAAGTTAAGCATGCTAAACTGTGAAGTTCTTAAGTGATAGATTATCGAAAAGTATATGCATTTTGTTTATATAGGTAATACCAATTATTTTCTTTAAGTCATTCTCAACTATACAGTCTCATACCTGCATAATCTTTAAATCCCTATTTTTTTTAATGTGATTCATTGGAATGTTACATGCACACCAACTTCTGCTAGGTTCATTCTCGAACCACACCATACGAATTGTCAAAATAATATATGTAACATTCGAGTTGAAAAAATTACATGAAAAACTCCTTACAAAGTTTGAAAGGAAAGCTAATAATAATAATCATAAATAATAAAAATTAAATAATTATGCACTATATTAATTCAAGTTTGAGGTAAACTATTTAATATTTTATTAGTGATTTTTTAATCTTTGCTTATTACGAGCATTACTATTTACTAGAATACGACTTTAATTTGTTAGTAATTCCTTGTCCATCTAAAATTGTATTGGAACTTTGGTTTTATAGTACACTATTTTTTCTAGTTTATTTTTATTGTCGAGAATTAAAAAAAATATATGATGTTTTTAGAATTAAAGATAATATTAATTAATGATTTTTTTGTGAGAGAAATTAATTAATGAATGTGTTAAGGCCGATAAAAAAATAATGAATATTTTAAAATTAAAATTCAATTGGATGAAAATAAAAGAAATAAAATATTAACAAAATTAATAATTGAATCAAAATTGTGAATTTTTTAAATAGAAGATTAAATATTTCTATTTTAAATAGAAAAATCAAAATTATAAATGAAACAAAATAAAAAGACTAAAAATTATACTTAACTCTTCTTGTTTTAAGAGATTATAAATTCAGTATGATTATGAAGTGGTTTATCAACTCGGATAGGCCTAAGGATAGGATTCTTTGAAGATTAGATAGATAATAGTTGTCTTAAAAACAACACATTGCTGAAATAATATACTAATCAATTAAATAAACAACGAAATAAATGAACTGGCTGTGCAGCGCCCATGTGCGGGCAAGCGCATTTGGGATCAATCCAATAATACAATGCCGCAGAAGTTTCCTTCCTTTCCTTACGCAATGGCCAATTCATCTTTATTATTATTATTATTATTATGCGTTGCGCGTAACAATGAGAAATATGATTTTTTTACAAAAGAACAATTAAGTTAATCGATATTATGACGGTTTACAATCTAATAATAATGCCAGTTACTGTAGGAAAACAAATAATTATCATGTCAAGTTTGTTTATTAAGATAAGGTATAATATACTCCTAAGTTCAATCCTGTTGTATAAAAATGATTTTTTTTTACGAGAAGTATTTTAGTAATTTTATTGGATTTAGTCATTAAAAATATTAGTTACTGTAGTATTTTTTTAATTTTCAAAAATTAATTTTATCCACTTTTGTTTTATCATTAACTGTGTGTTTGATTTAAAAGAAAGAAATATGATAAATAAAAATAAAAAGAGATATTTTGAAAAAAATAAAAATAAAATGATATGTTTGTTGTTTGGTTTAAAAGAAATATGTGAGAAATAATAATTTTTGTGTTAAAGAAAATCATTTTTATTGGACCAAAAATTTTTAAAAAATATTTTTTTGTGCAAAAAAATCAATTTTACTATAAGAAGGAGCAGTAAAATTTCTTTCCAAAGTTACGCAATTAAATATACTCACTCCATTTTTATCTTTGGTAACTTATTTCTCTCTTTGAAATTTTACTGTGTAAGAGGGAGTAGAAAAAACTTGTTTTTAATTTTGATCAAATAATAGTTTTCAAATTTTTGTTCTAATTAAAAAATCACGTATATTTTTCATACTAGATTGGATGGATACATGTGAGTCACACGTAAATAGATGATTATTTATATTACATGCCTGTTATACTAAGTTTTAAGTTTTAGTTTAAAATATAAAGAATATTTTGATTTTTTTTTAAAAGTAATTAAGCGAGTTAGAGTAAACGATTTTTAATGTTATAACTTTTAATGTTTAGTTATAAAAAATAAAAAATAATAAGAAAAATAAAACTGGCCAAAGAATAATAAAAAAAGGGTACGAGAATGATGTTTAAAATTAGAATAAAAAAGAAGAAATATTAGGTAATTGTCTCTTTTTGAAACTCTTAATGTACTGTGTTTTTACAATGATGTTGTTTGGAAGAGAGAGTAGGAGAAGTGTTTGAAATTGGAAAGAAACCAATTTTTTGGTGTAAGGAAGCGAGCGTGGCGTCTGGTGGAAAACTCCGGAGGTCAACTCAAGAGAAAGAGAGAGTAATGAGCATTGCATTGTGTCTCACACACTCTTTGAACGCATCCTCCTAATGAAGACGACGCAGCAGCCTGAAGCTCCTCAAGGCGATCCCTGTGAAGGTGACTCAGTCTCTTTTCTTTGTATTTATGTGTGTGCTAACAACAATAATAATATTGGTTGGTGCAGAGAAGAAGAAGAGCATAAACCCTGAGCTATGGCAAGCTTGTGCAGGGCCTTTGGTTAACCTTCCTCCCTCCGGCACCCACGTCATCTACTTCCCTCAAGGTCACAGCGAACAGGTTGCTGCTTCTCTCAACAAAGATCCCCACTCTCAAATCCCCAACTATCCCAATCTACCTTCCAAGCTTCTCTGTCTCCTCCACAATCTCACTTTGCTTGCTGATCCCGAAACTGATGAAGTCTACGCTCAGATCACTCTTCAGCCAGTCCCTTCTGTAACAATCCATTCTTCTCTTCCTCCCTCCCTCCCTCCATTCATCATCTTTGCTTCTAATCACATTCCTTTCCCTTTCTTTTCAGTTTGACAAGGATGCTCTCTTGCGATCTGATCTCGCCCTCAAGTCCTCCAAGCCACAACCCGACTTCTTCTGCAAACAACTCACCGCCAGCGATACTAGCACTCACGGTGGTTTCTCCGTCCCTCGCCGTGCCGCCGATAAGATTTTCCCTCCTCTCGTAACTCCGTTCCTCCGTTTCCAAATTTCCCTTTTCCATCCACTTCTCTCTTTCTTTCTTCTAATTCTTTTCATTCCATCTACTCCAGGATTATTCTATGCAACCTCCTGCTCAAGAACTCGTCGCCAGGGATTTGCACGACACCGTTTGGACATTCCGCCACATTTACCGTGGTACGTTTCAGAGTCCAATCACACCCTATAGCTTTTATCTCTAATTTCTGAATAAAATCTCATGATGATTGCTCCTTCTCTCTCTCTCTCTCTCTAGGACAACCAAAACGTCATTTGCTTACCACTGGATGGAGTCTATTTGTTAGTGGAAAGAGGCTCTTGGCCGGAGACTCTGTTTTGTTTATTAGGTATATTCATTCATTCTTGCTTTCTACAACTTTCCAAATATCTCTTTCTTCTCTCATTTTTAATGTTTCTGTCTGTCTCTGCCAGAGATGAAAAGCAGCATCTTCTTTTGGGTATCAGACGAGCTAACAGGCAACCCACCAATATATCGTCATCAGTGTTGTCAAGTGATAGCATGCACATTGGAATTCTTGCTGCAGCGGCTCATGCAGCTGCAAATAATAGCCCCTTCACCGTCTTTTATAATCCTAGGTCCACTATTTAATATTAATACCTAATCTCTTTGATTTTCACTTTGCTTCCTTCTCTGTCCAATAAGATTGCAAAGGCACGGATTAGCTATTTTGTCAAATGTGTCTAAGTTCTCAATTTATGTCTTTCTTTTGTTTGCAGGACTAGTCCCTCAGAATTTGTTATTCCTTTAGCCAAGTACTACAAGTCAGTGTATAGCCACCAGCCATCACTTGGCATGCGTTTCCGAATGATGTTTGAAACTGAAGACTCAGGAACAAGAAGGTGCCTCACTTTTATGTCCATCTATATGAAGTATGCGTTGTAAAAGTATGGATGATTGAGTTCAAATTAATGCCTTCATGAAGTAAACTTGGGTGGTTGAATGAATGTCATAGTTGGAAGATGTAGTTAGTTTGTCTTTTAATTTAGTTGGTGCTTGAATAAGTATTTATTTCTCCATCCAGTTTCATTAAAATTGGCATTATTTTATGTAGCACTCCTGGAATAGGGGATGCTTGGCTGAAAATGGATATTATACTGGCTGACAATGAAAATTATATTTAATCATTTCAATCGTATTGCAGGTATATGGGTACAATTACAGGTATCAGTGATCTGGATCCTGTGCGATGGAAAAACTCTCAATGGCGTAATTTGCAGGTACCATTACTTACATCCTTTAGCATTTCATGTATGTAATTTCCCACCCCCTGTCTATCAGTAGTTGAATCAAGGAGATTTATATTTTCAGAATATGTCTGTTTCTTTAATATGCACTAGCATTGGTTGTTAAGTTTTACATATCATTGGTCAGGTTGGTTGGGATGAGTCAACCGCTGGGGAAAAGCGTAGCAGGGTCTCACTCTGGGAAATTGAACCGGTGACTGCTCCATTTTTCATCTGTCCACCTCCATTCTTTAGATCCAAGAGACCAAGACAACCTGGAATGCCTGGTAAATAATTCTACTACATACATTTTAGATGCAAAGATGAAATATATTGGTTTTTCAAAACCACCTCTTCTAGATTCTTTCATTTGTGTGCTTCTTACTTGTTTCCTGGTGGACCTTTCATTTTATCAAATTTCTTAATGGAAGAAAATTTGAATTTGGATTAGTGATTGGAAATATGTAGTTTATTGTGGCTCATTTTTTTTCTTTACTTCTGCAGATGATGAATTGTCTGATTTTGATAACATTTTCAAGCGGACAATGCCCTGGCTTGGTGATGATATGTGCATGAAGGATCCCCAAGGTCTCCCTGGCCTTAGCCTAGCTCAATGGATGAACATGCAGCAAAATCCTGCACTGGCTAACTCACTTCAGCCAAATTATGCACCTTCCTTATCTGGATCTATTTTGCAAAATATTCCTGGAGCTGATATTTCTCGCCAGCTGGGATTTTCTGCTCCACAAATTTCTCAGTCAGACAATGTAGCCTTAAATACTCAGAGGCTTCTTCAGACTGCTCAACAATTGGATCACCTTCAGAAGCTACCATCTACTTCTAGCACATTGGGAACAGTCCTGCTGCCACAGCAACAGTTGGGTGATATCACTCAACAACCGAGGCAGAACTTGGCAAATCAAACTATCCCTCAGGGTCAAGTTCAGTCCCAACTCTTGCATCCCCAGAACATGGTCCAAACCAACAATATTCTTCAGCAGCAGCAACCATCCATTCAAAACCATCAACTACATAGAAGCCTCTCTCAGAACCCATCACAGCAGCAGACAACTATTGGTCAGAATCAACCGCAAAATTTGATCCAGTCCCCTATGCCTGATCATGTTCAACAATTACAGATGTCTGACAATCAGATTCAGTTGCAGTTGTTACAGAAGCTTCAACAACAAAAACAAACGCTATTGGCTCAACAAACTGCATTGCAGCAGCCTACTCAACTTACTCAAATCCAGGATCAGCAAAGACAGCTTTTAGATAAAACACATAACTTGTCTAGAGCACTAACACCTGGTCAAGTACTGGAAATTCCTCATATTATTCAGAATTCACTGCCCGAGGCTAATTCTATCTCAAATCAGATGACAAAGGCCAATTGCCAGAGCAATATTCAATTCTCTCAGCAGCCCAAGCTTCAGCAGCAGCAACAACCTGGCATGGTTTCTGAAATGCCTGGCCACATGGCACTTCTCCCTACTGCTACAACTAACCAACTTTCTGCTGGTGGCAGTAGTATAGTGACTGGAGCAGGTGGTGCAGGGCAGTCTGTAATTACAGATGATGTTCCATCTCGCTCCACCTCACCTTCTACAAATAACTGTACCAATGCACTTCCACAATTGATAAATTCACGATTCCCGAGAAGCACAATGGTAGGGGATGACATGGCGCACTCTGCTGCCACAATCTTGAGTTCAAGTGCCTTGGAAACTTCGTCATCAAATGCAAACATGTTAAAAGATTTACAGCCAAAGTTTGAAGTTAAGCCATCTCTGAATATTTCCAAAATTCAGAATCAAGGCCATTTTGCTCCACATACGTACTTGAATGGTAATGCTGCTCATACAGATTGTTTGGACACATCATCTTCTACAACGTCAGTTTGCCTTTCTCAGAGTGACGCTCATATGAATCAGAATAGCAATCCATTGTCTTACAATCGACAGTCTATGTTGTTTAGAGACAATAATCAAGATGGGGAAGTTCAGGCAGATGCTAGGAGCAATATTCCTTATGCCAATAACATTGATAGCCAAATAGGAATGCCACTGAATCCAGATTCACTCTTAACCAAAGGCACATTAAGGTTGGGGAAGTATTTGTCTAATAATTTCTCTTCAGAAGGCATGCTTGGAAATTATGAAAATAACAGAGATGCTCAGCAAGAACTTTCGTCTTCAATGGTTTCACAGACATTTGGTGTCCCTGATATGGCCTTCAATTCAATTGATTCCACAATAGATGATAGTAACTTCTTGAACAGTGGTCCGTGGGCTCCACCACCAGCACCGCCACCTCTGCCACCAGCACAGTTTCAGCGGATGAGGACATATACCAAGGTTTATTGATGTTAATTGTTATTTTAATAATAAATCTGTCTTGATGGTAGATGTAAGCTGTTTCATGTGTGCGTGTGCTTTTCTGTTATTCTAAAGTACCTTTTTTTCTTTTGGCCCTTTAGGTATATAAACGCGGAGCTGTGGGAAGGTCCATAGACATAACACGATATTCAGGTTATGAGGAGCTTAAAAAGGATCTAGCTCGTAGGTTTGGCATAGAGGGACAGCTGGAGGATCGGCAAAGGATAGGTTGGAAACTTGTCTATGTAGATCATGAGAGTGATGTTCTTCTAGTGGGAGATGATCCTTGGGAGTAAGTCTGACTATTCCCTTTTCTCATTGGGTTTGTCCTTTTGCATGTGCATATTTTTGGCAGGCAAGAAATATGATGTTCCATAGTTCAATAGTCATTTCGTTGACCCTTGTAGCCTACCAACCAGAGTTTTTTTTTTCCAGAGTTGATGCGTTCTCCTCCTTAGGATAAGATAACAAATAATGGACATTAAGAGGAAAGGCATATAATTCAAAGCATTTTTTACGGTGGAAAATATCAAACCCCAAAAGCATTGGACCAATATGCATCTTGTATTTGGAGCGATTCCTGAATGCCAATAAATATAGGAACGAATATATAATAGTTGGGATATATGTTTAAACTTGGGCAAATTCGTAAAACCTTGAATTTTTCTGATTAATTGATTTGATATTTTAATTGTTTGTGATGGGTATTTCAGGGAGTTTGTGAACTGTGTCCGCTGTATTAAAATACTTTCTCCTCAAGAAGTGCAGCAGATGAGCTTGGACGGAGATTTTGGCAATGGTGGCCTTCAAAATCAAGCCTGTAGCAGCTCTGACGGTGGCAATACTTAAATGAAGTTCAGTAATACGCTAACTATTCTTCCGTATTGTTAACTTAGATTATTTCTGGGAGATGCATTATTGTCCTAATTCCGAAAGGCAATTATTATGCCACTGCGGACTTCTGTGTCCACCATCAGGACTTGAAAGGAGAAGTTTTGTCTATGTTCCGGACATGCAAATTTGAAGAGCCAAATGAGGGCGGAGAAGTGAGCTGCTGCTCTGGTTTAACATTGAGCGGTAATTTTGAATGTATAAAGTCTTAGGCAGCTAGATTTTGCGGAAGCTTTCATGATCTTCCATCCTTGGAGGCACCTTATTATTTTTTAGCCAATATGACTGTGAAGTAGAGAAACTTCAAATGTTGTAAGGTCAAGTGCATACTGTTGCATTGTTTGCTTGAAGCGTAAGTACTAAAAATGTTGGAGTTATTTGACTGTACAGGAGATCAATTACTAGTATTTGACACATGAATCTAATGTTCATCATCGACTCACTCTTATTCTAATTCAGTAATTGTTGACGAAGAACAATGGTAATCATCGGTAATTAATAATAATTCACGTAAAATGAACTTATGCATGCACAAGGATAATAATTAATTAAATGTCATGTTGTATAATTAAATATATATTGGCTAATACGGCAGCAACGTACACTTCCCCTGTGGATGGTTCCAATATTAATCTCATCATATTCTTAGTTGGCATGCTTCCTTAGCAAAAAATTACTGCTCTAATTTGAATCGTTCACTGTTGTTTTTCTTAATAAATATTGGTGTCACACATCCCAAGGAAGCAATATGCAAGTATTTGATATGTTTGTTGTAACAGAGTTGGCTTTTGGGAATTTCATTATGCAAACTCACCTTGATGAAACTAAAGTCCATTATTTTGATCATATTCAAACTAATGGAGTGTTTTGAAGAATAAAAAGTAGAACACACCATATCCTCAATCGAAATGTTTTGGACGCATTGCTTATAAGATTTGAATCTTTTGAATCTGGCTGGTAGAAACTTTGGACAAGCTTAATTGTTACAGCTGGTGTGGCTAAACCAAATAATACGCTATTCTCCTAAATATTCTTTATTGTCATGTAACTGTCTTAAGTAAGGGATCAAATAAATTTTGTTAGCTGAAATTCTATGTTGAGGACACCAACAGGGAATTGGCAGGGAAGATTGGAGTTGTGATATTGGGCATAGGCTAGCAATGAAAAGTGTTGCAGGGGCAAGATGGTGGTGATTCAAGGCAAAGAGAATGAAAAAATCTGTTATGGTTCGCGACAAGGTGGCGCTTATGGTTAGCAAGAAACAATTGTTTCTTTAGAGGGAAGGAGGTAAGTGTTGAGAATGTTGTTGATAGGATTAAGGTTGTTTCCTGACAATGGTTTTTTGTATAGGAATGTCACCAACTCGATTTTATTCTCCTCATGGTGCACGAATTCGTTCTTGTGCGCATGATGAATGACTAAAGCCTTGTGATTTGATGCCGAAGGGTGTGGGTTGGTATTTTTTTGGAGTAGTATATGTATATATAGTGGCTCACTATACTTTTGTATACATGTGACTCTTTAATATATATATATATATATATATATGTGTGTGTGTGTGTGTGTGATGTTATCTTTTCCTTTAAAAAAAAGATAGGGGGTGATTCCAATATATTTAATGCTCTTCCCTTGAGACGTGTTGAATTTTTATTCAGTCATTTTCTCGAGCAGCAGTTAAACAGTGAGAGTTTTAGGAGATGTAACAAATAACTACTCAGGTGTCATGATCTCATTTTCTATTAACAGCCAGTCATTACAGTGCAAAAATATGAATCACATTAAATCTTTTATTCAGTCGTTTTTTATTAATAGATAACCATGTGGTAGAAGTACTTTGCTAGATTTGGTTTAACTTTCCAAATGTCTTTACAAAAAAGTGATACTTTACAAGAAATTGGTAATCTAAGTGTAGGCAATAAAGGTAAAAAATATGCTTCACATGGTATATTGTGTATATAAGAGAGTTTTGGGTCTTTGGTAGGCATCATTTGATATAATAGGCTCGTAGTGGAGCTTTAATGCATGTATCTTTCTTGTGCTTTTGTTGGGGAGTGGTTATGTAACTTTTACACTAAACTTGGAATCTTGGACTCAGCTTGTGACAACTGAGAAGTATGTTTTCAGGTTTCAGCAATAGCATATCCTTTGCGAACCAATTTTTTTTAGCTAGTGTCATCCAATTAGAAGTGCATAGTTAAACTTATAGTGCGAATGAATTGATAATATTTTGAATGATATTTATTATTTTTAATTCTTTAACTAAATATTTTAACATTTAGGTTAGCATTTCCCATCATATTTAATATGTTCTTTATACATTTATTATTCAAATATATGTATCGATATCAAGATTACATTATAAAATTAGTTTGTAATTAAATTTATTTTGAAGAAAAAAAATCTGGTGTTTTAATGTAATATATGACCAAATAGGACATACTTATAATTGAAACTTGTGCATGATAATAGTTTATTCAATTAACGAGGCAAATAGGACATGTAACATGATAATAGGTGATTTGCTCATGCTAAATTACGATGCAGGTAAGCTATTAGTATGTTTCATTGATAGGTTCATTATGCATATGACCAAATTCCAAATCAAGTTACTTTGAAAGATCCCATAGGAAACACGTTGGAAGTTGCTTTGCAAAGAGAAAATATTAGAGTTTATTTATTTGAATGGAGTCAAAATTTGGCAGAACTTTATGATCTCAATGAAGTGGGTGGGTTAAACTGATATATTTGAGTATAAATTATTTTCAACAACCGGCGGTTTTTTCAAAAAGTCAATTTTCTTTATGGAGAATCAAAATTTACTTAAAAAAATATGATAAAAATAAGTTTGTTTACGGTGAAGGCAAAAAGATACATCCTAATAATCCACCTTCAATTAAATTTCATAATGTTTTGTTCAAGAATTTGACAGCAAATGATATCTTCTAGATCATCTGGTACAAAATTATTTTATTATATATCTTTTTCATTTATAATTTATAAATTTTTAACTATTAATATTTGAATATTCAACTGTTTACTTATTGGATTTTATTTTTAGTATCTGCCTTTGGGATTTTGTCATTATGGTCTGACTCTTGGGGCTCAAATTATTCAGTTATTTCATCCAAATTGTAGCAAATGGGGGTGCAAATTTTCTTGGAAATCCGATGGTCAATATTATTGTTGCATTACATAAGGCTGACAAGATTGTTGCAAAGCTAACAAATTTAAAGGTGATTCATTAAAATTGGGAATTACTCAAACTTAAATGAATGAAATATTTTGCTATTTAGTTTAACTCATTATTGTTGTATTTTGTTACATGTAACATAACAAATTAACATAAAGTATTTTATGTTATATTTGACTATTTTTTTTCTTTCAATTTTTTTTATAAAAAACAAAATTAGGCTTCATAATACAATAAATTGTTAATAATAATAAAAAAGTCCGGTGCAACGCACGTAGTTAGACATAAATACTACAACAGTGCTATAGTGAGAACAAAATTTCAGTTAGAGGTTGTAATTTATAAATATATAGGAAACATTAATTCATAGTGGGGAACCTTTTATTTTGTTGCGTTCATTCATATGAAGGAAACAAAATTAGTGAACGTAGAGTGTGGAGGTGCAAAACTGGAACTGGAACAGTAACCAAATAGATTTTTGAAAGCGGATTTTGAGTTTGTTTGTGGGGAGCAGGGGAATTTCCCATTGGCAAATCGCCATGCAGCACAAACATAAACATGCCGGTGGGTCTCTGTGTGCAACCTGTGGAGGTGACAAAATCTGGCTCATTTGTGAACTCAATTGGGTGAACCATCGACAAGGATTCATTTGGCTAACCAATTCTATACGGATTCCGTGGCAATGTCATCAATTATTGTATTAGACCACGGAAGACTTGTATTGTGAAGAGTGAAGATTATTTCAGCTTTTCAGATGACACATTCCACACGTGCTTCGTTAATAGTCTGGCTGGTAATGTTCAAGCTTGACTTGACCCATGTTTCCTTCTAGTTTGAGTGACTATGTAATGTTCTAACTCCTAAAAAACATTATTTGCGCGATAAATTAGTATACTAGAGTAAGCCTTTAAGGTGTGTCGTTAGGGTATAATAATCTTCATCAGCTAAGAGACCAAGAGACATTCGAGAGAAGAGCTTAAAGAAACAAGGGTTAGACAATTTTCTCAGACTTTGGCAAGGAGTTTGCCCTAATTCATGTAATTGATTTCTTTTTTCCAAATGTAAGTTATTCGTAATTTTATTGTATATTTTAAATGTGTGGGACTTAAAAACAGTCTCAAGAAAAATTATAATAATTTACTTATATTGTTCAACCTATTCAGTTAGACTCTCTTAATATTCATGATTTTATTGTTAATTCTATGCTTATATGAAGTTGCCAATTACACTTGACTTATTAAACATTTATAATGTAAATTTATACTTAAATTTGCATTTGAAATTTCTTCGTTACCTGTTTTAATGAATTCGGCGTAGATGGTTATGCTGTCCAGAAGATAACGTAAAACAGAAGAAATCTATATATATTGCAATTACTAGGAGAATGAACTTGGTTGCAATTTATATATATTGCATGGAGAGAGGAACTCTATGTACGTTATATATATAATGTTCCATTCATTGGAGATTGAACAATCTACACTAAATTTGCTGCAATTAATTTTCGTGGCAACTCTCCCCTGGGACGAGATAGCTAGTACCAAATTTAATTATTCTTTCATCGATTAAATGTATAATAAAATGAAACATTTGATTGTGTAGGTTGAATTCATGCTGCAGCAAGAAGAGCAGATGTGAGTGTGCACTAGAACACGAGACCTGCAGCACTTGTCTAAGTCTTGGCGATCATCGTTGCTAATGCTAATGCTAATGTGAGTCTCACGGCATTCTGCACCACAAAACGCTTTCTCGTCTCTGCATACATAATTCAATATTAATTGATTAATTTAATTAAGGGAATATGAATATGAATATATATGCGACAGAGAGTGTTCCAAAAGGGCACATGCAGCTGAGTCCAGCACCAGTCACCAACCAATTGAGAGAACCACATGTTACATGTAAGGCCAAGTGTAACACATCAAGTTTCGAGAAATTTATGGCCCAGCTACAGCAGTGCATTCACGTTTCATCCAAGATAAAGAACCAATTTCCTCTCCCATTTTTTATTTTTCCAAGTTTGTTGGGTAAGAATTAAGATACTTATTCATTAAAATTAATCATCAGTACACTTAAATTTATTCAATTCATCTATAAAATTCCTCTAAAAAAAATTGAAATTCTTAAAATGTTTTTTTAGGATGTTATTATCTTTAAGAGTTTTACCCTTTTTTTTTTATATTTATTGATGTTAAAAAATAAAGTTAAAAATAGCTTACTTTATCAGTTTCTAAATTACAAAAAACAGATCCACATTTTAATTTTGTGGTTTTCATAGTTTTTATTTAGCTTAATTAATTTTTTACCCATTTAGTCTGACTGGTATGGTTTTGGTTCCCCATTTTTTTTTACAAATTAATTAAATCCTTCTATTTTAAAATTAATCAAATTTGGTCTCCTTATTGATTTCAATTTTTTTATACTTAAAATCCCTTAAATTCTCATTTTCTAGTCAACTTTTTTTATGAATTGAATATATTAATTTTAGAAAACCAATATCACATATATTCCAAAGTTGAGGAATCAAAACATAATTAGGTCATTTAATTATTAGTATGTTATTTTATTATTTGTTGTTATAAAATACAAGTGGATGTATTTAATCATTACTGATTAAAACACAATTTAACCATAATCAGACCATCAAAGAAGAAATTAAAGACTTTATAATGTAGGTTAATTGGTCCAATTTTATAAACATAATTGAAAACTTCTACATCTAAAATAAGAATCAAAAGTCTAGCAGAAGAAAAGGGTTATTGAAATCATAGAATAGAAGTGCGCTTCTCTACAAGTAATTGCAAATGTGAACAGGGGAAAAAGAACTAGTGACAATGGATGAAAAACTTGGAATAAATATGATTAATACATGATTAGATTTAGAAGATCAAATATATACCCAAACGGGGAGAATGCGACAACAAGAAGCTACAGAGATCGATCTAGACAAATTGGTTATATATATAGTGTAAATTACTAGTCCTTCAGCTTGCAACATGTAAGCGTAAATTCAAATAACTGCCACTGATTCTACACACACCACTATGGATTGAAACCTAGACCTAACATATTCAATTAAGTTACCATAAAAAATAATTTAATTAATCAAAACATAAAAACAATAGAAATAAATGTACTAGAATTGAAGGTTGAACCAAAATTGTGATTTAAAAAAAATAAGGAAACCAAGTTCATAAGTAAAAAAAAAAGGAAGACTAAAATTGTAGTTATAAAAAGACCAAAGTTATAATTTAATCTAATTATTAAATACTTTTTCCAAGAATCAAAATTAATCAATTTACACAGTTTAAATTTATAGAAAAATAGTTGACTTCAAAATCTTATTACACTATATAAAGAAGAAAATGTCCAGACAAAAAAATAAGAAGAGAATAACGAAAAAATTTAATACTTCTCTTACAATTTTTTTTCATTCTTCTTTTTTGAAGTTATGTAATTCTTTATATATTTATAGTAAATAATTAACTAAAATAATTGAATTAAATTATTATTATTATTATTATTATTATTATTATTATTATTTTATATGACATTTCTTAATTTGATAAAAAAATCATCAATTAAAATAATAATTCATGATTTTTATATAATTTTAAAATATAAAAATATTTTAAATATATAATTATCCATAAATTTAAATATAATATATTTCAAAATCATTATTTGTAATGAAATCTATCACATGCTAATCTTTTAATTGAAATTTGTGATGAAAATATCTAAGGAGAGATTGACTAAAAAATATTTAATTGAAATTTATAGTTTTGGTGACGGATTATGTAACAATAAACTTTGAGGGGAGAAATCTGTAATAGTATTTCATAATCTTTTGTGATGTACTTTGTGACGTATAATTTTGAGAATGATTAAAATTCATTACAAAATCTCTCGCTAAATCTTTAATATGCAGATTGTGACTTTTTTCAATAAGATTATGAAATATGTTTTTTTCAATAAGTCATGAAATTTGCGATGTAACAGACTTTTGAGAAGGACATAAATTCGTCACAAAACTCCTCGTAGAAATATGTTTTTTCAATAAGTCATGAAATTTGCGGTGAATAATTTGGAGAGGGAACATTTTTGTCATAAAATCCGTTACAAACTAACTTAAATTTGTGTCCGTAACAAAATATATTATCAACGAGTCATATATATATATATATATATATATATATATATATATATATACATATATTATGATTTTTTTTAGTTAATTATTTACGTTTCGTTAAATATGTTGTTAAACTTTAAAGAGGGCTGTTAATAATCAAGTTGAGTATTTAAAAATTGATATAAATCGGTTCCTAACAAATTTAGCAACTGGTTTTTGTGATGGATGATTTGATCGTCGGCCTTTTTCCTTCTTATTTATTTATTTATATATAATCAACTTAATAGTCAAATTATTTGTGACAAGACTCAAAAGTAATATAAAAAGTCATGGGAAAGTTTGAAAGGGTCGTCGTGAATTAGATAATAAAGTGGAAAGGGAGGTTTAGAATTAAGTGCGATACATACGACTATCAGCATTATCATGCTCAGGTTTGATCCAATTTAGGGATGGCAATTACAAGAGTGAGGAGGTAAATTTCTGGAAAGTGGAAACTAATTTGGATGTGCATTATCTGGTCAATATGAATGCATATAATCAATTGTGTTTTAATTCTTCTCAACTGAACATAGATGAACTAGTGGTGAAAATAATAAAGGTGAGAAGCTGGTTATGCATTGAAGTTAGGTCGAAAAATATCATTTTATGAGTGGTGGTCTTACCTATTACTAAGTTTTTCTTGTTATGTTATTATGTCTGGAATACACAAGAATGTAATGGGTGGGCAGAGGTAATAAATTTTGTCTTATGAAAAAAAAATATGACTATCCGCATAAATAAATATATTGACAAAGACAAGGCTATAAGTCTGGAAGTTTGTCTTTGTTCTGCACATCAAATTTTGTTGGATTTCATTAAATTAATGACAAAAATCATCATAGATTCCTATTGAAGTTGTGAAATACATTTAGGGATTACAATATTTTCTTGTATGATACACATTCTTCAAAGATGCATGTGGCCGAGTGCTGTGGATAATATCCAACCAATTAAGTTTAATTGATACCCCCCTGCCTCTCATATTCATTCAAAAAAGAATTTGAGCGTAAGGCTGGATAAAAATTACACAAAAAGAAAGGTAAAACAATAACTCTACACTTGGATCATATTCTCCCCAGTGATGATGTGCTTGAGCGGCTTTCATATCCAGAGAAGCCAGACACTTCACTCATGCCCTAGAACACAACACAACACAACATGTCAACATTCATTCATTTGATGATTATATATCCAATTTCAAAAGAAAAGAAAATTAATGAATGTGTGATGAAGGCCTGACTTGGGTTGAAGAAGAAAGTCCGGAATGGATGGAAGAGTTACTGTTTCTGGGAACATATCCTGCAGCACCACCTCCACCAGTACTTCTAAGTCCAAACATCATCATAGGTGACATGTTTTGTTCAGCAAATAACCTAAGCTTATTGAGCTCCGGCAACACAACTTTTCCAAGATCAGGTCTATCTTTTCTCCTCATTTCAGCGCATCCGAGGGAAAGCTTGGCGAAATGCAAGGCTTGTTCAAGTGGCCAGTCCTGAATGGCGGGGTCAAGCATCTCCGCAAAAGTTCCCTTCTCAATGGACCTTCCAACATGATGAGTCAAACCCATCGGTGGCTTGGCCGTGACCAATTGAAGAAGCATTATCCCGAGAGAGTATATGTCAGATTTGATTCCGAGCATACCCGTTTGCTGGTACTCCGGGTCGATGTAGCAGAAAGTTCCAGCAGTAGAAGTCATGCGATACTGAGTGACAGTGTCTGCAACCGAAGGAGGGACGAGCCTGGCCAGGCCCACGTCACTGATCTTGCTCACGTAGTTGCGGTCAAGAAGAATGTTTCCGGGTTTCAAATCGCGGTGGACGAGTGGCTCTGGTTTGGTCTGGTGAAGAAAAAGGAGACCCGTGGCTATCTCTGCAGCGATCTGGAACCTTAGCTGCCATGGGAGAGGTGGACGTGATTTTCCTCTTGGGAAAAGGCATTCATCCAAACTTCCATTGGCCATGTACTCGTACACCAGGCACCCATACTCTGGACAAGCACCCAGCAGAAGAACCATGTTTGGATGCCTTATGCAACTCAGCACTTCCACCTCCTGCTGAAACTGCTCTCGTCCTTGTGCTGCATCTGGCTTCAACACCTTTATTGCAACCTGGGTGCAATCTAGTTCACACCTGGGGGGAAGAGGTGCCGGCTTCAAATTAGTCCTTCCACTAATAAAATTAATGATACTAACTATGGGGAAAAATCCTACTCTCACATAGAAAATATAAGTGGAGGACAATCCTCCTATTTAGACTCAAATTCTTATAAGATGATATCAAAGTCTATATTCAAAAGACCATTCATCATGTTATCCATGTACTAAGCTAAAAAGTATTGGAAAAATAGAGATAGTAGCAAAATAGAGTATATGAATGGAAGACAATCCTCATCCCTATGAGCTATAATTTTTTAGGGTTGAGTTAAGTTCAAATTCTTCTAAGCCTAACAACTATTATTTGTTGATAAAGAAAAAAAATGGTTTGGCACCTGTATACTGGCCCATACCCTCCTTCCCCGATCTTGAGAGACTCCGAGAACATGTTTGTTGCCTCTTCTATTTCCTCAATGCTGTACCTTCTGTAGCTGGCTGTCCCGTGTCCAAAACTACTCACGCTCACGTTCTTCTCAGGCTTAATCTTCCTCTCCATCTGCAGGCTCATTCTCTTCTGTTCTTCCAATGCTGCTATCTTTTGGAGTGCTTCTTCTCTGATCTTTTCCTTCTCCATCTCCATCATCAGTGCCATGGAGGATGCTGCTGCAGCAGCCTCACCCCCCGACGATAACGACGAGGACTCTTCCAGTTTCTTCTGTTCTTCCACTTTCAAACGTTTAAGCTCCATTGCCTTCTGCTTTGCTGTCATGGCTTCCTTGCAGGCAGAGCTGTACATCTCCATAGTCTGCTTGAGTTCTAGCTTCAGCCTCCTCATCTCGAATTCGACATCATCGGTGCTGCAGTCGGATAACCTTGATTGGGAGGAGAAGGAGTAGCAGTCATCCATGCCTTGCGATTGTGAAGAGTAGGAGGAAGCGAAGCTGCTTCTGCCATCATAGTCTGAGAACCTACCGGGGGCAATTCCACTCATCGCACTGTCCATATCCTCATACATTGTTGGGAACATTCGGTCCACACTTGGCCTTCCACTGCTCACGAATGATATATCAGAATCCAGAAGCTTTGAAGACTCGTATGTTTTCCCAGCCCTTGTGAACGGTGATCTGCATGCATGCGTCACCAATAGTTACATTTGTTATCAACTAATTAATGAACCAATCATATGCAATTGCTGTTGCATTAATTACAGTTGATACCAAACAAAGAAAAAGAAAATGCATTCATGCATGCATGCATGCATGCAATTGTATTTAATTAATTAATTTTGTAACTTACATGATATCATCTTCATCCATCATGGTGGGGCGTGCCCCATGACTCCCATGTGGCGCTGCCCTCTCTGATGTAGCTGTGTATATGTATGTAATTGAGATCAGAATGGCATATATAATAATTGAATGAGGCAAATTGAAATTAAACAGATGAATTAGTTGACATGCATACGTCGTGGTGGGTAGTTGCGGGGTAGCTGAGGATCTGAAAATCTTTCAGGACTTGGCATTGTCTGCGGGTGTGGTTGTTGTTGTTGTGGCTGCAATTGGTTACGAGGTGAGGCAGCGGCAATGGCAGCTTTCTTAAGAGCCAATGGAGCAGTAGCAGATCTCACGCTTGAGATTTTTCCTTTAGAAATTATATAAACTGTGCAGAATTGTGGTGCCCCTTTGGACACAGTGCTTGGAACATCAGTTGTCCTAAATCTTCTGTCATAAATATTTCATCAACTCGGAGTTATATAATTACCATCAACCCGTAATTTATTCTTTTCTTAATAATATTTCATCATCAGTATATGCATGTTTTAATTTCATCTTGATTAAGAAAGAGAAAAAAGTCCATCGATCGTTTAATCACCTAACAAGGCCACTCCTTGATGGCGCCCCAAGTACAAGAAGCTCGATGGTATTCGTGGAAATGGCGTCTATTAATGCCTTAGATATATCCATGTCCTCCAACAGCACTTCTTTGCATTGTATCTGTTTCAAATAAAACACAAACAGTTTTAATTAATTAGGATCGATCTTGTTCACCAGTGCACTTTCTTCTGTTTATATTAATTGGTTGAATGATGAAAATGATGAGTACTAACACTTTTTCTATTGCAGAAGACTCGAAATGATTCAAAAAGTTCCTTAGATTCTTTGTCGGCCACAGCTTCGCTCAAATGATCCGCTGCACGCATAGCCATTCAAGTCAGGAATATATGCTAAATTTTACAAACAGATCAATAAACTAGAATTTTGTAAACATAATTATTATAGGCATGAAAGTCAAATGCAATTGCATATAAAGCTACCAAAATATGAAACGTTAAAGAAATTAATTTCATGATGGAGAGAAATGTAGAGGTAATGATTAATTACATGATGGAGCCGAAGATGCTCTTTGTCTAACATGGATTAGTAAGAGACATTGATCTTTGGGAAGAAGATTATCCACTGCCCATTTGGCAGCGTGTTGGCTTGTCTTGTTATTCTCAATTGCCACAGCCACCACACGTCCTGCACCCAGTTTCTTCTCTGAATTCATCCTCGACATCTTTAATTAATTTCTGGCCTGGATGTTGTGTGGTTGGCCGTGTGGCTTAATTAGCTTGATTGAATCCTGATACAAAGTTTATACTATGATACGTGTTGAGGATTAGAAATTAAGAAACAAGTTCACTAGCATTTTTATTGGCCTTTCATCACATAATAAATATAATAATAACTAGTCATGTGCTGGATTTTTAGCAATTTGTTGAAACTCCAATGTGAGTGGAAAATTGATGTTGTTGCAGATTAGTTTGCACTATGTTGTTAGGTTCCAAAATTAGTGATGTTTTTAGGAGAATTAAACCAGAAACCCTTCATTTTGGGAATATACAGTTGGGCTGCTGGGTTTCTTCTCCTATCTGACCAAAGCCACACTTTAATTTAGATCGTTATGTTAGAGTTGTTAAAGGATATACTTGGTAAATTTCACCAAACAGACAAAATTACTGTATATGATGAAGTTTGTAAATAGTTATTTCTTGTTATAGTTAATGATTAAATTTCCTCACATTGAGTGATATAAAGTAAAAGTTATATATAGATAAATAAAGTTAGGAACAAACTTGTAAGTTACTATTACTTTCTCTTGGGAAGCTATTTGAGATGTTAATGCTTATAAATAAAGAATTACATATTAAATTCACCAAGTTAAGAGAAAAAGAAAATGCACTAATGTAAATCACATATAAAAGTGTCCCACCCTATCAATTATATATATATATATATATATATATATATAAAATATGATATGATATTTATTTATTCGTTTATCATTTTGTTTTATAGGAAAAATCATCCAAAGCGAACGGTAATTGGTTTATTTGAGAATTAAGAAATGAAATCGTTTTTCTTATAAAAGATGTCATTTGCCTATAAATTAAAGTCGGTGTGACTTTAAAATAAGTTACATGGGCGTGGGTTATATATTATTTAATGATATAATGGTATATGACTTATTTAATTATATCAAATGATTAAATTTAAGTTTTTATTTTTATTTTTTTCAATTAAAGTCTAAAGACTTTTCTGTAAATTTGATATTTTTTATTTTTAATTTAATATTTTTTTAAAAACACTTTAATCCCTAATTCTAAACCTAACCTTTCCTCCGTTCTATCCATCTTTCCTACCGACGTCAGTCCTGACTCCACAAGGCCAACAAGAAGGCAATCTCCGATCTATCTCCTTCCTAATCTTAGTCCCCAGTATTCCTTCCTTCTATTATTAAAAGTTTCAAACTTTAAATTAAAAAAATAGTGTTGACTTAAGTTAAAACATAGAAAAGTATGCTATCTAATTGAAGTTTTTGAGTAATTTAATTTCCTTTTATTTTTTGTTCTTTTTTAAATTTTCAATAGAACTACGCACAATAAGGAGAGAGAACTTGATAAAAGATAGAAAACTCTTTCAATAAACCATTTGTTTTGAGAGTTGATATTGATAATGGTTAATTATGAGTATATTTTTTTGGGTTAAATTATATAAAAAATTATAATTTTTTTTGAACAAATAATTATTAAATTAACATCATTTAAGTTTTTGTATAGAGAATATTAAAAGTGATGAATTTATGATACTTAGTAAGTAACATAAAACCAAAAAGATAATTCACGAAGGTATGAATAATTAAGGAAAACAAAGCTAATTAAAGAAAACAAGATTAATTAAGAAAACAAACTAATTAAGAAAATAGACTAATTAAGGAAACAAACTAATTAAGAAAAATATACTAATTCAGGAAAGTAAAGACAAATTTAGTGCAAGAAGTCTGATAATCTGCACCTATAAAAAGAGAGAAGAAGGAAAAATCACACATAAATTTCAAGAGAATACAATTCCTTGTAGAACACAAATGTTAGAAGAAGGAGAATCAAGCATTTAGAGTCATTCATTCTCTCCATTCTCTTTCTTATCTTTTCTCTCTTTACTAAATATTTCGCTCTTTGCAATTGTAAAGTCTCCATGACAATGAGATACTAAACTCCCTTTGTTGGAAACTTGACCGTCAATTACTCTTGCTGTAATTCTTCTTCTTATCTATTTATGAATATTACATTTGCATTATCTTTTTTTGTGTTTAATATTATTGTTTGTGACTTGATTACCCATTTGCATGGTAAGTTTTAGGGGTAGCATTGATAAACGTTATTTAGAACTCAGAAATGGTATCTAAATAACGTTATCACTAGGGATATGTTGATATGTGTTTAACCAGTTATAAATCTTTATTCTTAATGCAATTTACTATTTTAGCTCTGCAAAAGGATTTGAGAGAGAAAATAGATAAATTAGACTCTTTCATGCGGGGGACCAAAGTAAGAGTATACTAGTAAATATAGGTGTAAATTAGAATAATTATAAATAGAGAAAAATCATTAACATTACATCAAAGAGTAGCTCTGGTAGGCTAAGTTTCCAACATTCTAATATTCTGAATTTTCTTCTACAATAACATTGGATTTTCTCATGTTTTCTGTTTTTAATTAATTAATTTAAATTTTTGTTTAATTTCTTCTCTTGTTTGATATAATTTTTTTACCAATTTAAATTATTATTTTTCTCATAACCTTTTCAAGTCAATTTTCTTTAATATCTTTTATTAATAAAATGTTCATCTACCTAAGTAGAAACAAAGTCCCTATGAAGACGACACTCAAACGGCCGTTTTAATTTTACTACTTGGTATGTATTAGTGCGCTTGCCAATTCATTAACAAGTTTTTGGCACCGTTGTCGAGGACTTTGTTCTTTGTACTTGGTATTTTGAATATTCTATTTTTAATTGTTAATTTTCCTTAATTTTCCAAATTTAAATGATAAAAAAAGGATGGATCCTTAGAAGAACTTGATCCACGGAAGATATTTTGAGTGGTATGCTCAGACATCGAAGGCTTCTTAGTAACCAATTAATGAGGTTGTCTGAGTATGTTGAAGTCATGCAATTAGGGGTTATTCACCCACCACCAATAAATTTTGATTTATGTGAAGGAGAACATTTCAATGATAGTTGTCATCTCTACTCCATGAAAAATTCTTGGTGGGAGAAAGAGTTACACCCTTACAATCAATATGAAGAAGAAAAACTTTCTAATCTTGAGAATGTGTTGATGCAATTCATGAAAACTTTGAAGAGGTTAAAGCTAATGAGGAGAGTCTTGTAGAAGAGCATGATTCAAGAGAAAGAGATGAAGAAAAAGGTGAGGAGGGAACACAACAACAGTGGAAGAAGTGCTCACAAGTAGAAATTCAACAAGAAAGTGTGACCTTGATTTGTCGGGGACTTTTTCTCTTCCTTCTACGTAAATAACTTTTTTTGCCTTTTAATTGGGTGATAATTTTGAATTTGAAGAGCAATTTCATTTTGTAGAAGTGGAAATGATGAAGGAGAGGTTTGCTAAGCTGCTTTTGGAAGAGGAAATGCCTGGAGGTGGAAAAAGGGTATGTACTGCACTTGCAATCTCCAATGCAATAACCAAGCTGCTTTTGGATTTTGGAGTATAAATAAACTTTTCTTAATTAAATAATGTTAGTTATATACTTATATATAATGGATACTTATATAATTTTATAATTTTTAATATATACCGGATCAAATCAGATCAATTACTAGTTCATCGATTGAACTACTAATCCACTACCTCGATCGAGTAAATGATCGGGTAGAGTTTCATAACATTAGTCCTAGGTGTCACCTTGTGTGCCCCAAGGTAGAATCCCACATATTAAATAGCACCCGTGTCATTTGCCACTAAGTCTTGTGATGGTGGATATTTATTGGTAAATTTAATATATATATATATATATATATATATATATATATATATATATATATATATATATATATATATATATATATATATATATATATATATATATATATATATATATATATATATATATATATATATATATATATATATATATATATATATATATATAAAGATTTAACAAAGTGAAAGAATAATAACAAAACATATAATATGATAAAAAATAATTATTAAATAACAAACAAATTATAATAAACTTAATAATAAATAAAATAAAAATTAATAAACCACTTAAAACATAACAAATAATATAATAAACTAAATAATAATAGTTAAATAAATTAAATAAAACAAAACATGTAATATGATAAACAAATGAAGAATAATAATAAAAATTAAACTAATATGTTTTATATTAAAATTATATTAATTTGTGATATGATTTTTTGGGCATCTTTCGAAGTAGGTTATGAAATTTTTATTTTTTTTTAATATATGCTGGATTAAACTTGACTAACTAGTGACCTACCAATTCAACTATTAATTCACTATTTCGATCGGATCAATGACATTGGCTGTAAGTTCATGTTCAACGTTTTTACATGGTAAAGAAGTTAGATTATTGTATCTAAAAGCCTAAACCGGAATATAATGGCTATCGTTACAAAGTTATAAAATACCTATAATACTTAAGTTTTGAAAAATAGATCATGGGAGATATTTATTTTATAAAATATGTCTCCATGATGAGTGGGACCGTGAGTTATAAATGTTGAGATTTTACTGTCTATAATTTGAGGAAAAAAATCAAAGAAACCATGAGTGAAAAAAATCATATCCCATGGATCACATATTATACGAGAGTCATTAATGATTTAGAAATTATCTTTGGAAAACATTTTCAAATCACATGATTTTTTTCCACCACATATTACGTATGAGAATTTGAATTCGTAGGTGATTTCTGATCTACATACTCTTCTTAGGATTTGTGGAATGTTGTGGAGACAACGGATAACCGGCTAATAGCGTAACCGGTGACTTCATGGTTCCTCCTTAACCAGAATTTCTTTATTTCTCACTAGGACCTTCGTAACTCTTTAGATGGAGTGAAGATAAATTATATGTAACAGTTTGATATATTGGGGACCATAGCTTTCTTATAGCGTGTTAATCTAATAGGGTTCCTATTACATCTGTTCATTTAAATTCGTATCATTTGATTTAGTTGTCTAATGAGCTCACTTAATTTGATCACATAAAATAAAATCCACTAATGATAAATAACCAATATAATTGTCTTATAATATTAGTCCACATTAATTATTGGAATAGAAAATTCCAAGAAAGTTCACTCAACCAATGTTTTTTATAAGCTTCTATATACTTTACCTTTCAACAATCTTTTTATAAACTCACATGACTAACTTAATTAATTTTACTTAGTGACACTAAGAATGTGTTTGAATGAGGAAATTAAAATGAGTAAAGTAATTATCCAGAGGATTTAAAATTCCTTCAACCTAAATAATCTGTTTGGATGCTCATTTAGAAGAAATTTAAAATTTTGACATTTTAAAATGGAAATTGTTTTTAACTATAAACTTAGAATTTTAAATTCTTTCAAAAATGAAGGAATTCTAAAATTCCCAAAAGCTTTCACAGAAGGCCTTTGCAGGGCCATGTCCGTGATCAGGGGAGGCGGTGAGGTGGTCGACAATGACAATCCAGGCCTTGATGTGGGGGAGGTAGCCGGAACGGAGCATGAAGCGGAGGAAGGAGGCAGCATAGAGCGTGTGGTTGACCTTGGTGACGGAGACAACGAGGAGGCCGAGGCAATTGGCGTTGAGGCAGTGAAGCTAGCGTTCATTGCGGAGGCGTGTGACGATGGACTGGGCATGCGTGAGAGAATAGAGTGTGTTATGGTAAGAAAGCTAAAAGGCCAAGTGATTGAGACAGGTGGAGTTAGGGAGGTGCATGGAGTGAGAGTAGGTGAGCCAAACTTCTTCAATTTTACGGTCATGAAGGAGGGAGAGAAGCTTGTGATCGTAGGTTCCAAGGAGGTTCTTGCAGTGGCGCGTTGGAAGGGAGAGAGTGGGGGTTGTAAGAGAGTGACGTTCATGATGGTTGTTCCTCTATTTGACATAAGTTCATCTAATTATCTATCAAGCTATCTTGTTATCCAAACAAGAAATTTTAACAATAAAAGAATTTCAATTAAATCAATTAAAATTTTTAAAATTTAAAATTCTCTAAATTTCCAAAATCTCTCATCCAAAGAGACTAAGGGATTTTGATTGTCTCCAATTGTTAAAAACTGTAAAGTGTTCAGTTAAATAAATATAAACCGTAAGATTAAAATTAACCATTCAGATTTATTAAGCAAAAAACTCACTGTTTCATTAAACGGGCACAACACCCTTCCCTTTTCTCAAACGAATGCCGGCATAACCTCCACCATTTGGACCTTACTTCCGGCTACTCTAGCTAGGTTGGTACGGAATCTCTAGCCTTAATCCAAGCAAAAAAAAATCTCAATTATGTTCAAGGGTTTTTGCTTTTCCTAATTTTCTTAGCAAACAAAAGTGAGACTTGTTTTTCTTGGATGCAAATCTAGTAATCACCAAAGTCCAAGTAAGTAACTACATAATTAGAAACGTAACACAGAATTGGGATCCCATGCTCTTATTCACAAAATTGGACACCATAGCAGTCATTGTTGAATTTCTGCAGTGTTAGAGACTTAGTTTTTGTGTAAAATCAAAATCCTCAAAGATTGATTGTGAAGGCTGGAAGGAACCATGTTAAGAATCACTTTATGGAGGAAGAGAATTGAACTTTTTTCAATATTTCATTAACTGATTTTGATTGAATTCACTCATTCAAGACTATATTACATGAAATTCATTCTAATAAAATAAGAGTATGTTTAATTGCTAAAAACTTCATATTCAATATTTAAGAATTTAGATGACAATGACACTTAATTTCTAAGAGTAATGCATGTGAAGGAAAGCGATGCAACTTTCGGCTATTTTAGGCGATGCACTGTAGCTTCTCGATCCTTTCAGTTAGACGGTGATAAATTAGTACTTAACAGTGAAACAAAATGACAGTAAAGTAAAAACCATATTGATTTAATATTTAATGGACATAAATTATGTTTGGTCACAAACCTGCCCCTGTAAATGAGAGAAACTAAGGAATGCAGTTGTTAGGTGTTGCGTATGGGAAAGCTGGTTTCGAGGGTCCAACACCTCCTGAAGAAGAAGAAGAGAAGAAAAAACACTTGGAATTCGAGGACCAAGCTACCTCCAAGAGCAAGAGGAAGAAAAGGAATTCTTCTATATTTTCTATGCTGGAAGCGCAATTATAGACATATATATATATATATATATATATATAAGCTACGGAGGGGACAAGAGCCCGACAAGCACTAACAGAAATATGCCAAAAGTAGGAATATCACAACAACAAGATATTCCTTTATTCTCCACTACCTAAGCATCTTCTAGAAGACACGATCCTATCCTAGTGGTGTGCTTCCCTTACATACAGATGCTGCATGAGCATGGAGCTACTGCTACCCGTGTTGCACCTAATCCTTCAAGTAAGTAGGGGCATTAGTTTGTTGTTTGGGCCTTGCTATCTGCAAACCTTGCTTACTATTCGTATCATTCTCGAGGTGTTGGGTTGCAACGCATGGCTTCCAAAAGTGATACTGGGATCCCAAGGTCTATTCCGGCGAATTGCACCTAGTTTAGCAATTGTGCGTAATGCAAAGGCAACTGGTTGGAGCTTGTATGCGGCCATGACAGTCCCTTAAAGAGGAACGATGTTGATGAACTTGTTGATGTAAATGGCAGTGCAAACGAGACCGAGATAGGACCGATGAAGAGCAGGCATAGGAAGCGAACCCGACAATGGTGGAAGGGATGGTTGCGCGGATGGAGGCGTCGTTGGCATGGGAAGCGAAGGCAGCATGGCCGACGGAGGTGGCATGGGCTGCGGAGTCGGCATGGGTGACGGAGGTGGCATGGACGGCAGAGTCGGCATGGGTGAGGGAGTTGGCATGGGCAGCGAAGTCAGTAAGGGTGTGGGGCGCAATTGTATGAGTGCGGAAAATGGAGGTGGAGTTGGCATGGACGGCGGTGGTGGCAGTGGTGACTGCACGGAGGAAGAAGGGTAGTGGTAGCTGGTTCTCAGAGACAGTTTTAGGAGAAGAGCATCTAGTGTGGAGTCGAGGCGGCGTTGAGCTGCAGCAAGGTTGGCCAAGGCGGCCTCAAGATGGTCCTTGGTAGCGGAAGAAAATTCAAGGTGGTTTGGCGAGTGTTGTGGATTGTGGTGGTTTGAGCTGGAATGGTAGCCATGGAAGCTCCGTTTGGCGAGTGGTGTGGGTGGTGGTAGTGGAAGTTGGTATGACAGCCATGGAAGCTCCGTTTGGCGAGTGGTGTGGGTTGTGGTAGTGGAAGTTGGTATGGCAGCCATGTAAGCTCTGTTTGGCGAGTGGTGTGGGTTGTGGTAGTGAAAGTTGGTATGGCAGCCATGGAAGGGAGCCATGGGCTCTCAATGAAAGCACCAAAATGTTAGGTGCTGCATATGGGAAAATTGGTTTCGAGGGTCCAACACCTCTTGAAGAAGAAGAAAAGAAGAAGAAGCACTTGGAATTCGAGGACCAAGCTACCTCCAAGAGCAAGAGGAAGAAAAGGAATTATGCTATTTTCTCTATTCTAGAAGCGCAATTACAGACATGTATATATAAGCTACGGAGGGGACAAGAGCCTGACAAGTACTAATGGAAATATGCCAAAAGTAGGAATATCACAACAGCAAGATATTCCTTTATTCTCCACTACCTAAGCATTTTCTAGAAGACACGATCCAATCCTAGTGGTGCGCTTCCTTTATGTACGGACGCTGCATGAGCATGGAGCTACTGCTACCCGTGTTGCACCTAATCCTTCAAGTAAGTAAGGGCATTAGTTTGTCGTTTGGGCCTTGCTATTTGTAGACCTTGCTTACTGTTCGTATCAGCAGTGAACGAAACTTCAAAACTACATTTCCAAAAAATTGCATGCGAAGGAAGAAAGCATTGAGGACGACCTATGACGGGAATGTTGTTTACATGGTGGGGTTGCAGAAGACGAAGACAAGCATGTCATTGTGATGACATGCAAGCCAAAGGGGAGTTGTGTGTGAAGAAACATGTGTAAAACAAGGTTTAAAGGAATAACCTAGCGTGGAGGTGTAAAAATAAGGTTAGGTTAAATGGGTATAATTGGTAATAACAAATATAAAGAGAACGAAAGAATGTACTTAGCAATAGACATGACAATGGGACGCGACGTGACGAAGACGAATATTGTCTCCCACATCCCCGACCTTGACTCCCTAATATGTCCCCATATTCGTACCCTATACTTGACGGGTTAAAATTTATTATCTCATCCCCGTATTTGTTGGATATCGGATATCCCCGATCCCGTCTCGTACTCGATTCAAATTAGAAAAATATTCTTTTGTGTAAAGAAAATAATAAAAATTGATTTTAGAAAAAATAAATTGATTGTTAAATATTTATTTTTAACTACTTATATATCAATAAATTTATCATAGCGCATGTGTCTACAAAATCGTTAAGAAAAAAAATATTAAATCATGTAAAAATTCTAAAATAAAATTAACTAGTATTACAAATTCTAGGCCTTTTGATTAAATTATGCAAAAATTCTAAAAATTTTAAGTGACAGGATGGGTTCGGGTTCGGGGTCGGGGTAGATGTAGTAATCTCATACCCGTACTCGACTTTTGGTTATTGGGAAAAACCCGAACCCGAATCCATACCGAGTCAACTCGAGTATCACCCGTCAAAGTCGTGACGGATTCGGATGGGTACCCACGAGTATGAGTTTTCTTGCCATGCCTACTTAGCAAATAAAGAGGGGTGGGTGTATTTAGCTAGAGCAAAAATATTATTTTGTTTGCGTTAATTAAGTTTTTAGTTCTTAAACCATGGCTTTTAAATTTTTTATTCCGAAGTTATTCTTAAAAAAAAATTGATTCTTAAAGAATTTGTTATTATTAAAAATAGTCTCTGTCATTAATGTCCTCCATTAAATGATGAAATGTCATAAATTAAGATAGAGTAAATGTCACAAGTATATTACATACATGATTAGATATAAATGAGTAGAATATCATGTTATTAAAATGTAAAAGAGAAAGAGAAGAACCCTGTTCAACCCTAACACTCCAAACACTTATGAATGTACAAAAACCGCTCATGAAAAGATATTTGCGTGAAATATCAATTCACCCTTCTCATCTATAATCTATACTCATATTGTGTGGGAAAGGAGTAATTTTGCTCGCATTTTCAATGTCAGAGTAGTGGGAAAATAGTTTAGGAATTCTTTATAACAACCAAAAATTATTTAAGGATCAAATATTTATAAAAAAAATAATGTATGGATAAAAAATAGAAAACCCCATAATTTTTTAGGACTAAAATTTTAATAAACTTTTTTTTCTTTTTTTCGTTTTTGCCGTCTTCTTCTTCTAAAATCCCATCCATCTGATTTTGATGAGCAGGAACGAAGGCAGTTCCTTGCAGCAGGCAATTGGAGCATCGGCTGAGGCGGAGACCATGGACACAGACGCTGCTGCTGCGATATGGAAAGAAATTGAGGCTTCAGAGAGGTACGTAACGGAATTTCACACACATCAATCCAGCCATTATATTAATATATGAATATGATGTTGCATTTGCAGTTACCTTGTTTGTTCTATGTACGAAGAAGCGGCACAATTAGCTTCCTCTGTTTTGGAACGCTTGCGTCATTCCCATCATGATATCGATAGAGATGATATGTTGGAATCAAGTGCTATGGTGCTGCTTCAGGCATTCAACCAACTTCCCTCCAAGACACCACACATTCTTAATCAACTCACACTATACTTCGTTTCACCCAAAGCTATTCCTTCCCGTCTTCTTCTTACTGGGTCGTTATGCTTCCTTGCTTTCTTCCCTTCAACAACAAGCTGCTCAGTCACTCATGTTCTTTTTTTTTTTTTTTTTCCTCTTTTGCTTCAGAGCTTGTTTTCAAATAGCACAAGGTTCTGCACTTTCCGTTCAACAATTTCTCCACGAGTTTCTCAATGGATGGACTCTTGAACATTCACAATATTCTGCTGTCATTACCGAGGCTGCAAGTAGAGACCAAAGCCGCCGCTTCATTCTTCTTCCAATTGTTGAATATTTGCAAGTTGTTGAGCTCTATGCCGTCACGCTTCTTGCAACACTTCAAAAAAATGTTGATCTTGCAATCTCCTGGGTTGAGAATGCTTCATTGCCTGAGGAAAATCGACAGGTAAGGATGTTTTTGTCTGCAGATCAACTTTGCATGTAATTAGGCATTTGACCTAGAAATGGGAAACAAAGTTGTGTGGTTTTGATTTATTGGAATGAACAATCCACCAGTTGACATGACCGTGTCAACAGTGGATCAATTGAATCTCTCTGTATGTATAACTGAAGCTGGTGTCTGGGTGATGCGGTTCAATGGCCTGAGCATTAACTTATCGTTGTGTACATCCTCAAAATTGATCGCGACATATGTGTTGTGTTTGTGCATGTGTTCATGAATAGATTAAAGGTTAACTAAGAATTTTTGGGGGGCTTGTAAAGTCTAAAACTTGAAGCATGCTACTCTGGGTATGATTACTGATTCTGATCCTGTAGTTCATTTTTTTTCTTCCTATATGATCTTTTGCTTAGATTTTGTTTACTTCTGTTGGAAATGATTTCTTATCTACCTTACCTCCCAAAGCTTGTTAGTGAGAGTTCTGCAAGTTCATCTTCTGTGAGTAATGTCTCTTGCATACTTGTGCTGTTGTGCAGGCTTACCTTTCTCTTAACTGTTGTTTTCATTGAAATAAAGCAGTTGACTTCATTCTTTGTTGTCTATATTGGTGGAAATGGAATCAGATGTTATCTTTTATCTGTACTTAAAATTTATTAGTCTAAGCTGACATTTGGAGTTAGCTGTCTTTCCTATGATTCTACTTGTTTTATGAAAAATTGCACGCTGTTTGTGTCAAATGTAATTATCAGAGTGATAAGTATTTTGGTTTTCATTAACATTAATAAGCATCAAAGGAGGAATTTATTTATAGATTATAAAACTTAAGGAATATATAGTGGAAAATTTACAAAGTGGACCTTTTTAAAACAAAATTTTACTGTTATATTTTTTGTTGTTGTCTATATGGTGGTTATTTCGTTGGTAAAACTTGGTCTCTAGGTGACTAATCACTCTAAATATGTTTACCATTCAATAGCACACTCACTAGTCTGTACAACATAATTACCACTCTATCTGGTCCTTAACTGAAAATTAAAAAAAAAATCCTCCTTTAGTCTTTTGTTAAGTATTGCCTTGTTTGTCCTTTGGCAGTGTGCTTTCCACATTCATTTGCTAAGTATTTGTATGCCATTGTATTTGTAGGAACTTCTGAGAAGATTACACTCCATGCAGTCTCCTAAAAGTACCATTTTGTCTCAAAGTTCCTTTCTGCAGTCACCCACAAATAGCAATGAAGCTTATCCTTTGAAAGAACAAAATGTGTCTGAAGGATTACCAAAAGCCTTGAAAAGTAATGAAAAGTATAGGTCCAAAGAAGCTGTTACAAAATTGTCTGAACGAATAGAAGCATGTTTCTGGTGCTTCCGTGGTATCAATTTGAAGATTGGCACTTCTAAGTTTGTCATAACTAGTGGGAAGATCATGCTTGGTTG
This sequence comes from Glycine max, assembly GCF_000004515.6. Classification (NCBI taxonomy): domain Eukaryota; kingdom Viridiplantae; phylum Streptophyta; class Magnoliopsida; order Fabales; family Fabaceae; genus Glycine; species Glycine max. Next base: position 15,340,079 of record NC_038243.2, read on the forward strand.
TTTAATATTGTTCATCTATTATGTTTTCAGAAAGAAGCAAGCTACTTTAGAAAGGTACTCACTTAAGTTCATAGCTCCATAGTAGAATGTATCTCAAGTATTTGTTTCTGTATCCTCTTAACTTCGAGGATACAATCACCATTGCATATCAAAGTCATCTTTAGTTTAAATTAACCATTTTTGTTTTTTCCTTTCTGGTTGTTGTTCTTGTTGGAAACTATCTCTTATTTAGGGAAATTGAATCTCTAATTTGGGCAATATATGACCTTATATACTTTAGGATCTGCATTATGCTGATTTGTATAGCTGTATTTCTTTATTTCCTTATATACTTTAATTCCACTAGCAATTTGATAGACTCCTGATCCAAAAGAACCGTTTTATTCATATAAAAGAGATTTACTGGCAGAGTGATCTGCTATCCTCCTTTATGAGACCCTAGCTTCAAACAAAAAATCAGATTTGCTCAAGCCAATTTTGTGTGCAGCTAAAATTGGGCAAGATCTCAACCATTGATTGGTCATTGCACAGTAACTGATAAAGAGAGAGAATAAGATGAATGTTTCAGATTTTGGTTGTGCTGCAGAGTAAGGAGAGGATCCTGATACATCCAAAGAATTTCCTCATAAAATAGCAGAAGATGATCCCTAACAGACTTCCCATACCTTTTCAGTATTCCCCCTAACATATTCCTAAAATTTAGGATAACACAGTAACAAATGGAGTGTTTTAGCCTATACCTAGGAGTAATGGATTGCAAGATTCTGAACAGGCAGCTTGTAAATTGTTGTTATATTGTTTGATATCAAACACTTGTGATTCCTGGTGTTATTATTAGTTACAGAATTTGTAGGATATTTTGTAACCTTTCCTGAAAAACCATGCTATTCCAAATGGGTTGACCTATTTAGCACTGGCTTTGAAGTAAAATGTTGTCATTTCATCATATTCAAGGTCCCTTATTTCAATTCAAGGACGGCCCTTCATGCAAAAATATTTTAGTATATATTCAACTGTAGTTTTAATTCTTATATTAATATCCGTTGTAATTTCTTGTTTTACCCACTAAGGCTGAGATTTTCCAGTAAGTTGTAGTAGTATTTAAGTTCATTAGGAATCTGTTATCATCATCATGAGCAAAATCTGTTTCACTTTATGCTGCCGTATCTCATGGTGAAGAGACCAGATTTTATTTATTCAATGTTAACTGTGACCAAACACTGTTCCCGTTCTCCTGAGGGATTACATGGTTCTGAATATTCGTTCATGGTTTAGGATTGTCAGAAGACAGGCAATGGCCGTAAAGAGGGCTTTGGTAGATTTGTGGCAGCTTGCGTTTTCCTACCAAGTAAATCCTCTGGCAGCTGTTCAACCACTGTCTGCTACAACACGTCAAGGTCAGTGATGCCATGGTGGAATTGTTTACCAAGGAACTTGTCATAGCTGATCGTCAGTGTACCTTTGTGTTGACTAGCCTTGTAGTTTCAGATAGTCAATATTGTTTATGCGCTTCGTTATTCTGATCAATAACACCTTGTGAGTTGTGATGGAGCATTACCTTCACCTCCACAAATGTGAAGTAATTTCTCATGCTAGTTATTCCATGAAGTGAGAGGATAATTTTATATCAGAAAAAAAGGTGAATTATTGTGTATAATTGTATTAAATGTCAGGAATTGTTAGCATAATTTGTACAAAAAATTTATATACGTGAAAGATGCACAACACATCGATCCATGTATGCTTTTTCTATACTAGGAGGAATGCTTGAGATTAAGATATAGTCATAGAAAACAGAGATGACATATCCACTGCAGAATGCAATTACTGCGGTGGTCAACTAGTTATTATTACACAACAGAATATTTTGCCAAACAGAGAAAAACAATCAATTTGACAAGTTTTCTTTGCTCAGGAACTGATTAGTACTGTTTTAAACGTTTGGTTTGAGACATGCATTGGTAATTATTTTAAAAGAAAATTAAATAAATTCATATTAATGAAAGGAAAAATTATTTTATTGTTACAGAAATGAGTATGCAACTTTAAACAATTCAAGGTGAAAAAAAAAAGATTTAACATGTATTGTACAAAATAAAATTTCAATTCTTTGTTGAAAAAAAAAATCATGATATGAATTAACTTTATACTTATTGATAAAGGCATGCTAATTTAACGTTTGAACTAAATTCTTTTATTTTAATATCTTGACCTATATAATTTTAACCCCCCATGGTCAAGTTTTAGATCCGTTCTTCATCGTTCTCTAGAGAAACGATACTAGATCAAGTGGAGAAATAACGTTGCTGCTGTGAATGTAAAATAGCCAAGAGGATTATGTTGTTTTTGTTTTGCGGGCGAGAGGCATGTGAATGAATTTTTATTTAGTTGTTTTGATTCTTTCCCTGGTTATATAATTTTCTTATTTTGGTTTAAAATTGGAGTTAAACCAAGCTAAAATTCAGACGTAATTTGGATAAGAAATGGAACATGATAAATAACTAACGGTCAAATTCTCTAAAAAAACTAACGGTCAATTAAGGTGTTTAATTAACTGATAAGTGCAGTTTTGTAATTTGATTAACAATGTCATTCATCATCATTATAATAACTTGATTTCCGCTGCAATATCCTTTGGTGGGTAAGTTAGTTAAGTTGTTGAGGCTAACTTGAGAGTTTGAAATAGACAAAGATTTGTTAGTATGAACAAAAAAGACGTTTAGAGTAAAATTGAAAGAAAAAAAAAAGCCTTTATTAGTGATTAATGATTAATGTGGTAGCTAGAGTGGAGTGGGGTCTAAAAAGAGGGAGAAGAAGGTGTAGTGGTGGTGGCTGGGCGTGTATTTCTGATGATGAAGAGAAGACAGTGACACATTCTCATGCAACAAATAAATATAGGACTTGGTCAACCTTTTACCTCACTAATTAATTATTATTATTTTGGTAATTAAACGAAACAGAACTAATTAATCTCTCTAGTCTGTTGTTGTATCCTATTCCTATACCAACTATTGGCTTTCTCTCTCTCTCGTTGCGTTTCTCCTTTCACTGCCATATTCTAAAGTTGTCCACCCTCCATCTCCAACCCTTGCCTTCTTCACACCCATCATTCCAAACCAGCAGGTACTTCTGGAGGGCGTGCACGCGGCACCATTCTTTGGGCGTGTGCCAACCCTTCCCCTTCACTATGGCACTACTAGTCCTCACTTCTTTTATAATTTCATTCACATTATTATCATTTATGATTGTGATGATCAGTGCTTCAGACACAGAATCTCTCCTCAAATTCAGAGACTCCCTTGAAAACAACAACGCGTTGTTGTCCTCATGGAATGCATCCATCCCTCCATGTTCAGATGATGATGCATCATCCCACTGGCCTCACGTTCAGTGTTACAAGGGACACGTCTGGGGTTTGAAGCTGGAGAGCATGAGGCTCAAAGGTGTCATTGACGTCCAGTCCCTCCTGGATTTACCGTATCTCAGAACCATAAGCCTCATGAACAATGACTTCGACACTGCATGGCCTGAAATCAACAAGGTTGTGGGTTTGAAGACCATTTTCCTTTCAAACAACAAGTTCTCCGGGGAGATTCCGGCTCAGGCTTTTCAGGGCATGCAATGGTTGAAGAAGATTCATTTGTCAAACAACCAGTTCACAGGTCCTATTCCAACTTCCCTCGCATCCATTCCTAGGCTTATGGAGTTGAGGTTGGAGGGTAACCATTTCACCGGCCCCATTCCCAATTTTCAACATGCATTCAAATCATTTAGCGTAGCCAATAATCAATTAAAGGGAGAAATACCAGCCAGCCTCCATAACATGCCAGCTTCATCTTTCTCTGGTACATTTGTGTTATACTATATAATTAATCACAAAACCTATATATATATATGTGTGTGTGTGTGTGTGTGTGTGTGTATATATATATCAAATACATGGCTTTTGTTTTGTTTGAAAATTCAGGTAATGAAGGGGTATGTGGAACACCGTTAAGTGCATGCTCCTCCTCCAAAAAGAAATCAACCGTGATTTTTGTTGTGGCTGTGGTTCTTGTTATTTTTGGACTGATAGTGATTGGAGCAGTAATATTGTTAGTCCTGCGTCGTCGAAGAAGAAAACAAGCTGGGCCAGAAGTGGCTTCTGCGGAAGAAGCAGGGTCAGATAAAGGAAGTAGGATGTGGATGCATAGTAGCTCCTCGAGCCACGGCAAGAGACGCTTCAGGTTATCATTTATGAGGGATGAAAGAGATGATTTTGATTGGCGGGATCTGCTGAAATCCTCAGCAAGGATTTTGCGCAGCGATGGTTACAGCTCTTCCTGCAAGGCTGTTCTGTTGGATGGGACTGAGATTGTGGTGAAGAAATTCACGCAGATGAACAATGTAGGGAGGGACGAGTTTCGGGAGCACATGCGACGGATTGGAAGCTTCAATCATCCTAATCTCCTTCCTCTCGTCGCCTACTACTGCATAGAGGAGGAGAGAGTCTTGATTACCGACTTTGTTCCCAATGGAAGCTTGGCTGCTCGCCTTCACGGTACTTACTATGTGTTTGGAAAAAATCCAAGTCTCATCGATTAAAAATAAAAATAAGAAAATCAAATTATAGAATATATAAGTGAGAAGTAATCTTTACTCTTTAACTTAACTTTTATGATTAAATTAAGTCTAAACTCACGTTAACTAGTGTTCTCTATATATAATATAAAGTTCCCTTGATGGTAAAGATAATTTTAATTGTCAAATAAAAAACAAAAAGGTCACAAGGTTGAAATGTTTTAGCTAACAAAAATTAATAACCTAATAATTAATATCTCTTGATAAACAAAACAGAAAAACCTTTCTATATATATTAATCTCTCTTTCAATTTTCAGGATCCCAACCTGTAGGACAAGCAAGCCTGGATTGGGGAAGCCGGTTGAAGATAGTGAAAGGCATAGCAAAAGGACTTGAGAATCTGTACAGTGAGATGCCAAGCCTAATTGCGGCACATGGGAATCTAAAGTCCTCCAACGTTCTTTTGAGTGAATCTTTGGAGCCACTCCTCACAGACTATGGGTTGTTACCAGTGATAAACCAGGACAGTGCTCCTAAGATGATGTTCATCTACAAGTCCCCGGAGTATGTGCAGCATGGCCGCATCACAAAGAAGACTGATGTGTGGAGTCTTGGGATACTCATCTTGGAGATTCTCACTGGCAACTTCCCTGATAACTTTCTACAAGACAAAGGAAGTGATCAACAGAATTTGGCAAATTGGGTGCATTCACAAGAGTGGACTAGTGAGATGTTTGATAAGGACATGATGATGGAGACAAACAATAACAACAGCGAGGGGGAGATGATCAAGCTTTTGAAGATTGCATTGGCATGCTGTGAATGGGATGAGGACAAGAGATGGGACTTAAAAGAAGCTGTACAAAGAATTCATGAGGTCAACGAGGAGGACGATAATGGCCATGACTCAGATGGCGAAGTCACTATCTCCATAGAATAAGGCTTGCCAATTCATCATTCTTACTTGGATTTCGTTTCTCCTCTCTCCCCTCAAAGAATATGCCACGGCATGAATGAAGGGAATGGAATGCATGCATGCATGCATGCATGGATCCATCGTCCACGTAACATTATTGGGTTTCTATGTTTTAACCTGAATTTTTCCCAGTACTGCAAGGTGCGGCTATTGGAAATTTTGAGGGCAACAACAAAAACCTCAGGCCAATCATGTGATGAGATAGATTTTGAGGTTGAATACTTGAATTAATCAACTCCTTTTTTTAGCTGATTAATATTTATCTTGGCATTTGCATTGCCTTTCCACATCTCTATTTCGCTTAGTACTTAATATCTATATCCTGATTTTCACTTATTCCAACTTATACCAAGGTTATGAGTTTTGAAAGCTGGGTTCAATATTTACTTTTGATTTTTTTTTATCGAAAAGAACATGTACATTAATTTAGGAAGCAAAATAGATGGAATAGGCTTGTTAAATTTTAGCGAGCCTTTTTTTCATAAGGAGTGTATTATCATTATTATATATATATATATATATATATATATATATATATAGAGAGAGAGAGAGAGAGAGAGAGAGAGAGAGAGAGAGAGAGAGAGATAGAAGCTTATAAAAAACATCGGTTGAGTGAACCTACATTAGTTAAAATATTGGTTAAAGAACCTGATTAAAAATACTAAATTTAGAACCAGCATAACGGTGATTTACTTGCCTGTATAGTGAGAATACTTCTCAGAAAGTAGAAAATACTCATTAGATACTTATAGGGGCAACTATCATTGCATGTTGATCAATTATCAAAAGTTTATTAATTTTTTTAATCATGATATTATTACGAAATAATCAATATAAGAAATAATGATTAATCTTCCAAATATTATTTTCCTTAGTGTCACAGGAGAGCATAAGCATCAACAATTAACAATATTGCATAAAATTGTTCTCCGAATGGGGCTTAATCAAGATGAAGAGGCTTCCAATGAATACATGATCTCTACAACGTATGGTTTCAGTTTTAGTTATTATTTTTAAGTGCCTTTTTCCAACGTAAATCTTCTGAAGCATGTTCTATTATTTATTTATTTTATCACTAGCTGTATGGTTTTGGTTTCACATATCAAACTCCCAATCGCTTACTTTCAATCTGGAAACAAATCTTCCAATTTTCAAAGCTCAACCCCCTCCCTTGCCCTCTCAATCTCTATCCAATAGTAATTTATATTTTGTTTTGACCTCCCACTATAATCTCAAATGATCCATTATACAACTAACATGTCTTAGACAAGGATTGTTTTTTTTTTCTATAAACATTATAATTTGTGATTTTAATAGTAATTTAAGATTTCTTTTAATGAAAAAAAAAACAAAAAATTGTGATAATTTTAAAGAGGTGGCAAAATAAATTGAATTAATCAAGTTGGTTCAAACTTGCCAAAATATAGAACTTGGACTTAAAATTTTAAGCAAAAATCAAACATGGACCTTTGTAACCCAATTAGATCATGACTTAATGAGGACTTAGCCTATAACAACTAGCAATCCAAAAATAAACTTAACTTTTATAGGACTTGAACATTATTTAGAGATCTGAATTGAATTTGTGTGTTTTTTTTATTTATCTAATTTACTATATCCTGCAATCCGCATTGGGTTGACTCATATTGGGCCAAGTGTCCATTTTGCCTCCTCTATTTCTAAACCAACATATAATGATTTGAACATTTTCTTTTTCTGCAATATTACTGTCGAGCAGCGATCAAGTAAATTAAAAATTGAAAAAAAAATTGCACCAATAAGTAAAATTAGAAGTTTTTTCAAAAGTAAAAAAAAATATTTGTGAAATTTAATCGCCAAAAAACTTTATTTTTTAATACAAAAAATTATCATTATTTTTTGTAGTGATTGATGGATCCTTTTAGCTTAATCGATCTGTCCTTAATTTTTGTAACTAAAAAAGTTAACTTTACCCGACATTTCTTATGAAGGTAATTCATCAGATATTTTTTTAAAAGATATAATATTTTAGAGCATATTTAAAATAATTCACCGAAAAAAGAACATATTTAAAATAAATAAATTAAATTAAAATTGAAATACAAACAAAAATGGTAAAAATAATATATTTCTTTTATATAAAACACACTATATACTTGAGGGTAATAAATATAAAAAACTATACACCAAAGTATAAAAGTAAATCCAAAAAAATACAGATTTTGAATGCTTCATATTAACTTTCATTTTCCTAGTATTGTATTTACTGTTAAGTATGTGAAATCTCCAGTTCTTTCAAATTAATTATGTATATTTGTTTGTTTGTTTATTAAAGGAACTAAACCGACAAATTAAATATCCTTTTAGTCAATCGTCAATTATATGTTTATCAGAACTATAATAAAATAGAAATGAATAAAATATTGATATTGAACTTTTAAGTTGTGTTTGTAGTGTCCAGTTGGAACGCGTGATCTTATCAACTTAATCATCATTTGCAAATTAATGAGTCATTTCCGTTTGATATAAACTATATGTCAATGTCGTCCTTGAGCAATATTCTACTTTTTAAACTACACCATCGCTTTCATTTCCTATTTGGTTTATTTTTCATTCCACTACCACGTTTGATTTTTGTTCTGTTTCGGATTATTTAATTAATTGTGCAAGCTTAGCCTATAAAAAAGAGACAGAAACTGCTCTGCGGAAATCGGCTATAAGGTTCATATTAATGAGTCGTTGATTATAATCACATCGCCTAGCTTCCAGTTGAAATTAAAAAATAAAAATAAAAATCTTGCCTAACGACTATGACTTCTAATTTTAGTGTAGATTAGTGTGAAAAGAAGAAAGAAAAAATAAAATGGTGAAAGAGAAGATAAATATGATGGGAAAGAGAGGGAATAAAAAGAAAAGTGATATGATAAAAGAAAAAAAGTATGTATTAAGGTTTTTTTCTTTATATATATATATATATATATGATGACGTTATATATGAAAAAAAATTGTATATACATGTTAAACTTCAAAATAGTCAGATAAAAAAATACTTCAAAATAGCAAATTAACTTACCACTTATCATGTAATTTATATTTTTTCTTTAAATATACAAAAATATGATTATTTTCTTCGCTTTTTATTTTTATAAATTAACTTAAATAAAGATTGAACATCATTGACACACATATTAATAAAGAACGATATTTTACAATTAAATGCAGCAATTTTTTCTATTTGAGAAAGCTAATTCTGGTGCCAGCCTCGCATAGTTGATGTGACAACGTGTGGATCTAACAGGGATATCTCCAACATTGATTTTTTCTTCTTCTTCTTTTTTTGGTTGAATTCTAATGAATTGAAATTTCATTATTGTTTGTGCGTCTGATTGTGGTTGGTTTTTGTCAAATTTTGTATGTGGTCGCTTTACATAAGACACACACATTGGTTGTTATTGGCACTATATTACAACCAAAAGTTTCGAGAAAAGATGTTACACATTTTGGATGAATCGGGGTTATTCTCAGCACTCAGCACTAGAATTAGAATTAGAGACTAATCCTTAAAATATTCGAATTTGTTTAAAAGGTTAAAATCTATACTATACACAGAAACTTAAACATCTCACTTTAGGATTATACAAATAAGATTTATATTTCTTTTATGACAGCCGAGATGTATCCTCATAATTCAGTGATTTCTATTGTTTGTCCTGATTCACGTTGCATAAATTTATTTATTAATTTACTTTTTTGCTATACTACATGGTTGAATAGTGGTATTTAACAATTGAGCAACGGGTTTCCATTTTTCAACACATGCACCAAGATAATTAATGACATATATATAATGTATCATGAGAATGATTGTGAGAAATGAGAATAATTCTAACCTTTAAATTAAAATAAAAAATTAAGAATAAAACAATTTTAAATTTAATTTAAAATTTTATTTAATTATAAAATTTGTAAAAGATTTATCAAACATGAAATCAAATATTTTAATCTTTTGTGACACAAGATAAGGCTACATGGCTAATGAAGATGATTAACTAAAATATCTTTAAATATATTTTTGTTTCTTTTAAATAGTAGACCTCCGAAAGAGTTTTTTTAAATTATTTTAATATTATTTCTTAAATTCATGCACATTGTCTTTATATGAGAAAATAAATTTATAAGAAATAGATGGTGGTTAGAAAACGTTATATGTTTTTTAAAAGAGAGAAACAGATATCTTGAGAGTAGTTTACATATTCAACTTTCATTGTTAATTAATTGTTTATAGATTGAGTATGCTTTATAAAAAAGAAAATAGAGTTTCTTTCTATAAAAAAAAAATAAATAGAGTAAATAATAAGTTTTGAGTACCCTTAGTTATAAATAGAGATATCTTAGGTCAGTTTTAAGACTGACCATATGCCTCATCTTCCTCTCAATTTCGTTTTCCCCTCTCGTCCTTCTAAAACTCTCTTAGAAAAACACGATCTGGAACTCATTCACCGTTGGATTATCGTAAAATTTGAGCACCAGGTTCGGAACTTATTTTCGAACATTCACACCGTTGAGAATTATGAAAAGATGTCGGAGCTGAGAGAAATATCCTTTGCATCGTAACTTTTTCCTTTCCCGTAGAAATCCAAAACTATCTCAGTAAAACTATAATCTTGGACTCGTTAACCGTTGGATTGTCATGAAATTTTGATATGCGGTTCGAGATTCATTTCCAAACATCTTCACTGTTGGGATTTGCAAAATAATGCATGTGGAGGGAGAAATAATCATCGCACGTAGACAGTGGAATGGAGGCTTCAATCCCTTCTCATACTCTCTAACGTTTGGGAACCCTATCAGAGCAGTCAGAGAAAAAACCTGAGGAATCTCAGGAAACGGTTAGAGATGCCGCTATTGTTGTCATAATACACACGGGAGCTCGTTTAGATGTAAGAGATGAGTTATTCACAATTGGGGAGTAGTGAGAACATGTGTAAGGATCCTTAGAGTATCAATTGGAATCGGTTTTGGGGTGTTTCCGCAAATTTTAATTCTATCCTTACAATTATAATTGTGAATTATATATGTTTGATGAGCCAATTGATGTCCCAATGAAAAATTGTTGTGAAATTGATATGTTCTTGTGTTGAGTGTGAATCCTTAAAAAAATTGAGTTCTTTTTATTCACTGAATTATACTCTAAATAATATTCTTTAATGACTTATTTTATACAAATTATTATCTTGTTCTAATTTTCCCATGATGATGATCAACATGTTATGTGTATATGAGTTATGAGGTGTGATAAATTATTATAATAAGATTATAATATTGTTATGGAGATTCAGTAGTGCAAAGTGGAATGTGTCAATTTGCGAGATACATGTAAACATGAGATGGTTGATTGTGACATAATGAGATGTGAAATTGTGAACATGAGTTTTAGTTGTGAGTAAGTGTGTGGTTAACACCTGATGTGACATTATTTGTATTGTGAGCTGTGAATTATACAATAATTCGACCATTGTTTATCTTGAGAAAAGTGTTGATGTGCAGTGTTAAAGAGAAAGTGTAGGTTTCCTATTTAGGAACCAATGTTAAATTGTAGCGCAATGTGTTAAACGTGTTTGAAACACAAGTGTGAAGTTGTAGGTATTGTATAATTCATTAGCAATGTCTATAAATAGAATATGTGATGAATTGTGAAATAACATGTTGCTTTGAGATTATAATATTGTTATTGAGATTGAGTATAAGTGCAAAGTTGAACATGTGTTAATTTGTGAGATACTTGTAAGCATGTGATGGTGGATTGTGACATTATAAGATGTGAAATTATGAACATGAGTTTTAGTTGTGATAAGTGTGTGTTTAACACTTGATGTGACATTACTTGTATTGTGAGCTATGAATTATACAATAACCCGACCAGTGTTTATCTTGAAAAAAGTGGATGTGCAATGTTAAAGGGAAAGTGTAGGCTTCCTATTTAGGAACCAATATTAAATTGTAGCGCAATGTGTTGAACGTGTTTAAAACACGAGTGTGAGATCATGAGTATTGTATAATTCATGAGCAGTGTCTGCATGTAAAAATTGTTTTAGAGGTTGGACCTGAATCAAGAGGGAGAGACCCAAACGGACTCTTCGGAGTGTAAGTCTTGAGGGTAAATACACTCGGTTTGAGTGTTCCTTTAAGCATATGTCGATCCTACATGGTTGGAGCATTCTCGCAAAACAGTGTGACCCTGACTGATCTTCCTATGATTTTACTTAGTGAAAGTGACTTGACATACCTATTTTGTGGTGTGTCTTGTTAATTATGTACTCCTAAGCGCCCCAGTGTGATTTTTTACTGACATAGTACCACATTGCATATAAGCTTGAGTCTTAGCATAACTTTTGCATAACGCTTGCTAATTGTTTATTATGAAATTGATGTGTTATTATGTCTTGATCGGGATGTGTGATTCATGTGTAATGTGATTGATGATTGAAAAATGAATTTTAAATGACAAAGTGGTAGAATTACGTGAGCTATGTTGAAGTAAATTGTATCTCATTTATATGATATGTATATCTAGTTGTCTTGTTTCTCTATTAGTTAGGAATATAATAACTCACTCCTTGTGTGTTGTTTGTGTTTGAATCTTATGCTGATCTTGAACTTTATGTTCGGGGGAGCAGATGACTAAGTGAATTACTTTAAGGAACCTTGTGCTGAAGGACGTCGAGACACAATGCTCTGATAGGATGTGACATTGGGGTATATGTTTATATATTAATTGTATGAAGTCTTGGACGACCTTGTTTGAGCCGAAGTGATTTTATTATTTATTCAAACAAGTTTACTATGATGCAAGAAAAGTAAATGTGAGTCTTTTACCCTTTTGAAATACTTTTATTCAAACGTGTTTTAAGAATTGTTAATTAATTATAATTTATTATTAATACATATATGTATGGATAGAGGGTGTCACGTAAATATTATCTTACGTGGGCTAGCTCTTTATATATTGAAGATTTTCTATGTGGGGTTTAAGGTATAACTATTATTTCATTAATAATTAATAACTAGTTGAAGGTATCATCATAGTCCAATATAATATGATTCGCATTTGAGCTGGACCAAACATGTTTGGCATAATGCAAGCACGTCAATTCTCCAATTAATTAAGAATATCAAAGATAAGCTATAGACAAAATGGTTATCCTTTGGTGCTATTGACAGCTTCTAACTTCTAACTGATCAACTACTATTGTTTTTTTTAATCAGCAAAGGGAAAAGATTAATGATGGTACAAGGGTACCATAACTCATACAAATAAAAAGCAAAAAACAAGGTAATCACTACTATTGTTAAGACAAGTTGAAGTATAAAACCCAAAAGTCAATTACCCACTCCAAGATCCTTCCTTGCAACTGGTTACCACTAAAGCTCCCATTAAAGGAATAGTGATGATAAAATATCACAGGTAAGGTAAGGTTGTTTGTAACCACCACATGAAACACGATTCACACAAATTATCACATTTAAATGTCCAACAAAATTTGACATTTGAAGAAAAAACACGTTACAAGTTATGTAGATTTTTTTTTTTATTTGTAACTAACAAAAGTTATATACGCTTAAATTGGCCTTATTTGGCTTTGCCTACTTATCTTTTACATTTTCACGAATTATGAAATTTACACATTTTGTTATTCAACTTATAAAATTTAGCACATATTTTTTCATATTTCGTCACCCAACTTTTAAAATTTCAGGCATTTCGCCTCCTAACATATAAAAAATAGCATAATTGTAACATAGGGGTTAAATGTGCAAAATTTAAAAATTTGAGTAAAACTATGAAAAAAATTAAATTAAATTAAATGACAAAATTTGCAAAAATTCAAGATTAAATATGTAAATTTTAGTGACAAAATTTGCGAGAACATAAAAGATTGTTGACAAAAAGTGTAATTAAGGCAAAAATTTAGTGTGTACCTTTTTTCGATACTGGTAATTAAGGTAATTATATATTAAGTGAATAAAAATAAACAAATGACGTATAAAATGCTTCTACAAAACTTATTGAAGCTTATTTTATCATATAAATCCTTAAATTGAAAAACGAATATGTATATTGAACATATAAAAATATGATTCGGTTCCTCTAAAGTGAACAAAGATAAAATAATTTTGCTGTTGATGAGAAAAACAACAATTTATATTCTGATACATTTTTTTTTTTGAATGGAAATATAAGATGACGCCTCAGTCTAAAATTGGAAAAGTCTCTTTAACTTAAAGAACATTTATAGATGAAATGCCTTATTTTGTTCTACTTGATCAGTCCCTTTAAATTTCCAACACAATTATCATTAGTTATGCAAGTGCACGTAATAACTAATAATCATTAATTTTTCATAAAAAGAATGAAATTGCTCTCTTTACACCTTGGAGTCATTGTTCACTTCAAACAATTTGGATCCAATCCATTTACGATATTTTAATATAAGTTAATAAAGTTTACAATAATTTTTTTAATTACTTTATTTCGATAAACTTCACAATTAACACTAATAAATAAATTCTTATTGAAAAGTTGATATTAAATATGTATTTAATCAAATATCAATCTAAATGTGTCTAAATAGATGAAGCAATGAAATTTTAAATTTATTAGTAATGTGAAAGAATAAAAAAAATGTGGTGGAAGTCACCCCCTTTTCTTTTCAATGTAGAAGTGACATATGGCTGTCAGAAAAGCATTCAAAGAAAAAAAGCAGCATGCAATAATATTGTAGGTAATTTCGTTTGATTTCTTAATTTGTTGGTTAAGGAGCATGGCTGGTTGAACCAGACACACAAGTGTGGAGGGTTCAGCCTGTTTCTCTATAATTAGCAAAGCCACAACATAAAAACATATATATATATATATATATATATATATATATATATATATATATATATATACTGATCAATGTCTCTCTCTAATGCCACTTTGACTATTTCATTTTCATCTTCCTTTCCCTCTAACACCCTTCTTTCTTGACAATTCCAAAAACCATCACCACCACCTTGACAAACACATTTCACCGAATCATCATCATCATCATCATATTCATATCATTTTGGCAATTCCTTTTCATTGATGTCATCACAAAAAGGAGGCAAAGATGAATCATCAACGTGGATTCTTGAGAGCATTGAGATTGATCCCGTTGTGGGAAGGCCTAAAAGGGATGATGAAGCACCCCCTAATGGAAGCACGGTGCTTAAATCTCCCAATGATGTTGCTGCTGTGAACAACAACAACAACAACAACAACAACAACAACAATGTGAGGAGCAGACTTGGCATTCGGGGGAGTAATGGAGGGAGGAAAATGATGAGGACTGAATCAGGAGCAGCCAGAGGGATTAAGGGTTTACGTTTTCTTGATAGAACGGTCACAGGGAGGGAAACTGATGCATGGAAGTCCATTGAGAAGCGCTTTACTCAGAATGCAGTTGATGGAAAACTCACAAAAGACAAATTTGGAACCTGCATGGGTACAAACATTTGCCTCCTTTTTGTTTTTATTGGGAATGCATTTGGACAAAAACTTAGATTTTCCTAGGTGCTTTTTTGGTGGTGTTTTCCTGTCAGAATTAGAGTTTCGCCTTAGTAATTCATGTTAATAAAGGTTTACATTAAAGATCAACGTAGATTGTCGAAATAAAACTCCAATTCTGATTGGAGAACAACGCCGCAAAAGTGTCTATGGAACTGTATCCAAGTTTTGTCGTTTTGTGATATATTTAGTTTTCATAATTAGTGGTAAGTTTGAATGATGCAAATTGAAATTGTGTTCCACAGGCATGGGGGCAGAATCAAAGGATTTTGCTGGGGAGCTGTATGAGGCTTTGGCAAGGAGAAGGAAAGTCTATGCAGAAAATGGGATATCTTTGGATGAAGCTAAAGTATTCTGGGAGGACATGACCAACAAAGATTTTGAATCTAGGCTTCAAGTGTTCTTTGACATGTAAAGCGCACACACACTATCTGTATTCCTTTTGCATGTTGCATTCTTATTGAATGGATTGGCATAAATGAATCAGTTATTTTCAGGTGTGACAAGAATGGAGATGGTAAGCTATCAGAAGATGAGGTTAAGGAGGTGAGTATTGAGACCACTTAAATTCTTCTGATTACCTTTTTTCTTTTCTTTTTTTTTCTCTCTCTCTTTCATTATATGGAAACAAAATTCTAAATGTCTTTGTTTAAAAGGTTATAGTGTTGAGCGCCTCAGCAAATAAGCTAGGAAACCTCAAAATGCATGCTGATGGGTATGCATCTTTGATAATGGAAGAGCTTGACCCTGATCATAATGGATATATAGAGGTTAGAAGTGAACAAGTTCTTACTGCTTTCTTCTTTTATTGAATTTTACATAAACCTTCATCTTTAGTATTCTTAAATTTCTTTTTAAACAGATCTGGCAGCTAGAAACTCTGCTGAAGGAAATGGTTAGTTCTGAAGAAGGCACCAAAAAACTTGATCAATGTAGAGCCATGACTTTGAGTAAAGCTATGATACCGAGCAAGTATAGGACACCAGTGAGCAAATTTCTATCTAAAACCACAGAATTTGCTCTCGATAAATGGAAAAAAATATGGGTTTTCGCGCTTTGGTTGGCCATAAACTTGGTGCTTTTTATTTGGAAATTTAAGCAATACAGGGAAAAGAAAGCCTTTCAAGTCATGGGTTACTGTCTCTGCTTTGCAAAGGGTGCTGCTGAGACTCTCAAGTTCAACATGGCTCTTATTGTCCTAACCATGTGCAGAAGAACACTTACAAAACTAAGAGGATCATTTCTAAGTCGAATCATACCTTTTGATGACAATATAAACTTTCACAAGACGATTGCGGTAGCTGTGGTTATAGGGACTTTTATTCATGTAATGATGCATATCACTTGTGATTTTCCAAGATTAATATCATGCCCAGAAAATAAGTTCTTTTCGATATTTGGGGATGGTTTTAACTATGAGCAGCCTACTTACTACACCCTAGTTAAAAGCATTCCTGGTTTAACTGGAATTCTTATGGTCTTGATTATGGCTTTTACCTTCACTCTAGCGACACATTATTTCAGAAAAAGTGTTGTCAAGTTGCCTTCCCCGTTGCATCGATTGGCTGGTTTCAATGCATTTTGGTATGCTCATCATTTGCTTATTGTGGTTTACATACTCCTGATCATACATGGCTACTTTCTATTTCTCACCAAGGAATGGAACAAGAAGACGGTATGTGTAGCTCTAACACTTTTCATCGCTCTAACTACCAACAAACCATACCTTCTAATTTCAATTTTCCAAAAGTTTTCTCTCAAAATGCAGTTACAACAGCTTTGCACTTTTAAACTGATATAAATTGTGGTTTATTTACGTCTCATAACACATATAATTGAACTCTGTCCACCCTTCATTTGTTGATGTTGTACACTTGGTATTTTGACCTGATGGCTGATACTGCATGTCCAATTCTACATCATTGATTTGACATTAATATCTTTGATTAATGCAGACTTGGATGTACCTTGTAGTTCCACTAGCACTCTATGCTTTTGAGAGAATTCACCCGTTTTTCAGGAGTAAAGATCACCGAGTAAGCATCATTAAGGTGTGTGTCCACCACTTTTCCTTGATTCTTCAGGCTGGAGCACGGAAATGATTTTATCACTTGGAAATTTCAGGCAATAATATATACAGGAAATGTTCTGGCACTATACATGACCAAACCCCAAGGATTCAAGTATGAAAGTGGAATGTATCTTTTTGTCAAGTGTCCAGATATATCTACTTTTGAATGGTAACAACCATGACTCTTGGATGATAGTGATCAAAGAAAAAAGATTTTTTTTGCAAAATCACTTTTAGGATCAAATTGAATCTTGTTGCAGGCATCCTTTCTCCATCACCTCTGCACCTGGAGATGACTACTTGAGTGTTCATATACGAACCTTGGGAGATTGGACTACAGAGCTTAAAAACACATTTGCACAGGTGATGTTAATGTCTGAACTGCGAACTCAATCAATCCTATGTATTTAGTAAGTCAAAGGTTCATATAAATATGGTAATTATTGAACATCTAGTTGTACTAATACTTAGAAATGCAGGTTTGTGAGCCTCACAATGCTCAACCAAGAAAGGGAAACCTTATGAGGATGGAAACTAGAGCACCAAATTCAACCTATAACCATCCTTCAAAATCAAGGTGAATAGCAACTCTTTGTTCTTAGCTTTACAAAATCATCTATAAATGTTGACATTATTTGGTCTTTCCAGAATTAGATATCCAAAGATCCTCATCAAAGGACCCTACGGAGCCCCAGCACAAAGCTATAAGAACTATGATGTTCTCTTTCTCATAGGTCTCGGAATCGGTGCCACACCAATGATCAGTATTCTAAAAGATATGTTGAACAACATGAAGTCAGAAAGCCCTAAAGAGGTAAGTGGCAGGTTATATATACTTTTTTTGGTTGGCAGCATATCTGTATTTGAGTTTATTAGGTATTGTCCATGTAGAAGTTTTCACATTGCCCATCAAGTAGAAATCATCTTTAGTATGACTTTCAAGTAATTATTTTAAAAGTCAATAATCTTAAATTCTGACGATTTGTGATTGGATGACAATGCAATTAGCTTATGTATTATTTATTGTTTGTAGTTTATACGCTAAGTTCCAATTCAAGGGGTTAACATAGCAGGGAACCTATATGCAGGACTCAGTCCCTAGCAGTAACTCAGATGATCAAATTAAGAAAGGTCCTGAAAGAGCATATTTCTATTGGGTAACAAGAGAGCAGTCATCATTTGAATGGTTTAAAGGTGTCATGGATGATATTGCAGATTATGACTGCGATGTGAGACTAAGGACCAAACACTTCATTTTTTTTTCCTGGTTTTGTTCCTTCCATGTACAGTAAAAAATGTTAGCATGTTTGAATGATGCAGAATATCATAGAAATGCACAACTATTTGACAAGTGTCTACGAGGAAGGTGATGCAAGGTCCGCGCTTATTGCCATGATTCAGAGGCTGCAACATGCTAAAAATGGAGTTGATGTTGTTTCAGAAAGCCGGGTATTGATTGATTTACCACTCATTTAAACCAAAACCTTTTCACCATTCAACCAAATGTTAATCTTTTATTTTTTTTATCTTACCATATATCAGATTCGAACACATTTTGCTAGACCAAACTGGAAAAAAGTCTTCACTGAATTAGCAAACGCGCATCAAAGCTCTCGGATAGGTATACAAAGTTGCGATGCTTTGTGTGAAATTCTAAAAAACAAAAAAGTTAATAAAAGAAATGAAAAAATTTTATCTGCTATTTTCTTGATGCAGGTGTATTCTACTGTGGAAGTCCTACTCTTACAAAAACACTGAAGGAACTTTGTCACGAGTTCAGCCTAAAGTCATCTACCCGTTTTCAGTTTCACAAGGAGAACTTCTAAAGGAGAAATTCGCACTGCATAAGTCCTGAATTTGGCACTTGGCATCATCAAACAATAGAAGATTATAGAAATCTATAGTGAGTTTGGATTGAGAGTTTTGTAATTTTCTTGTATGTACTTAGATGTCAGAGTTGTGTTGGTTTTGCATAGATATCTTTAGTGTTATTTATATTTTTTTTCTCAACCTTTGTCTTCACTCTTCATCTTTTCTCAGTCTCATGTACAATTTGCATAAGCCCAAAACTTAATGTTCATCAATCTACCAGAGAACTTATGGTAAATAAAATATTAAATCTATGAATGGAAACTGGAGAAAGGATCGACAAGGAGAAGCAGATTTTTAGTTCGTTCAAGATGAACCAGAATTTAATGATTTTTCAATTTCATTCTTTCTTATTCACTATGGTACAAAAGTTAAGAAAGAATAAAATTGATGACAAGGATTTTTACAATAAAGGGCACATTGATTAGACAAAGCCAAATAAAAAGAATAAACAAGGCCATGGTATTGTTTTTTGTATTTTTGTTATCATTAGTATTGTTTTTGGTAAAAGTAGCTTATAAGGTAATTAAAGAAGCTTACAGGATATATAGGATACAATAATTTTCAGGGATATTGGTTTGATTTTAGGTTAAAATAAAATCTAAACCAACGATAATTAATTTGGTTGGATTGATTCAAATTTTTCAGTTATCTTCACTCAATAGAATTAAGATATTTGGTTGGACTATTTCAAGTTAAGAAAATAAAGTATACAATTTAAATTATGTTTTTGTTGCTGTTTGAATTGAATTATCTAACAAAATCATCATGATTCCATTGAATAATTCAGCCCAAACAAGAACAGAAACATAAGTCCATTTTTGTTTTGAAAAAATAAATTGAATTATGATTCCATTATATTGAAAACATAAGGAAATCATAATTTTGTTGGATATAAAAATAGAATGAAATCAAATGGGTAAAAATACCAAAGAATGCAATTGATAAGAGGGAGATTTGGAGTTTGGGATGGAAAAAGAAGCTAAAAGAAGAGAGAAGAGGTGGTGGTTGTGCGTGAATTGTGACGGAGGAAGGGAGAAGAAAGGGGATGTAGGGAAGAGAGGAGAGTATGTATGTAATTTCACAATAACTAGGGGTGAGAATAGCAACTCCTCTCGGGCTAATGTCTAAAACAAGTGTTGGTCCAAATTCGGAAACACTATTTCTGAAAAAGAAATATTCATTTAAAAAAAAAACTCAATAAAAAAATTAGTCTCTCTCGAACTAAAATATCCCTATGCAAAGGCAAAGTTTACCGAGCACTTTTAAAAAAAAAAAAAAAAAAACTCGCTAAAGATTGCAATTACTCTCGAATAGATAGAAATATATTTCACCAATTATTTTTTATTTAATAGATCGTAAGGTTTACTCATTTTCCATTCAGATTTTGAACTATGCAGATAGTTAACAATTAACTAATATTTTTCATTACATAGTATAGTATTCATGTAGTAAATAGTTAACACAATCTGGAGAATGCTAAAAACACCAACAAAATAATCCTAAGAAACCCCCTTTTTGGCAACTGATAATAGAATTGATGTCCACTCAGTCCCCGCTAGCACAGCCCTTGCAACCACAATGAACACACTCTATAACCTTCTCCTCCCTAAGGTTCTTGGGAACTCTGCAAACACAAGTGGTGGCAAAATTGTGATTGCGTGGCTGCATACACCCCAAGCAGCATAGACGTTCATAACCAGGCTGCAATTCAAACCAAAAAAAAAATCATGATTTAAGTACTCAAATCCAAGAAAGCACATGTACTATAAACAAGCTATATATTTTAACAGTTCTCAGAGATAAAGTCTTAGTATTAGTAATAACTACAACAAGATATACTCTGTAAGTGGATTAACCAAAGTCAATAAGAAGGTGACATTCTTTAACTTTTTTGCTATCCAGTAGCAATAGCCTTGTAACAATTAACATAGTGGAAAAGGCATAAATGAGCAGAGTATTCGTATATTTTCATTTCCCAAGTCCTCAATATCAGACTGACAATTGTGTCAGAGAATCTTGGATAGTGACATGGAGCGGCCAACCCAAAAGTGCTACAGCAGGAGCCAGGATGGCTGCTATACTGAAGATTTTGCATACAAGATAAATTATACACGTATAAATGCTAAAATAAATCACCCAAAAATTATAGACATTCATTGTTAATAATCAAAAGTCGTAGAGATACAACCCAGACAAAGCACACAAACATCATTAGGTCTAAGGCCTAATTAACAAGTCAACAACAACAAAAGTCAAGGAGCATAAGGCTGCAAAGAGCAACGGAAACAGCAAGGGAAGTAAGAAACAGAGGAGTCATGCCATTAGCTGTGAAGTGCATAGTACACACCACATACCACACCTCTAGCAAATACATTAGGACAATTCCTTTAAAAAGACAATGACTTCTTTAAGCCAAATAAAAGTCAAACACTTAATCGTTGGTAACTAGAGAATTTCTTTTCCTCCTCTTAGTTGTACTACTCATTTTCCTTAATTGAAATTTCTTCTACGAAAATGTAATGAAAAACAAAAACAGTTTCAAAATAGAATAATATAACTCAATTTAGGTACCTTCTTCCATTTTGCAATTAGATTGTGGTCAGCATATCCTTGATCTAAACAGAATTCATACAATTCTTTAGAAATCTCCTTCCTTTGATGATAGAGGTCAAATATGTAGCGGCTCTTCTGGTGTGCAATCTTAAATATAGGCCATAATGTCTCACAGTTTCTCTTGCCATCATGTGGATCGTTCTCAGCTGCCACATAAGGAATGCAAAACAATTAAGTTCAAGGGTTTCAGAAAGAACACAATAAAATCTAGAAAGGCAAGTATCACATATAAAATTCCAACCTTCCCTCATCTTTGCTTGAAGTTCATGGAGAGTAGGCTCAATTAATTCCCAGCCCTCTGGGTATGTAACACGGTTTGTCTTTACTTTTGGCATTTTGTATCTGTTAAAGGAAGATATGACATCTAAGGGTCAATTCCCCCACATTATACTAGCATTGGAAAAGAAAGAACATGAATTATAAGTTAAACATGAATTAACCATAAAAAAGGTTTAAAAAAACATAGAAATTGAAATTGATTATCAATTTACCATAGAGCACATAGAGGTATTAACACACTCCCAATAAACAAAACTGTAATTATGAATATAAGTGCACCTAGACCTAGAGAAGAACTGAAGATAGAATCTAATTATCAATGCCAAGAAGACACTGCAAAGTAAAACAAACTTCAAAGCCTCTCAATTACTTGATAGATAAGATATTGACAAGGGACCAATTCCCACAAAAGTAGCGAAATAGGCCAACCCATCTCAACCAGTCCCTCCTTCAACTCACCAAAAACAAGGCAGGTGGGTTCACTTGCAATTGGAAAATAGGTTGAAAGTAACAACAACCAACAACGTACCCTGCACTAGGGTGAGTTGGGGCACCTAATAATAAGAACCAGACCTAGCTAGTTTTGAAACAATACAACCCTCACAATCAGCTATGAAAAGGTTGCAATTTAAACAGATACATCAAATGGTTGCAAATCATTACCTCAGATAACCACACTATAAGAGAATCCTGAAGACATCATAATGATATTATTATTATAACATGTACTCCAATAGAACGGCCACATACTCAAAGTCTCAAACACTATAATCTATCACATTCCACTTTTTGACATTAGCTAGATAAAACTTAAAACCCTTTCTACTTACAATTAAACAAACAAACAAAAAAAGGACATCATGTTTTCATATTATGCCAGACTAAAGTCAAATTTATATCATGTTCATTTCCCCCCAATACAAAAAAAAAAAGGTAAAAATTAAAGAAGAATCTTGTATCACTTGGCCAAAGCAGACACTAGCATTAGCTTAACACAGTAAACAATCTTTATGCAATAAACCCAAATGGTTCTCAAAATTAAAAAAGTAGCCAAATTTGCTGCAATCAGCTTCACCATGTACAAAAATGGTATTGTACCAAAAAAATTGATAAAAAAAAAATATAAAACATAAAGAAAGACCAAGGGTGGCATACCTCAGATACAGGTTAGCACTTAGGACCGCGTGAGAGGGAAAACAAATTGAATTCGACGAAGGCTAGCTTCAAACAAAGGCATGCGCGTTACCTAATTCAGACATAATGTTGCAGATTTATTTATTTTTATTTATTGACAATGTTAGAATAAGAAGAAGAGAAAGATGCACAGCGAGAAACAAACGATGGTGAAATCTGAAAGCTTACGGTGAAGTGAGACTTGAGAGGAGAGCGACTGAGCCAGAAAGGGTAAGAGTGGAATAATATTCAATGAACTTAAAACTGAAAAATAAATAAATAAATAGTCAAATTCTTACTGTGTCACGCCATATAAATTTAACAATTAATTTATCTTAATTTTTGTATATTTAAATATTAAATTTTTTTTTATTTTTTTAATGATTAATTTATTATCGTATCATACTTTTGAAAAAAAATCTGATTATTAATAAATAAAAATTTGCGGATAAAATCAATGAATCGGACCCTAGCATGCTTTGTACAAAAGTTATAGATTTAGGATATTAAAAAACTTAAATTACGTTTTTGTCTTTTATATTTATTTATTTTATTCTGTCTCTTTATTATTAAAAGATTAAATTATATCTCTTAATTTTAAAAATTCATGCAATATATATTGTCTTTTTTTAATACAATTAGGTATGCGAATTCGATAGTCTTAAATTGCCACTAAAACTACATTACTAACATTAGTAATTAATGGCGATTTATACTCGTCACTTTTATTATTTTAATTTATTAAATTTTAAAAATAATAAATAATTAAAAATCATAATTTAAAATAGTGGTGGTTACAAATGACAAATGCACTTTTATTTATAAGTTTAAAAATATAATAAAAGTTATAATTTAAAAATAAGAAAATATATTATATTATTTTCCATTCAAAACAACACATAATATTGAAAATGCTTATTTTTTTAGAAACTAAAAAAATATTAAATCTAATATATTTGTCTATTACAAGAAAGACTAAATTCTATTTCTTATAACCTCAGATAAGATATCATCTTATGAAAAATACATTTAACAATAATATATCAAAATATTTTCCAAAAAAAACTATAAAAGATAAAAGCATAATTTAAGGTTAGATAAAACTATAAAAGCAAAAAATAAAACACAAGATTTTGATTCAAATTTGTCTTTATTATTGAAATTATGTTCAATTATTAGCTAACCCATCAAGTTTTATTATAATCAATGCAAGTTACAAATATTTTCTTTCCATGTCACTTTTGACTCAAATTAAGTAGTTTTAGGCTTGTCTCTTCAAGCAATTAAGTAGTTTTTTACTTGCCTCTTCAAATAAATTCTTAAGTATTCTTTTTCAACAAATCACACTTATTTATTTAAGATCAAGGTACACATTGGGTATATCATCTTATATATGGATTACAAGGATAAAGTTCAAGTCTTGTACTCTCAAGATATATATATCGCGGGTTTTGAGTGTTGTGTTTCTATCTTTTAGCATAGAATAAATTTTACAAAGATATTTGAATTTTGATGATAATTTGTTCACACATAATTTTTTTACGGGTGAACTTTAAATCTTATGGTATTTAGAGGCATCTTCAAAAGCTAACCATTGTGACTACAAGTGAAGTTGATTTGATGCATAAATCTTATGTCACTAACTTGTGGAATTGATTTGATGCATAATCAGACACTAATCTCACCAACTTGTCTCAACTATCAATTTCATAATTTTAAAATTCAAATCTAGATCGATAATCTAAACTAGTAATCCAAAATTTTCTCCTTTATTTAGGTTAGATTAATTGGGTCATTGGATTAGATTATACTGGTAACCACTTAGAAGGAGGTTAAATAAATCATATTTTATTTCCAACTAAAAGTTTATACCAAAATGAAATATTTTTCTTATAATAGATATACATAAAATAGCATTCTTTCTCCTTACCCTAACCAAAACGATAAAACTATACTAACTCTCTAGTTGTTCATAAAATGTGGGTAATTCTCTTCCACTTTAACAAATAACTTCTGGATTTTGATGCGAGTTTCAACAACATTAACTTTAATCCAAACTTGCAT
Organism: Glycine max; assembly: GCF_000004515.6. Lineage (NCBI taxonomy): Eukaryota > Viridiplantae > Streptophyta > Magnoliopsida > Fabales > Fabaceae > Glycine > Glycine max. The sequence goes on from NC_038243.2 coordinate 15,365,259, forward strand.
GTGCATCCTATCTTGCCTTTATACCTTATTGTCTTCCTCATTCGTCATGCCAAGTTAACATCATTACACCTATCACGAGCATCAACTTAATGATTGACAGTTGAGACTTGAGACCATATATGCATGTACTCTTTATAAATGTGGGTGTGATCCATGCCCAAAAATAGCAGTTACCTTTTCACTCACTCAAAAAGTTAAGTCTAACCAAAAAGCTGATTTACCACATGTCCATAAAGTCTTTAGTTTTCATCATGCATGATGAGAGGAACTCGAGATTGATGAACAAAGGACACCCCAGTACACATTAAATAGACTTAAAAGATATAACAGGTTGGGACCATGTAGTATCAATACACAAATTACCAGTTTGACAATTTCCATATAAATTGAGCATATTATATAGCCAGAATATATTTACCTGATGTAACTAAACTAATGAAAGTGAAGACAACAAACATCAACTTGGAGTGGCTGGAAAACACTTAGAATTAAGGTACAGGTTCATTATATGGGATAAAATTAATTAATAATTCTTGGTAGTTGGTATCATACTAGGATATACCATATACCCATAGGATTTTTGTACCAGAATGAAAGTATGTTGACCTTAGATCATGCTTTCACATGGTGCAACCATAGGTCCTACGTACAAGACTTGGTACTCTTGGTAATTGGAACATTCCAGCATGGTTTCCTATATAGAGATTAATCTCCTTAAGCAATAGGCTATTAACATCAAATGTCACACACATGCAGTCTTGGAACAATGAGTTAGAGCTACTTGGGTGGTGTGGTGCAGTCTTCACTGATTCTGGTAGTTGTGAGAGGAAAGAGATCAAGAGTCTTGACAGGTCGAGTGGTGCAACATGAAGATGCTTGATTATTATCAACATCCACAAGTGTCCAACCATAGTTGCAGAATGCCATCTCTTTACTCTCCACCAAATTACTTTGAGGGTTATGCACATTCCATTTGCAACTCAATGCTTGTTCTGACGATGTGTTCGCAGCACCTCCCTGAACATATATGAAATGAAGAAATTAGCAACAAACATAGTTTAAGTTTTCCCTAGCTTCCAATACAGTACAGCTCAAACTCAAAGCATAACTTTTGGAAATGAATCCAAGACTTCAAGCTTCTTTAACCCCATCCTTGTGCAATGCCCCAAGTGTAATTAATTATGTGCAGTTACATCATTTATCTTAGTCAACAATTTGTAGAAGGATGCTAAGTCAGCAACTCCCATGCATTCAAGAGTTATATTATAGATATTACTCAGAAAAATATGAAGAGGCAAGACACAGCAAAGAAATTTACATTAAGTACATGGATTGAAGTTTGCAAACTTAATTAAGTTTGAATTAAAGTATATTTCATTTTCCAAATTGAGTTTGGAAAAGCAACTTTGATAGTTTTCAATTGAAAACTTGGTTTCAAGCTAATATAAATGTGTGAATGTGCGTTTAAGGAAAACCAAACATATCATCAAACTGCGTTTATTGGAAAAATGTAAGTTGAAGGAGGCCTAATACAATATTACTCAGGCTTTGTGCTTGCATGGTGGGGAAAAGGAAGATTACCTGAAAAAGCAAGCTAGGTGGGTTAAAAAAGGGAAAATCGTGGGTAGTAGAACGAAGAGTGCTATAACCAAAGTTACCAACAAAATGGTTAGTGAAATGATCTTGATTGAGTTTTGGGCAATGATGGTGGAGTTGGAGCTGTTGTTGTTGTTGCTGCTGTAGCTGCAGTTGCTTGGTGAGTTTCCTTCTGAGCTTCTGTCTATCCCTAGCCTTGTGGTTCTGAAACCAGTAGAACACATTCTTTCCTTCTATCCTGCCATAGAAAGAAAGGTGTGTAGTAATTTGCTGAATTTGAGATGCACTAGGAGTTCTAATGCCACTCCTGTACAGTTCCTCCAAGATCATGAGCTGTTCTGTGGTAGGGCTCCATCTTGGTGAACCTGCTGGGGACATAGTATAGTAATAGTAGTCTATATTTTTCTTAATCTCTTTGATGATGATTTTCTAGAGACAGGAGAAAGGGGGATGTATAAATAGAGGGACAGAGAGAAAGATACAGTAAAGAGGAGAGGAAGAGACAAAAAGGAGAGAGGTTGAGGCAGGCATAAAAGGGAGTGGTGAATTAGATTGGTAAAAAGTACTAGCCTCTCATGCTCGTGTTCCTTTTAGAGGAGCATTCAAGTGAGGCTTCAGTCCATGCAGAGAGAGAGAGAGAGATTCTGAAAAGAGATGAGTGAATGAAGAGAATTACTGATTGTGAGTGTGAGTCATCATGACCTTATTATTAACTTTTTCTTAACCGAATGAATCAGATTCTCCCCTAGTAAGGCTAATTCAGTACCATATATACTCTACAACTATACTCTTCAACTTGGACAAATTGCCCTTTCTCTCCCCTGATAATTAAGCACCTCTCTAATCTGGTGGCAAATCATATTTGTTCCCACCTCTATCACATCACCTGTTATATACTTCATAAATTCTATGATTGTGTGAAATCTTGTATTTATTGATGCATATATTATTACGAGGAAAGGCTAGCAGTATTCCAAGCATTATCATGTATTAAAATTGACTAAATGTCAAATGACACACGTCTCAACCCTCACTTATAAATTCGAATATATTAATAAATTTCAAGTTTTCAAATAGTGTGTTAGAAAGTATATATTTTTTAACATTTCTAATATTACTCAACTATTCTGCAATTGGATGACCCAAGAGCTATACTTTTTATAAAATGTCAAAAGCTATGTTTGGTTTTAAGTTGCAAGGATTTTCAGGTTAAAAAGTAAAACTGAAAAAGTCTCTTATTTAGTTCTTTTGGGGTATGGACCACATGCATGTAATTGTAAAGGGAGTTTATGCATCACATCTATCATCAATGTGGGGACAATTCAACTCTTGCAAGAATTGGATAAGATCACTATGAACAATAATATTTTTCTTTAAATATTTAATATAATCGTTACTTAGGTTGAACTTAAAACATCTAATTAAGCTAAAATAATCTGACATAATTTATTCATATGTTGGGTGATAAATAAAAGTAAAAATATTTTTACAAATTGAGTTTACAAAATAATTAAAATTCATTTACATTAAAGTTTGGTGAGCCTCAGGGCTTAATTCATCTAAATTTTTTCTGATAAAAAAATTCACATTAAAGTTTATAAATTATAATCCAAGCATGCACAAATTAACTAATAACAAGTGATATGTTTGGGTAACAATATATTGCACACAATTTTGTGATTTAAACATACTTTTGGAGAATATGGTACTCTTTGTATCTTTTATTCTGAATATATTCTTTTTGAAAGGGATGCAATGAAAAAATTATTAGATAGTTTAGAGGATCAACATAATATCTATTAATCTCCACAAGATATACAATCAAATATTATTAAATTTTTTTCTCTAAATTAAATTTAAGTATATGTAAGATAAAAATTGGTCAAAATTACAAACATGTAACAATATCGAATTATCTAATAATTTCTCATGTAGTAATGGTTATCCCATGCACGAAATTAATGTGTTTCTTGCATTGAAGTGTTTCCAATTCAAACCTTCCCTCCCCAGTATTAAAACAATGTTGGCATTTTAATTTTATTTATTGGAAGCATATGAATGCTACTACTATGGAGTATTTAACAATTGTGAATTTTGATATGAAGACAGTGTTAGGGACAGGGGTAGCAAAGGTGAGACTTGGCAAAATGGCAAGTGACTGAGGTGGGGTCTCCCTTTTGTGTGTATATGCATGCTTCGTCCTTAGTGCTGACGTTTTGAAAAAGCAAGCATGGAACAGTTATGAGTCCATAAATGCAAGTTTCAGAGTGTCCAATGCCTTGTCTGTTTTTGGACTTGTCATCTCTGTCAACATTCCTCTTCATCTCAACCCTTCATTTTTCAATTCCCTCACGTCACCAACTCGTTACAAAGTCAACCACAAATCTGATACCATAATATTTTTTGTTGGGGTCATCTCAATTCTCAATATTTCATGCTGTTGTTACGTATTTCGTTACTTGTGCTACAGAGTTTCATTGTACTAGTAAGTTATGAAATGTCAATGGTTTTTAATTACTTATTACTACTATTTCGTTACACAGTCTTATAGCTTTAAATCAACGTGATAAATCATTGTGGGCCATTAAATCTTTCATGAATTTTGAAAATGATTGGTCGGGCAAAAGTCTGTGCGTGTCCTCTAGCTTGTGATCGATCGAGATCATGTTTCTTAAGTTTGTTGATTGAGATTGGATCAAAACCTTTCTATCCGTGGTTTTACTGTTATACATCAATTTTTTAAAATAATATTGGTACGTAGTGATTAATTTTGATTGGAGATTAATTGTGATGACATACCATATAAATATTTTTTTATATCTAAAGATCATTCAATATTCAAATTTTAAAATACTTAATTAAAGGAGACATAAATTGTTATCATCTGCGTCGATTATTATTAATTTACTGTTATACACAACCATGTTGTTGTATTGTCTTAACGTGTATTATTATGTGCTTTTTTCAATCAGTATTTAATAATCTATTTATTGGTTGAAGATTAGTGTTATTTATTCCTTTCATGTCCAACACTATATTTTAGCATTTGACCTTGATTTTTTTTAGATCAATATAGTCTGTCTCGATATATAACTAAAAGGATTGTTATAAAAAAAAACTAAAAGGATTAGTTGTTTTCATAAAAAATAACAAGTAATATCATAAAAAATAGAAATTATATACACTATAATCTAAGTAAATATTAACAATATAAGGATAAAGAAGAGTAATAACAATACACTTTCTCACATAAGCTTTTGAATACACTTTTTTAATTAGTTAAAATTTATTAAAACTATAAAAATTACGTGAGAGATTCATTAAATAATAAATAGAAGCTATACAACTTTGTGATGTTCAATAAATTTTAACGAATAGAATATGGGTTCAAAAGAATATGTTAAATAATGTATTACTAATATTTCTCCAAATAATTAGTGAGTGAATTTGTTTAAACTAAAAAAGATAACTTTAAAATAAATATTTTTTATATAAATATTTTTTAAAAAAACATATAGGATTGTTTTTAAAAATAAATAGAAAACTATTTTTTAGACAGAAACAATTTAGACAAACACCTTAAAAATATAAAATTATTTATTTTATTAAAATAAATTTAAACAAACTGGTTTAATTAATATCTAATAGTAGAACTAAATTTTATATAAAATGAGTAAAATTAATCGAAAATAGAGACAGACATCCAAAATTCAAGTGAAAGAAAACTATCTAACTTAAATATTATTATTTTTAGTTTAATCTTGGCATATTTTGTGTAAGAAGTTGTGTGCTTTTTTCTTTAGCTATATATTAGTACTATATTTATTATATTATGAATTTGATTCTCACTAGCGTGTAAATTTTTTTTATCAGCCACAATCACATACTACGAGCAAGATTAACATCTGACTAACTGGATTATTGAAAGACACTTAGGAAAAAAAAATATTAATGCTATATTTATTTCTATTGGTAATTATATAAAATGACAAGTTTAATTTTATCATCTGTGTTTACAAGACAATGGTTCATAATTTGTTTTTTTTTTAATATTATTGACCGAGATTATATGTGTAATTTTAGTTTTATCCTTAGGAACAGTTTTGAAGGACGATGAACAACGGTTGGAGTGTCCAGTTCCTATGGATTTTTCTTTTCATTTGGGGAGCAATTATTCAGTTCCTATGATTCAATAGTTTTTTTTATATGTAAAAAAATAGTTTGTTTTTTCTAAATATTAAACGGCGGTCCAATACGTGCTCAGTATATTGAACTACGATAATTTATATATATAAAAAAAAAAAGTACAATAGGCTGGACAGTTATGAGATTTGTCATATAAAATAAAGAGTTTATTTAAAAAATTAAGGGAAATTTCAACTAATAATAAAACTAATACGAATTCATAATTTATCATAAAAATTCATAATAAAACTAATAATTAAAAAATGAGAAAAATAACTCTTTTATTAGAAAGATTGATTTGATTGAGATAGAATTTGATTGTGTTATCAATTATTATGGTTGAAATTCCTGCCAATAAGTAATGACATAATTTGATGGTATGAGTTGATGGAGACTTAATTCATAATATAGTTTGAATACTGATTAAAAAAAGTGTATCTTCAATTACTATGATTGAGATTTTTTCCAATGATGAGTGACATAATTTAATGGTATGGAAGATTGAGACTCCATTCATAATATAGTCCAGAAAATTACAAGTACTTTAAGTGCAAAGTAACTTGAGAAAGCATACCACATACTTAATGTGTAACAAAATTAATTTTAAAAAAAATCAAAATTTGATTTAGCATTATAAATTATTTTTTTTATTGTTTGTTTGATTTTGATTAGTTAAGTTTTTTTTATAATTATTTATTGGTTTATTTAAGGACTTGGACTCATTAGCCTTTTGAAAGGTTCGTTAATTTATTTATAGGCCTTTATTTAAAGTTGACATTTAACATCCCCTAAAAACATAATCAAACTTTTAAAAAATTGGATTAAACTTTACAGAGAAACTTGCCAAGTAAATGACAAATATTTAGCTTTTTTAGGCCTTCCATAAACCAATAAATAATTATAAAAATAGCCAACTAATCAAAATCAAACAAACAATAAAAAAATAATTTATAATGCTAAATCAAATTTTGAATTTTATTTTGAAAATTAATTTTGTTACACATTAATAGCACAATCAACATTACTTACTCAAATCACTATATATTTAAGTATTCATAGTTTCTTAGACTATTATAAATGGGACTTCAATTCGCTCATACCATTAAATTTATCACTCATTATTGGAGAGAATCTTTCAATCACAATGATTGATGACATGATCTCCTAAACTATATTATGAATGAGCCTCACTCAACTCTCATGTCATTAATCATGGTAGAAAATCTCAACTATAATGATTGATGATCCAGTATTCAAACTATGTCTCAATCAATTCTCATGTCACTGATTATTAGAGAAAATCTAATCATAATGATTAATGACACAATCTCCTTAATTAGTATCCAAAACTATGTTATGAACTCAGAGTAAGTCAACTCATACTAAATTATATTAGTGATCATTCATGAAATTTCAACTATAATAATTAATGATATAATCTCCTCTTTCAATATGATAAATCCACCTAAAAGATCTCTTAAATCATACTTTAATGCATCATACTTTCTCCCTACATTACCACACATCAAAGAGAACATCAAGAAGACTTCTGTTTTTAATAAATAATGTATTTTATTTCTACTTTGGAATAGAAAGGAAATAAGTATAATTCTTTAATAACAAATTACTATTATCTTAATCCAGAAACTATAAGGCGTTGTCATAATAATAATTGAAATTAGAAAAATATCAAATAAATGGTATAATTATTTGACTAAATAACTGTAATTGAAATTAATAAATATCAACTTGAAAGGACTAAGAAGATAAGTGCAATTATTCCTTAAAATTATAGAATAAAAAAACATACGGAAAAAAAGACCATTTTGTTCCACCATTGTTTTCTTGTGAGAAAAAAGTGTAAACTGAAGACTGAAGAGAGCCGCGGGACCCTATTCCAGCCAAATCCCAGGATTGTGAACACTGACTGAACAAACACCAGAGACAGTATTTGGGGCAGCAATTTTCTTTTCCAGATTCCAAACCTATTTTATTTTTTCTATTTTTCAGTTCATCCTTTTCAAAGTTCTGTTTTATTGAAAACATTTCTCACACCGTCCAACTTCAATTCAACAACCGCCCCTTTTGCAAATTTGGTTCTTTTCTCTTTCTCTGTCACCACTTTCCTTCGTCGTAGGTCACAGCGTGCGCTTCCGCATCACCCGCTTCTCTCTGCAAATGTACAGGTACTGCTTTGGTACCCTTTTGGTATGCCTTGTTGGAGCTTGATTTGCTTTCTTTCTTCTTCTTTTTTCAATCTTTTATGACCCCATTATCACTCACATTTACAGTTTGCAACAACCCTTTTGTAGATTTTGTGTAGGAACTAGTAATGTATTTGCAAATGGACTTAATAGGGTATGGGTATGCTTTAGAGGGGAAATGGGTACTCCAATAAAATGTCAATTTTCATTTTTTTTATTTATCTAAGGGAATGCACAATAGAGGCTTTTACTGGAGGTTGTAAATTTTTTATTAGCTTAATTGATTGGGAAGATGAGGAATGTGGTAACGTAGGCCCTGGTTGGATCAACTATTCTATAACCACTTATAGGAGAAAAAAAGTAAGGGGGTAAAATGAGTTGAGCTTTGCTAATAAGTTAAAATCAACAACTTACCACCTTAGCTTTTGGAGAAATTAGATTATAGAAGTTAATGTGCATAAATTGATGTTAGAACAAAGGTGTTACAACAATTGATGCTGACATGCATTTTAGCGTATTGTTTTCTCCTATAAGTACTTACAGAGAAATTTGCATGTAAATGCAATGAGAAGTGAGCATTTTTAATAAGTGCTGATTTTTGTTATTTTTTATATATAAAATATTGTTATTGGCGTTGTTGTGGAATAACATCAAATTATGGACTGGTTGACATGGCTTCTGATGAAAAGTTAAACATTGTTATCAGTGGGTATGATGATGCGTTAAACAAAAAGTTTTAGTTTGAGAATTCTTGAGAAAAAATTAAACTTGTCTTTGGATGGCATGGAAGGAATTCAGTTCTATCTGATATGCTACATACATGGTTTCTGCATATGGTTATTGGACTTCCATTTGTGTCTGTGTTTTGATTTTCTGTACTGTTGTAATCAGCTAAGTAACAGACCAAGACTCATCAGTTTGGAATTTTGAAGTGTATGCTGATTACAATGATGTACAAAGCTATTGATTTATGTGGACTTTTGGTCGTCCCCAATTCTCAAACCATCAATCAATTGCGGTATTATATGCATGTAACACAACCCACGTAGACTCTACATCTTTTATCCTCCACACCCCTAAACCTTCTTATTGTCATTGACTTAGGTAGAAACAAATAAATCACGACTTCCATAGAAGGTTTGCCATTGAAAGGAATAATGTCATACTAACTAGAAATTGGCACTTTGGGGTTTGTGCTGATTTTGAATGCCTACTTGTTAGCTGGGAGCATAGATATTTCTTTCACCTTTGAAATATGTACGTTTTTAGCTTTGACAATATAATGCACCCTAGTTTGTGTTTATTGTCTTGTGATAGTTGGATATATAAATGTCTTTGTGGTATTCCATAGTTTAGGTAATTTAATTTCATATTCACAAGAGTGATTTCTACATCTGGTATACAGTTCATAATCATATAGCTTCTTCAGTTTGGTTGTTCAGGAAAAGGCTTTAGTATGTTCAGCTTGAGCATGCAGTGTCATAACTATTGCACATGACTTTCAGACATTGACATACACTTTTTGACATCTACAATTACAGTTGTTGTTGTGGTCCTGTTATTACTGAAGATTGAGGGGGAAATGGGAAAAATAGCTCTTGCAGTAATAGTGAGCCTATGGGTTATTCCTACCACTGTAATGGTTAATCACATAGTTCCTGAGCCATATATGGTAAGAAAAAAGTTTATTAAACTGGGGACCAGACAGTTGTTGATACTTAAATTGATACTGAAGAAAATTTCCATTTATTCAACATGACTGATGTCCATGATATGCAGGATGAAATATTTCATATACCACAGGCACAGCAGTACTGCAAGGGAAAGTTTGGAAGTTGGGACCCTATGATTACCACTCCTCCTGGCCTGTATGTTCTCTTTTCTCTTTGGTATCTTTGCCTCTGGCCCCATATTCAGGAAAATTTGATGCCACTAGCTTATATACAACTACTTATGTGTTATGCCTAAGGGGGTTGGTTCAGCTACAGATGGTTGAAGTACTTTGCCTGAAAGGCTTAGACCTTAGGCTCAGCTCTCACTGCTAACAATCTCCCTTGGCTGCCAGTATTGTCCTTGTTGAAGCATGTGGCTTGCCATGTCCTTGGAATGGAGCAGCCTCTCCTCCCCCTAACTTTCATTAACCAAAAAAAAAACTCCTTATGTTTGATGAAATGAAAGTGAATGAAGCAAGCATATTGTAGGATGAAGAACAGAAACTATGAAATCATTCATAACAATTAACTGGATACCAATATGTGGGATATGCCACAGTCTCAGTGCAATATTTGTATTATATTAATCCTAAAAACTTATGGGAAAGAACCTGAGCCACTTTGAATAATTGAAAACTATCTGGTTCTGATGGATTATTGAAGTGCTGCTCAAATATCTGGATCTAAGATTAAACTTAAACAATTCTGCTTTAATATTACCGAAAGTATTATGTAGTATCAAATATCAAGGTTGATCTTTGCAATTTAATAAATTTTGCAGGTACTATCTTTCACTTGCCCATGTTGCTGCTTTGTTTCCAGGCTTTTACTGGGTAGAAGCTGCTTCATTTTCTGACTTGTGCTCTGCTGCAATTCTTCGATCAATTAATGGTGTCTTAGCAGTTGTCTGCAGTGTAATTCTATATGACATAGTTACTCACTTGAATCCAACACTTAATGATAGGAAGGCGATGCTTCATGCAGTGGTCCTATCCTTGTACCCCCTTCACTGGTTCTTCACTTTTCTCTATTATACAGATGTTGCATCTGTTACTGCAGTGCTGGCTATGTATCTTGCAAGTTTGAAGAAACATTACTGGTTTAGTGCATTGGTAAGGTATATTTAGATTTTAATTTTGTAAAAAAATATTTAAATTGATATTTTTTTTTAATTTGTGTATATTACTTTTTATCCAAGTTCCTTTATTTTACTATATCATGGCTCTTCTAAAACAGTTGAACCTATGTTTCTTAATTTTGTAGGAATATATGCACACACACACACATATATGTATGTTTGTATGTTATTGCACAACTAAGTTCAAAATATTACTTTATCAATTCTTCATTATGGTCTGATTTCAGAAAGAAAGAAAAAAAACAACTTTTATAGAATTAGTTCTATCATTATATTCATAGCTATTCTTAGTTCAAATGGATCTTTATTATCCCTTATCTCTTGTTTATTTTTTGAAAGGCTCCCTTATCTCATGTATGTTAATTCTAGATTATAAACTTCTTAGGGCCTCTATGAATCCTATTTTTGAAAACTATTTGGTTTTTGAAAAAAAAAATACTCCCTTTGTCCCATAATAAATGTCATCCTATGTTTTTTTTACACAGATCAAGAAAAGCTAATAAATAGATGAAAGAAAGTAGTAATTTTACAAAACTAACCATTTTATTAATATTACATTGAAAAGATAAAATGACACTTATTTTGGGACTTATTTTTTCTTCTTATACGACACTTATCATGGGATGGATGGATTATTTAATAAGAGTAGTTTTTGAGAACTGTTTTAAAAAATAACATCTATTTTTTAGTTTATAATTTCAAAAAACCTGAACATCTCTAAATTGTTTTGGTTTTCTACTCTCAGTTTTTGATTATTTATTTTCTTCATTACAATGTCACAACTTTTCCCTCACTTCTATTATCTAAAAATTAGTTTTTGAAATCATTTTATAAAATAGTTTTTAAAATCTGAAAAACCAACACACGCACACTTAATCTCTTGGTTTTCTGACTTTAGTCTGTACAACAGAACTCTAGACGTATAGGTTTACAGATACTTTTAGCAGCATACATAGATAATTATATTTGTCATTCTATAAATTGTTTTGGTTTTCTACTCTCAGTTTTTGATTATTTATTTTCTTCATTACACTGTCACAACTTTTCCCTCACTTCTATTATCTAAAAATTAGTTTTTGAAATCATTTTATAAAATAGTTTTTAAAATCTGAAAAACAAACACACGCACACTTAATCTCTTGGTTTTCTGACTTTAGTCTGTACAACAGAACTCTTGATGTATAGGTTTACAGATACTTTTAGCAGCATACATAGATAATTATAATTGTCATTCTATTTTATAATGATGGTAATGCGCCAAATTTTATTCATATAGATTGGAGCGTTTGCAGTTATTATTCGGCAAACAAATATTATATGGGTGGTTTTTGTTGCATGCTCTGGGATCATAAATATTTCTGTGACTCATGCAAAGCACCATACAAAAACTGCTGAGTCGGATGTATCTATCCAACATGGGTTGGCATATGCTACTGGTACAAATACAGAGGGTTTCAATCTGAGAAGACGAAGAATTGTTAAATCTAGGGATACCGTTGAGCACTCGTCGTCTAGTTCACATGCTTCTTCTTCCTTTTCTTCAGGTTTGCTTTCACATGTTTAAGAAAACCATGAAGCCTATTTTATGCTCCTAAGAAAATAAAATTACTATATAACTGTAGGGAGCAAGAAGTTAATCCCATCCCACTCCTTCAACTTTCTGCAACATATATAGGACACGATTATTGCTATCATTTTGCAGGTTTTGCTCATGAAATATGGTCCATCCTTTTAACATTATGGTACATGAAGTGGAAGCTTTTAATTTCATTTAGTCCCTATCTCATGGTGGTGGTGGCCTTTCTTTTATTTGTCTATTGGAATGGAAGTGTTGTTCTGGGTAACATTCATTTTTCTTGTTTTCCCTTGTGATCTTTTGGGGCCACTAAGACCTTCTTCTTCCTCACACATATCCCACTGACACTGCAGGTGCAAAAGAAGCGCATGCAGTTACCCCACATTTTGCACAGATGCTTTATTTTAGTCTGGTTTCTGTATTGGCTCAGGCTCCTATGCACTTCACTATCACTCAAGCTGTGGACCTGTTTCAGATGTTTCGGAAGAGTAGGCCCCTTCTTTACTTTCAGATGTTTCTGGCCCTTGTTGTTGGCCTGCTTTCAGTACACTTTTTCAGGTGATGTCAGACTCAGATGACTACGTAAACTAGCTAGCAGAATCTGTATTTTGATTGTTAACTATTAAATGCATGTTCTGGTGGTGGTGAATTTATAGACTGCTTTTGCAGTTTTTCTCCAATACTGTAAAATTTTAAGCTCATCTTACTTTCCAACTTTTTACTTGTGGAGAATGCTAATCAGAAGTGGAAAGTTTTTATAGGAAAATGTAACATTTATTATTACCAATGCACCCCCACCATGATTTCTAATAAAAATCTTCTTTTTGTTAATTCTTTAACCGGTGTCCTTATGGTGTTCATTATCAGGCCCGCTTATTTATTGTCTCTTAATACAGTTTGTCCAGCAGTTATATCTATTTCAAGTGATAACTTTTCCACTTGAGTTTGCATGAATGTTAACGCTTTCTCATGAAGCCAAACTCGTTCTAAATCTCTACTACAAGAATTTAACTTACTATAGCCCTGTTTAGGTAAGTTTCTCATAATCACTTGTAGGAAAAGAAATAAGAAGTTAAAATGAATTAAGCTTCTCCCATAAGTTAAAATTAGCTTTTTTAGGAGTTAAATAAGAGATTTTATATATATTAGTTTATGGATAAACTAATTTTAACTTATGAGGGAAGATTAATCCATTTTATCTTTCTATTTTGTTATTTTATAAGTGCTCATTGCGAAGCTTACCCAAACAGAGCCATATCTAAAATCTAATGCATTCTCTTTGACATGTTTAATCTCAACTTCTGGCTCACTTGCGTTTCTCAATTTTTGCAGTGTAGCTCATCCATACCTGCTTGCCGATAATCGCCATTACCCTTTTTATCTTTGGAGGAAAGTTATCATGGCTCACTGGCCAATTAAATATCTTTTAGTCCCAGTTTATATATGCTCATGGCTCTCTATGATCCACATGTTGGGTTAGTACATAGACATACTATGCATTCGTGTTTGATTCAACTGCTTGTGGGATTATAACTAACAACATCCTTTGTCAAACAGGAAAATTTAGGAGTAAAATATGGGTATTGGCATACTTCTTGGCTACTGCTGCTGTTCTTGTACCAACTCCACTAATAGAGTTCAGATACTACACTATACCATTCTATTTCCTGGTGCTTCATTGTAACAATTGGGATGATCAAAGTTGGATTCTCACAGGCACACTGTATATTGGTGTCAATATCTTTACAATGATGATGTTTCTGTTTCGGCCATTCCATTGGGATCATGAGCCTGGAATTCAAAGGTTTATATGGTGATTCAATTCATCAGAAAAACAAGATTTGTAACACAGAAACTGCCCTTTTTATTAGCCTTTTACCCCCATTTTTACAAGAGTAAAATTTTGAATCTCCTTAGTTAATTACTTGAAGAAAAGTATTAATTTTTCTTTTTGAAATTTCAAGTTCTAATGGTTACCACCTTTCATTTTATACTTTCTGTATAATGTAAATACTAGGATTTTAGGTTGAGCGTATACTCTGAAGTAGGATATTCCTAAACTCTAGTTTTACGTGTATCGGCCTATCGGGTACGGACTCGTATCTAGTACGCATTGGATACTCGTGACTAGTGAGTGTGGATAGTAATGTACCACAAAAAAATATATAAAAAAAAGTACTTAATTTGGGTACATGTGGATACTATTTGGAATTTGGATACTTTTCTCAGATTTAGAGGGGGGGTAGTGTGTGGTAATAAAAAAAACATCTAAACACAACGTCATTTTTTTATCTTTATTTTTTAGAAATATGTAACTTTTACATTTCTGTTACATTTGATATGAAAACGTGGACCCACATTCCATACTGTAAAAATCAAAACCTAATTATATGAAATACCCGAGTGAATTGAGCATATTACAATAGTGAATAACAACCATGTTAACTTTTATCTTATTGGCAATTTTGAATCTTTCATATTAAACAAGAGGAATTCTTATCATCTCATTTTTGTAATCCCTAAAACAAACTTCGACAATATAAAGAGCGAAAAAAATGCAGCATTTTGATAATTATCAGCGAAAATGTAAAAACTATCCAAACACTCTTAGCTCCATATAAGCCCAATTACAATGAAAGCTTTTCTATCCTCAGCCAATTAATTAAAAAAATATACGGCAAATGTTTGAAGTCACCCTTCACGCCATTGTTTCTTACATTCATTGTTCAAGCACTTATAAAATAGAGTTGCTGGCTCATCAGCTGATCGAGTCTGAAATTCTTTGAAAGCAGCTTTACCATGACCGCAAAATGGGCATGTCGCTACAAGAAAAGGAAATGAGTGAGAAAAGGTGAGAAAAAGAACAAGGAATTGATAAAGAAAAAACAAAGAAACAAATATCGCATAATTAGTCATGATTCCTTTTTTTTTTATCAATCATGATCCGCCTCCCTTAATAAAAACAATATTCCCAAATTTGTACTCAAGCTAAATTATATTGGAATTACTAACAGACCACATCATCTCTCCAATGATCAATGCTAGTTCACACAACTGGTATCTTTCTTTTATAAATAAATAAGCTCTAGCATATTGCCTCCTCGATCACACAGTGGAGCATGATCATCTTCAGCTTCCAAAGAAAAAAAAAATTACCAATTCTAGAATTAGAGCCTTTTTCTCCACTCCATTTGTTCTAACCATTTTCTTTGCTTTTACTCAACAAGGCAACAAGCAATGTGAAGATTAAAAGGTTGGTTAATTCCTCTTACAGTGTTACCACATTCATTATTGAAGGCACAGGACAGAGGACGGAAGAAACTTCTGCAATATAGTGATGACTCAAAATACATGCAATAGAATCAGGAGCTATTGAACATGAGATGTGTGAGCAAGACCAGGAGTGACGAGAGAAGTGAGGTTCAAGACTCAGTAGCAAGAACCATGAGACCAGAAATAAGAACCAGGATATGGGAGGCCAGGGCCCAACACGAGCACCAGAGCAGCTATGCTTTGTAATGAAAAGATATGCTAGTAATGCTACAACCTAGCTATATTCCTGCCCCCTTCTGTAATAGTATGTGTGAAAGACTAGAACTACTATGAAAAGTTGAGTTCATACTGAAACACTTAACTTCCTGCTCTATGTCATGCCTTTGTTTGTATGCCTCTCAGTATCATATAACCATAGGACATTAGTAATTTAGCAAAATTTGTGTATTTGGGCTCCAAATATAGCAACATTCAAAGATGGTTAATTGGTCATCTCAGTGCTTAATATATCGTGAATTCTGAATACATTTATGGGACATCTTAAACTATAATTTTCTCAAAGATAATATCTATCTAAATAAGAAAGAAAAGAAATGTACCTTCAGTTGATGCTGCATTCGTCATGTCATCCTCAGAGAATATAGGTTCTATCTCTTTACTCACCAACCTTTGCTTTCTTTTGATCTCAACCTGTGAAGTAAAAATAACACAAACCATGAACAAGCAGCTAATAACGTATTAAAGCAGCATGAAATGGCCAAAGTTAATTCCTACCCTATTCTCGATGAGGCAAACATATGGGCAAGCAGAACAAAAAAATCTTGAAGGGCGACCCATATAGGGCAATTCATACTGTAGCATGTTACCACAAGTGGGGCAAAACTCCATCTTCTATATCTGCAAAATCACAATAATTTCCATTAACATGAAGAAATATCCACTTTATTTTCCTCATTCAGGTTCCAATTTATGCCAAATGCCAGAATCTAAAGAGTTTGAAATAAGTGCTTCCCCCCCCCCCCCCCCCCCCCCCACACACACACACACACAAATCAATTCAACAAATACAAACATATCACATTCTAATTTCATTCATTGGCAAACCAGATGAATAAAAACATACAATCCAGAGTCAACCCTACTCATTTGTCAAGGGACATTGCTAAAAAATTTCAGCAAAAACAGAAAACATGTGGGACAGAGGGGATCATATTGTCGCATTATTTTTTTTTCTCTGGCCATGCTATTGGTACGAATTAGCCACCAAAGAAAGCAATGACTAATCTTCATCAGGAAAAGTCAGGAAAAGTGAGTGCACACAAAGTGATTATTTTCCTCCTAGCACAACTTATTCCATATTCAAGGACCAGTCATTCAAACCCAGGACCACTAGATTAAGGAACACAAGTCACTATCACTTATGTCAACCATTGTTGGTATATCCTCAAATTATAAACATGAACCAACAATATAAACTACAATAACTAGTCATTAAAATGAAACAAGAGGGATATATAGGCACAATTTGTGCATTGTTACCGTTATGCTCGATGGTATATTTTGGAGCGCTTTTTTCCTTCTCGATCGTTGGTTCGACACGACACTATCTACCTCAATTTCCGACGCGAACAGAGAGATTATGGAGAAGATGATGATAGATCGGAAACGTTATTGGGGTGAGTGAATTGGGGTTTTCGTTTGGAGGCTGCTGAGAGGGCTTAAGCGGGGAATTATTGCGTGGAGAGGAGACGTTTTGAGCAAGTGAAATAAATCGCGCCATTTGGTGGCTTTTTTTATCAAATGGGGCAAAACAAATTTGCTTTTTCCAGGGTCAATTTAAAATTATTATGGAAAATGAAATAAGATTGAAAATGAGATAAGTCGTAAGTGTTATAATTTTAAATAGAAATTATAATATTCATTATGATTTTTTATTTTTTTATTTTTTTTAATTAAGTTGTAATTTTTTTAATTTAATTTTTTTATTTACGATTTTAAAGTCATATATATTTTAAGGTGTAAGTTTAATTTTTTTTTTGCTTGTGTATCCAACCCAAATGCTGCTGTCCAATATATATATATATATATATATATATATATATATATATTATTTTACTAAAAAAATATCTCTTTTTTTATTTACATTATTTAATTATTCAATTTCATCCTATGTGTTTTAAATATTTAATTTGTTCTTTTAATTATTTTTTAAATTGATATTATTTCTCTTTCAAATTGACACTAACGATATTAATGAAATTAAATCAAAGGATAATATTATATTTAAAAAAAAATAAAATATCAAATTGAATAATATTACTTCTCGTACCTGCATTATCAGCTAGTCTTTATTTTTTTTATGAAGTCTCCACATGTTCCTACAACTAATATTTTTTAAGCATTTGCAAGCTCTTTAAATATTCTTTCAAAAAATTTCTTCAAATTCATCTCAATATTTTTATGCTTATAAAGACTTTATCCAATTTTTTTTCAAAAAGCATCTCCTCCTGAGACTGCACCCCAGTATTCTCTAAGCCTTTGTAGACATTGTCCAAATATTCTTTTAAAAAATCTCTTTAAACTTCACCCTTAGTAACACTTGCTATTAGACACACACAACTACTGGTTGCGTTTCCACTAAACTTCAGAAGCAGTAATCCCTTGACCACTCTATTGAGTTCTTTTCCTAGGGGTGGACAAACACTCTTTCAAATTTGGCTTTACTGTCTCCACCTATAGTGTTTTGGCTAAGGAAGTTCAGTTAGGGGATTTGTCAACATTGACCTTTACCTTCTATTTTGAGGCAAATTTCCCTGTTTGGGGTTCTTTTACAAAGAATTTCCCAAACTAGAGCTATTTTGGAAATATTTCCCATGGGGTGCTGTTTTTGCACGTACCCAACATGGGACGCACCAGTAGAACTGGCGACTTCATGCATGGCAAACAAGTGTCGACTGCTGGAGAGACGCGCTAACCTGATTGGCGATTTGACCATGTATTGCAAAACGCCAGTGGTGTTGGCGCTTTGCTGAGGGCAGCAGAAGGCAGTAGGGCTAGGCAACTTAGGTGCAAGGAAACGTCATTCCCATTGGCGCTTCGTGCCTGCTAAAGGCGTTGGTGCCATTGGCGCTTCGTGCTTTTTCTTTCGTTTATAAACTGCATTTGGCCTTCAATTGTTTGCCTGCGTTTTCGAGTTTGCTTGTTATCCGAGAGAGTGAAATATTGTGTGAAGAGAGAACTGCTTGGTTGGTGCTGTTCTTGTTGGTGTTCTTCCATTTTCGTAAAAAATTTGTAAGTTACATATTGAATCTTTTGTATGTTTTTATTTATATAGATGTTTATATTCTGATAATAAAATGGTTTTAGGTAGTGTAAGATAATAATTTTGTATAGTTTAGGTAGTGTAAGATAATAATTTTGTATAGTTTAGTTTCAATTCTTAATGTTATAGGACAGATTAGATTTAGTTTAAATTTTTTATATGATAAATTAGGAATAATTTTTTATATGGTAGATTAGGAATAATTTTATATGATAGATTAAGTTTAGTTGAAATTTTTTATATAGGTTTAGGTACCATAATTTAATAATTTTAGATTAGGAATCATTTTAGGTACCATAACGTATTAAGTTTAGATTAGCTTTAGTTTAAATTTTGTATATGGTAGATTACATTTAGTTTAAATATTTAATCATAGATTAGAAATAATTTTATGTATTGTAAATTATTAATTTAAAAATAGGTTTGAATTAAATTTTTTATATTATGTTAATTTTAATTTTAATTATTATTAGTTTCATATGTTATGTTTAAATTAGAATAGTTTTAGGTATTTTAAATTATTGATGTTGTATGTTAAATTATTTTACTCGTAATTATTTGAAGTCATTAATTTTGTATATGGTAGATTATATTTAGTTTAAATATTTGTTATGATAGATTAAGAATAATTGTATGTAATGTAAATTAGTAATTTTAAATTAGGTTAGAATTAAATTTTTTATATTACGTTAGTTTTAGTTATTATTAGTTTCATATGTTATGTTTAAGTTAAAATAGTTTTACGTATTTTAAATTAGTGATGTTGTATGTTAAATTATTTTACTCGTAATTATTTGAAGTCATTAATTTTGTATATGGTAGATTACATTTAGTTTAAATATTTGTTATGATAGATTAAGAATAATTTTATGTAGTGTAAATTAGTAATTTTAAATTAGGTTAGAATTAAATTTTTTATATTACGTTACTTTTAGTTATTATTATTAGTTTCATATGTTATGTTTAAATTAGAATAGTTTTATGTATTTTAAATTATTGATTTTGTATGTTAAATTATTTTACTCGTAATTATTTGAAGTCATTAATTTATATATTTAAATTTATATTTGTTTGTAATTTAATTTATTTATAGAATATATATGAATTAGGTTATTTATATAATATATTTTGTTATTGAAATTTAAAAAATATAATTTCTTATTTATTTTAATTAATTTTTTGTAAATATACTTAATTTGTTTATGTATAATTAATGTATAAATTTTATTGTCAATTAATTGTATTATATTTTATTTTGTAGGATCAATGACATCTTCGTCGTCATGCTCATCAAGTATACAAACTAGGTCTGATCCAATTGATTGTGACGTGTTGTGGATGCAACCCAAGCATGTTTTAGAACATGTTTGGACTGGGGAACCAGACAGAAAACTACACATCAGACGAGCAGTCCCGACGTATCAAGGTGAAGAACAAATACCAGAGGAAATTGTTCCTTTGCTTCGGCAATTTGGGTTTTATTGGATCATGGAGATGAGATATCTAAAGATAAATGCGGTCTTAATTAGTGATTATTAGGAGTCAGACCACAGGAAGGCGAAATTGAAGGCAGTGTCGTCAAATTAAGTTGGTTGGCTCACCATTTTTCTCACATGAATATTGATGAGGATAACGTTGAGCAATTACAAAGGTTTACCCGTGCGTGGATCCTTCGATTCATAGGAGGTGTCCTCTTTATTAACAAAAGTAGTAGCAGAGTTTCCTTAAGGTACCTACAATTTTTACGTGACTTTGAACAGTGCAGCACGTATGCGTGGGGACCTGCCGTGCTTGCGTATTTATATAGAAAGATGTATGTTAGCCACGACGAAAGTTTCGCATATGACTCATCCCAATCGCCATATTCAATTGCAATGACTTTTTGTTTCGCCAACCAAGCTTTTTTGTACGACACCTTGTATGCAAATTCACTGTTAATCCTTTCTTCAATCAAAGAAATTTTTATTGATGGATCTTCTTTGATCATGCCTGTCAATAACATAACAAAATTTAAATGATAATTAACAAAAAATGAACATAAAATACGTACCTACTACACAAGTGGCAATTAAATCTGAATCAAGTTTCTCGTGATCTTGTGTCATGGTCATATTCAGACATGTGTGTGGTCCACCCCATTGTGTGACTTTCCACGTATCTGTTTTTTTAGATAAAATTGCCCTCATATAGAAAGGGCAAGGACACTCTGCATTTTTATTCACGCAACAAACCACATACTTGTTCGTTTTGCTTTCAACAACTTTGAAACTTTGATGCACCTTCATAACATATTGTTTGACTGCATTTTTAACCGCATCTTTACTATCAAATTTCATGCCAACATATAATTCTTGGCCAACATTAAAGGTCGACGGCATCTCCAAACCGCAAATGTCCTCCTCATCAGGATAACTCCAGTTGATATTGTTATAATGTAAGGCATCATTCCAAATTGGATTTTCAATTCGTTGTGCACCTAACAGTTCAAAATAAAATAAAAAAACAAATAATACTTATTTAGCATTAAATACAATTGTCATCAAATAATAAATGTATTGTCTAATTTTTTTATACAACAAATTATACCTTCTGCTGGGTGAACAATTCTTACTGGTTGAGGAATGTTGATGACTTCATCGTTTGTATCAGATATACCGTCAACACTGTCATCTTTGTCTAAAGACTCTTCAACGTATGAGTTAGACACAAGATAATCATCATCATCATCATCGTCGTTTTCGTCAATATGTAAATTGCTCATATTTGTTACCGGTTGTGTCTCATCATTAGATAAATAATTTCCACATGATGTAAGCGAATTGGCAGAATGAAACATTGAACCACCAGCCACATCTTTTTCTATGTACAATTATAGAACTGACATTTGGTTTTGTTGTTTAAAACTTTCCAACATTGTTTCAATGTTTTCATCATCACAAATTTGCAAGGCAATATATTTTCCTGACACTAAAAATCTATAGCTAATAGCAGAAATAATTTCATTATTTTGTTACTTTACCTTATCTCCAATTTTTTTCTTCAAAGCATTGAAAATAATTCCACGTTTAATCTGAATCGCTTTTTTACTGCCTTCAAATATTACACCATCATTATCTTCATATACCTTTCCATTGAAATACAACACTGTTATAACCGAATTCATCGTGTACCTACAAAAACAATATTTTAACACGTCAAATAAATTACAAAATGGGTATCACAAAAAGTCATTACTGAAACTTCAAAATAAAACTTAATTTTAAAAAAAAATTAACTTCAAATCTATTTCACATTAAGACACTTTAAAAAAATTAACAATTTCAATGTAGTAATTTTAAACTAATCAAGATGTAATTAAAATTATTAACTTTAAATAAATTTCACATCAACACACTTAAATAGCACAAACGATTTTATAAAACTTTTAATCAAAACTAATAAAATATAATCACAAAAGATCTCATTATTGGAACTTCACATTCAATTTCTCTTTTAAAAAAATTTAATTAACTTCAAATTAATTTTATGGGACAAACTTATAAAAAATGAACAATTTCAACATAGTCATTTTTAACAGAAAATTTAATAATTCATTAACGAAGTTAGTAGTATAAATAATTAATCTTAACCATTAATAACTTTAAAATGGAAAAAGGTAATTACAAAATTACTACAAATATAATAAAATATTTGTAGTACGAGAAAAAACAAAGCATCAAATAACACTTTCGAGTTCAATGTTTCTAAATTTTTAACACACCAACAAACCAACCTAATCTAATTAAAAAAATACTACAACTTCATATTAAAAAAAAAAATCCTACTCAAAATACTTACTTCAAATAAATATCATCTATAAATTTTTTTAATTCAAAGTTCAAACGTTCATCAACACCAACCTAATTTAATTAAAAAAATAATACAAATTTCATATTCAAAATATTTTCTTCAAATAAACATCGTTACACAAGTTTTCTGTTTATTTTTGACATTTAAACACACACTAACAAGCCTTTTAAACATAAAAGCTAATATAATTTTTTTAAAATAAAATGCTTTATACCACAGAAATTTCCAAAGCTACCAAAATGCCAAAGCTAACAAAACCAAAACAAAATGTTCAAAGGGAAAGCGCTGAAGAAAAAACATAAAAGCTAATATAATTTTTTTAAAAAAAAATGCTTCATACCACAGAAATTTCCAAAGCCACCAAAATGCTAAAGCTACCAAAATGAAAGCAAAATGTTCAAAGGGAAAGCGCTGAAGAAAAAAAAAAAGCTAATATAATTTTTTTAAAAAAAATGCTTCATACCACAGAAATTTTCAAAGTCACCAAAATGCCAAAGCTACGAAAATGAAAGTAAAATATTCAAAGGGAAAACGCAGAACAAATGTACAAGACTCAGGTATTTAAACACCTTCAAACGCCATCACCATTGACGTTTTCATGCAAGTCGCAGGAACCAATGGCGCTTCCAAAATCGCAACCACCACTGGCGCTTCCCTATTGCAGGCCAATTTGCAACGCTGCAACCTAAACCTAGGGCTACGCGTTCACCAAGTCGCCACTACTGCTGGCGCTTCCAAAGCCACCTCAGCAAAAGGGAAAGCGCTGCTGGGAATGGTGCTTCCATGGCCACGTGGCTCGTCCCTGTCGAAGGCGCCATCAGCACTGGCGCCATGCATGGCCAGCTACATACAAAACAACACCCCCTGGGAAATACCTCCAAAACAGCCCTAGTTTGGGAAATTCTTTCTAAAAGAACCCCAAACAGGGAAATGTGCCCTATTTTGACAAGTCTTCCTTACAAGTTGCTCCTTCGAATTTGATGAATTTATAGACTTGATCAAGAGCTAGTCGTTATGGTAATCGTACGAGGTTGAATTCAATTTTTTAGATATTGAATGAGTTGTCTATGTTCTTGTAACAAGTCATTTTGCTCTGGTGATCCTTAAACAATGTGTTAGGATCACAGTGACAAATTCTTAGAATTTGGGGATTAGGGACCTCCCAAGAATAAAAGATGATTAATGGAGATAATATTTTATCGCTACCTCATACTCTTACATTTAGGATATATATATAGCATACATGGATGCTGAAAATAACAAAATACAAAAATGACAAATAACAAAATGTTAATGGCAAACAAGAATATTTAAAAAATTTGAGCCAACCAATACTACAGTGCCAACACAATATTCCTTCTAATAGAATTAGATATGGCTTCCTCAGACATAATCTTCTAGATGCTTTGGTGGAGTGATCTTCCTTTTGGGCCTTTTATTAATGTCCACAGTAGTATCCTATTGGGCCATGGTTCCTTTCCTATCATCCCCTATGCCATCTAAAAGCACCTTGTCCTCAAGGTGATAGTTAACTTTCAAACAATAAGCACCATTGCTACAACAAATGAAATGCAGGACAAGAAGGTTGTTAAATCCTATATATGAGAAACAAATATCTTCCACAAG
The DNA here is from genome assembly GCF_000004515.6 of Glycine max. Taxonomy (NCBI): domain Eukaryota; kingdom Viridiplantae; phylum Streptophyta; class Magnoliopsida; order Fabales; family Fabaceae; genus Glycine; species Glycine max. Next base: position 15,389,740 of record NC_038243.2, read on the forward strand.
TCAAGGTAAAGAAGCAACTCCTAGTTGTAGGATAGGGACATGTTCACCTAGTGCTTGTTGTGTCTTCTCAAATGCAAGCTTATCAAACAGAGGTGTTGCTTTGTGTTAGGGAAGACTTTTTTATGGCTACCACTATGTTTGTTACAATAAGTATGTGGTTATGAAACACCACTTCAGTCATGAAAGCCTCATTCTTAGTAATGACACCCTTGTCATTCATGATTCTATAAGTCTGAACAATTGTATCCTCAAGGGAATTATATAAGCTTCCAAGAATTCCAGCAATAGCTCCCAAGAGAAGTACTACAAATGTATCAACAACACTATATGTAATATTGGTTGAACTAACATCGTACATTATCAAACAACCTTTCCCAAATAGCACACGTCCATGTGGCACAAAACAGAATTGCAACTCTGAAAACAATAGCAATTGTTGTTGTGAAAAATGTCCTCCCAAGAACTGCACTTGGTTACTCTATTTGTGGAAAAATATCTTCAACTTGAATAATAATGGGTAAGTTGACCTCAAAGGCCATCTCTATTGAGTTGTGCAATAAGAATTTAGGAGAGACAAGATTTGTAGGTACGCCATTTTCAAATTTAGCATGATCGATAAGCATTGCAAGTCCTAGAAATCGGTCATCAAATTACCTTGAACAAACACTACAATATTCATTATTTCAACAAATTTCAAAAACTTTAAATTGTCAAATGGCCAAGAAGGGATAATATCATCAAATGTCTTCATATCCCATGGTCCATCTCTAAATCCAAAACAAGAAAACCAGTTGTCTTCATTAAAAGCATATGAAGCCTTCCTAGCAATAGAGATGAATTCTTCATAAGGATGATGAACACTTTCAACGTAAGGCAAACTTCTGTTGCCCTTCTGATGATCAATGGCAACAATGAGATTAAAAAATTGCATCTCAATAATTGCAAGTGTAGCATTAACAACATACAATGAACAATGATGGTCAACTAACATTAAGTACCTCTTATCCAACTTCCTTTTTGGATATGCAGAATCATGAAAATGCAGGATGATGTTGATGCATTTCATGTGGATTTGGTTGGGCATGTGCCAAAATTTTTCTCCTTATAGCACCAGAACAAAACCTCTTGTTAAAGGTGTGCATAGATGTCGCATTTGTTACCCAGCTTGTATCATCAAATAATTAGCATGCATCAACTACACAACCATCAAATAAGATGAAGTAGTCATCCAATTGTTTGAGGAACCACAAGGCACAAACATAAGAGTAGGGAGTTTCATCATTGCATAACAATTGAATGTCAATGTGGTTTTGCCGAAATGGTTCCATCTTGATATAATGGGCTTTGAGCTTTTTGGTGGAAGGGCAAAGATGAGTTAATTTCTTAGATAATGATGCTCATTCTAAAATTGGTTGTAAGGCACTAGGGATAGCAATAGGAAAAAAAATCTTCATTTCCAAAACTGTATGAGGCGCGCAACATAGATCAGAATCAGAGTCATCGAAAGAAAATAGAGCTACTTCTTCACGCCTTAGATTTTCACTTGTGCAACTTGAATCTTCTTCATTTCACTTTGGTTTCTCAGAGCATTTATATCGGTGCCAATATCATTTCCAAGTATAGCATGACTTGAAGTTGGTGATGATGAATGAAGAGTTTCCACGGTACTGAACATGCTTAGCAATCGGTTCCAGGTGCTCCCAAAATCAATCTCATAGTATAGAGCTAGATATACATAAGAGAAATGTGGGTTTGTAGAAGAAAAGGTAGGAAAATGTTGACTAGTTTCGAGATAGGCCATTTTTTGAAGAAGTTCATCAATTTTTGTGGTCATGGTGTTTTGAGTGGCGATGATGGTGAATTGATTGGAGGTGAGTTTCGTTATAACCTCTTCGATGCGGTTCATATTGGACTTGGAACGAGTAGAATCAGTTATAGAGCACACGCACACACGCACACACACATAACATAGATGCTGACAATAACAAAATGTAGAAAATGACAAATAACAAAATTTGAATGGTAGACAATAATATTCTTAAAATCTGAGCCAACCAATACTACAGTGCCAACACAACATTCCTCCTGACATAATTGGTTAGGTCTTCCTCAGACATAATCTTCTAGATGCTTTGGTGGAGTGATTTTCCATTTGGGCCTTTTATTAATGTCCACAATAGTATCTTATTGGCTCATGGTTCTTTTCCTATCACCATGTGTAGCTTTTAATACATATCCTTTGACTCAAGTTATTAGCATCATCATTTTTATAATCATACACAACTCTGACATACACTTTGACCGGTAAAACAAGACTACCTTTTCAACTTCTGAATAATTCTCCTTCTAGCAATATTGCTTTTGATTGCAGAATCTATATAATGAAAATTTTCCTCTGCAAGTATATACTTCACACATATGTTATCTTCATGAATATGTCATATCGTAATAAAGTACACTCAAAATAATCATTAATAACTAAGTTCAATCACTTTATTTGTTTCTAGTAGTTTATCATCATTAAAATATTAGTTTTTGGAAGAATTTTGTCTTAACACCATCATCGTATTTGAGACATTATAATGGAAGGTTGTTGGAATTGTATTGCTTGTTACTGTTTTTCTTGTTACCGTTTTTATTCAATATTGGATTGCTAGATATCATAAAATATTGCACGAGGAAATTGAGGATACCATGATAGAAGCTCAAAGCAATTGTTATTTGACAAATCCTAAATATAATTGGAGCTTAGACAATAGAGTTGAATTGCACTATTTTCATGGATTTGGAAGATGATGGTTTTGCACTACATTAAGATTTTCATTTGGTTTATATTGAATAAGTCTTTACCAACCATTGATAAACCAGACAAGAAAACATATTTTAAAAAATAAATTAAAAATGCATGAAATCTGAAAAAGGTGAAAGCAAATTCCCACGGTTTAAACCGTCGGAAATTGTTTTATGTGCTTTACAAAATTTAACATGGCAATTTTTGACGATTTTCTACTGCAGAAAAAACTAACCAGTAAAAAATATAATAAAATTACCATCACATTATCCACTAAGTGCACAAATGGACGACAAGGACTTTAGGGCTAAAATATAAAATTTGAAAAAATTTATAGACTAAACATAGTTAAATCAACTATAATAACAAATAATCTAGCATTAGATTTAGAGCACGTTGAACAACAAACAAATAAACATCTTCATTGTGTTGACTCGGACTACTTGAATTCACTCCTGCAGTGTCCCTCTCTCCATTCATTCTCCTCCGACAACAACGCAATGCCTTCATCGTCTTCGTCTTCTTCTTCTTCTTCCGCTCTAACCGTTCCCAATTTGCATCTTCGCGCCCTCAGAATTTGGTCCTCCAAGTACTACGCAATCGCCGCATTCATCTTCCTCGTCCTCTTCTCTCTCCTTCTCTTCTCCCACTTGGATTCACGTTCCCGTTACTCCAACCTCATTCCGTTAACCCTCCTCCGCAACGCCAACCAAACGCTTGCGCGTATGTTCCATTCCAAACACACCCACGCGCCTCCATCCTTTTTTCTTTTTGACTGAATCCTCATTTTCCCGTATGTGCAGTATGCTTGGACGGGAGCGCCCCTGGTTACCATTTCCGAAGCCGGTTCGGATCCGGATCCCGCAATTGGCTGATCCACATTGGGGTTTCTGGCTCCCTTGTTGTTAAAAATGAGTTTGGTTTCTAAAATGGAGAAATGCTAGTAACACACTCTCCAATACTTGAAATTATTACGTAGTCCCAAACTTCCATTTCCATAGTCCCAGATAATCTCTATGTAACTCTGTAACTCATAATTGAGTTTTATTAACTATCTCTTGTAAATTTGAAAGACACATAGAAATTAGCTGGAACTATAGACACGCGTAATAATTTCTCTTTCTACTAATAGGGTATAGTTCAGTTGGTTGGATGGGGGTGAGTTTTTGTAAATTCCTTATACCTGTCTTTCATTCCTATAAATATTAAAAAAACAAACTCTTTCTGACATACTCTTTTAAACACATTCTTTATTATCGAGGATTGAAATCTATTGAAAATCATAAGATTTTGCAATTCTCACTTCTTATTTAATAAGTTTAGCTCGTAATTTTATAGATTCCAATTCCAATGAATTTTATAGGTTGTGTTCCTCTCGAAAATATTATTGACCTGGTTTCGATTGTGTGTGCAGGGAGGAAGGTGGTGCAATTCGATACTTTCATGTCATCAGTGAAAATTCACTCATTTGGGGTCTTCCAATCATATGGAGAAGCTTATTCCTTTTTCAGGAATATTGAGCTCTGACCCTGCTCAGAACACTGGTAAGTTCTCTGTAAATGACTGTAACATGCTTATATATCATGGTTTTAACTTTTAAATCCCATTATTGCGGTTGCATCTGTGTGAGTTTTTGAGCTATATCAAGGTTTTTGAGGTCCCTGCCACTGTTGCAACTTGCAATTTAAACCCCTTGGCTTATCCACTGTAAACATAACACTTAACTGCCTCTATCACACCCTACCTTGATAGTTGATGCTAGTCAGCAATATCTTGCTATCTTTCTCTCTTTGTTTACCCCATTGTTGTAGGAATTTGTGGTTTTTTGTTTTAAGAGTTTAAATTAAATGCACCATTTTGTAAGACATTTTTCTACTATCATCCAATCATGTGCTGCTATGTTGTCATGATTGAATGATACGGTGACAATGTTTTACATTGACCTAGTAACTTGTCATTATTCTTGTTTTGGTATTATGGGTTCTGTGGATTATATCATTAGAGAAATTGTAGAATAGATTACTACTGTTGTAATATTGATGATTGATTGTTTTGGTGACATTTTCCCCCAAACCTGCATAATTACATACCCAACACCATTGGATTTGCATATCTGGCAGTTGTGTGGTTTGTGCTGGTGTAGGATGTGTGAATGTATGTAGGTAAATATAGATAGACAGTCAGTTATATTGAATAAGTGATGTTACTTCATATGATGTGTCAAACTTATTCAAATTTCTTTAACTGGAACAAGGTGAAGATACACTACTGTGGCGGCGCATCTTTTGCCGGTCATCCAGAGAGTGAGGTTAGGATTGATTTTATGTTTGGCACTGGTGGTTGTTCATAACTTTTACTCATTTGGGTTTATGTTGATGTATTTTTTTAAAATTATTTTATATAGCAGAGAGGAAGTGGGTTGTTCTTCAGAGGCTAGGTCATATGGAAAACTATTATGGATGAACTCTTATCAACTGGCCTGTCTAAAGCAAAGCAGGTTATACTTTTACCACAATGACAATCTAAGATATCTTTTAAAATTTTCTGAGATTGTTACAAACAAATAATAATAATAATGCTTATCAACATGGATACAATAATATCTGGCTGTCAGTCCTCTGCTCAATTTTATCACTTGCACTGTAAACATTAAAGGTATGGATCAGTTTGGCGGATATTACGTTTGTTGCGCACTTATTATCCTCAGCTGATGCATGTGAAACAATGAAAGACATTATGAAATTATTCTGATTGAACTGGATCAGAAATAGATGAAGAAAACTAGAAAAATATAAAGATTTTATCATTTGAATTCTGTTCTCAAGACCTCAATCAGAGATCTCACAGGACAGAGATAGAAGAGTGACAATGTACAAAAAGAACTCTACATCCAGGAAGTCCTTCCTCTCCTCGCCTTTCTTGATAATCATCCAAAAAGATTATTTTTTTTGTCCTCCGTGTGTCTCTTATTTTTGAAGTCTTTTCAACTAACTAACAGTAATTGACAGCACAAATAATCATTTTTACATCTTATTGCCAACACAACAACATTAACTAACTACCTTAATTCCCTGCACTCTAATAGAACTGGATCAGATACTACCTAGACTTTTGAGAGGTCTGGACTCTCCATCCACAATTTTCCCAAACAATTCTGATGCCCCTCTTGGAGTTTCCCTGCCTTTTATAACAATCTTCACCCTAGTTTGTTAACTAACCTCTGTAGTCATTACTTAGTTGGCTAACCAACTGTAACATTTTGTCACAGCTCACAAGGAAAATTGCTTTTAAGGCATGAATTCTATTTGGCCTAGCCTATTCCTTTTCCTATAAACTTCCTTAATCAGAGGTTGATTATCACACTCCTTTGTATTTTTTCTAGTTACATCCTTTTAATTGAGGGTCTGCTATCATAATCTTTCTATTAGTTTATAATCAAAGAACTTCTCTTTACTTTGATTATTTCTTGATTTGGTTAACACAAGAAAGTAGTGTCCTTTATTGTAAATGAACTTGAGCAATAAGCATAGATGGTAGTGTGAAAGATTAAATCTGAGCTTATGGATTTGAACAAGTGCAGTTTCAGGTGTGAAAGGAATTTCTGCATTTTTAGTTCTTTTGTCTTCTTTTGACATTAGTTGAATTCTAAATGGCCAGATATATGTCACTCCAGACACTAGATTATATGCTATTGAAATAATGCACTGTTTATGTATTATGATGCATTAGCCTTGATGTAAAACTTGTTAGCATTTGATGATTGATAAGGCTACTTTTGTAGGCTTTGCTTTCAGGATGCTCTGCTGGAGGATTGGCAACTCTTATACACTGATAATTTCCGACAAGTACTTCCAAAGGAAGCAACTGTCGAGTGTCTTGCCGATGCAGGATTCTTCCTAGATGAGTAGGTTTCTCTCAACATATCTATTGAAAATAAGAAAATATCCTGCATTTATTATATAGAAATTTTATAGGGATATATTATCTAATTTAGAGGAAACTGAATATCCTCTCATTTTGTGTAATTAATATAATTAGCCTATATAAATCAGCTCCATGCACATGATTTCGGTCCATTCCCTTTTTTAACATGTAATCCAGAGTCTGACAGAGGCATTTCGAAAACCGTGAGGACCCACTGTCCCCGGTGGCAAAATTTTGATAAGTTTTCTGGCCACTGCTGGCCCCCGTCACTCCTCCGGAAACCTTTCCAGTAGCCAACCCCGTGGTTAGGATCACCGTCTGCCAATTTACACAAACCAGTTGACGACACATTAAAAAGCTCACACACATGCGTTTTCTCAGGCGTGACAAGCAACTTCTCCCTGTACCAGTTCAGGCCGTCCTTTAAACTGTAAAATGTAAACTGAAAGTTACCAAAAGTCCTTTTATTTTATTACACAATGGGTCATCATAGGATGATGTTGCTTGACAAAAAAAGTTGTGACTAGTAATTGACTTGAGTTTCATTATCTGCTACTGGATTTGAAAAACCATGCATTTGGTGCATTCACTTCTGATTTGTACCTGTACATGGCTTGTTCACCATCTCTCATGTTATGTGTTACTAAGTAAAATAATTAGTATAATCTTTATTCTATAAATTTCAAGAAGGATGTTAGTGGAAACAGTACAATAAGATCTTTCTATCATGATGTTGTCCAGCTTCAGGTAATGTTGTGCTTGCTTATATATTTATAACAATATTTCTTTAATGAACTACAATTATACTTCTCTGTTAAGTTTATTACTGTAAGTAAAAAAAAGTACAATGTGATTTTTTCAGTTAATTATATAATATTCGCATATCTTGTTGTTAGGGTCTTGCAAAAAGTTTGCACAAAGATTGCATTGCTAAAATGGAACCATATAAGGCAGGTTTTTTAGTTTCTCAAATCTCGCTGCCTCACCCTTTGATATAATTTGTAACTGTAAAATTTGGTTAGTTGGTTCGTATATTTCCACTAAAGAACAACCAACTGTGTATTTGTAATGCAGTGTCTCTTTCCATCAGAAATTGTTAAAAACATAAAGACTCCACTGTTCCTTGTTCATCCAGCTTATGATTTCTGGCAGGTAAGCTCCCTTAGTATGCATGTTTCATTGTCATAAAACATTTTTTGTCTAATTTTTCTGTGACAGATATTTGATGCAAATTAAAATGTATTTAGATACGCAATATTTTGGTGCCTCAAGGATCCGATCCTGATGGTCACTGGCAAAGGTACAGACTGAACATTCGCAATTGTAATGCTAACATGATTGATAAACTTGAAAGTAAGTAAACACTATAGCTACCAAATAGTTTCTGGATATGTTGTTGTACTCTTGGTTTGTTAACTTCTGTAAGCCTTCAATTGGATTAGATTTGGAATACTGCAGATATTGATTAATGATGATCTAACCTGGAACCTAAATGTAGTAGCCACGCTGAGGCATGGGATAACTTGGGAAATTATCATTGTTTGGTTACGGTGGCTCTTTGCTGAAGGCTGTGAATGAATTCCAACAATGAAAGGAGATTGGAATGTTTATAGATTCCTGCTTTGTCCATTGCCTGAGATGGATGTGACCTGGCATTCACCCAACTCTCCTAAAACAAATGATAAGGTAACCATAGTTTTGGCACCTAACATAAGTTGTGTAGATAGTATAAGTTATATAAATAGTTAAATACTCAAGACATAGAATTCACCCAACTGTCCTAAAATAAACGATAAGGTAACCATAGTTTTGGCACTTCACATAAAGTTGGTAAATCATAATATTATTGCATTAGAAAGAATTGTGAATAGAAATAAGAAGCACTTTAGAGTGCGTTTGGATAGAGAATTTTAACCGAGGAAAGTAATTTATTAGAGAATTTAAATTTCTGTTATTTAGAATTCATTGTTTGGATGCTTTTTATGAAGAATTTAAAATTTTGGAATTTTAAAACAGAATTTTAAACAACTAAAAATCTGGAATTTCAATTTCCTTCTAAAACGTGAGAAATTGAAATTCTCTTCTTACAATCTTCTTCAAGAAACACCGTCTGAGCTCCTAAAATATCGATCGGGTATGAGCATAGAGGAACACACGTATAGTTAGTACACCAATCATATTTTCTCTTTTTTTTTTCATTCATTTTTTTCATCCTCATAATTTTAATTTTTTTTATCCAAACACAAAATTTTGAAAATAAAAGAATTTCAATTGAAGTATTTGAACTTCTTAGAATTTAAAATTTCTCAAAATTTTAAATTTCTCCATCCAAACACACTCGGGTAATTATGTTTCCATTTATAAACACTATAAAGCCATTAATATTATGATTATGACCTAGGTAGTTAAAAGCGTTGTGTTAGCATAGAATAGCAAAATGCGGTAGCGTTTTTTGACCATGTGTGACTTGATAATTGGGTGTGGCATGAGTTTGTGAAGTGGTGGGTGTGACCACTATTTGTGACGAGTTTGTAGTAGTTGCGCGCATACGTAGACACATTTGCAGCATTAGAGAAGAAAATCAAATTCGTCTCTTATTTGCAGCCAGATCACAACAATTGTGCACATACACAGGTGCAATTGCAACATCAAGGAAGAAAATGGAATTCGTCCCTTTTAACACCATTTTGGGTTTCTGTGTTTTTTAATTTTTTAATTTTTTAAAGTTTTTCAATTGAATAACTAGAGCTATGAGACACTAAATAGGGGTGAAGGGGGATTTGGTGCATGCCAAAAAGTCCCACTTGAAATCAAACTCAAAATCAAGGAAGCTTCTGAGAAAAATAAGGTTGTAAATGATGTAGCAGTTGGGCTGGAAAAAGGTGATGATGATGAGGTAGAAGCATTGGAAGAAATTTACTACGTAAGGGTTGGAAAAAGATTTGCTTCAACAGATTCTAACCTTGCTCCTGCTGCCAAGAGAAATAATGTGAAAGACCATATGGATTTGCATATGCTTAAAAGTTCAGAAGCATCAAACAAACTCACAATGGCTAAAAGGAAACAAACATACGGTATGCTTGTGTTAAAGAAGAAAGGGCTAGAACCATTCCTATAGGAAATTCCTATAGAAGAATACAAGATTGCTTCTTTAATACAAGTATCTTGTATGCTGTTTTTCTTTTAGCCATTGCACCTGTGAGTTTATTTGATGCTTCTGGACTTTTAAGTGTATGCAAATCCATATGATCATTCCCTGTATCTCCCTTGACAGCAAATGCAACGGTAGAACCTGCTGCTGCAGGTCTTTTTCCAGCCCTTATATTGTTAGTTTCTTCCAATGCTTCTACCTCATCATCATCTTTTTCCACCCCAAATGCCGCATTATTTACAACCTTCTTCTTCTCATAAGCTTCCTTGATTTTGAGCTCGATTTCAAGTGAGATTTTTTTGGCAAACACCAACATCTCCCTTCATCCCCATTTGGTGTCTCTTGGCTCTAGTTATTCCACCCATTGTAGTCTTCAAACAAAAATCACAAATGACAGCCTTTTTATTGTTTATGTCCTTTAGGGAATTCCATTCCCAAACGATATCAAGGTTGTCACCTATATAGGCTGAACCGGTTGATGAAGCAATGCTTCCAAGAATTGGTTGTTCACTTGGTGGTTGAGATGGTGCCATGGTAAAAAGAAATAAGAGATCATAGAGAAAAAGTAAAGAGCTGAAAATAATGTTGAGAAGAAATAGGAGAAGAATGGTTAAATTGAGAGGGGAGGGGCACAATTGAAAAGGTTTAAAAGATTAAAAAACAAACAGAACTCTGGAACAATGTGAAAAGGGATTAATTCCATTTTCTTCGATTTTGCAATTGTGCCTGCATATGAGCAACTAGTGTGAACTCGCAACTAATAGTTTCTACACCCATCATGTTTGCAAAACTGTGTCACACCCAGTTATCGCGTCACACATGGTCAAAAAAAGGCTATTGCATTCTGCTAACACAACACTTTTAACTACCTAGTTTAAAATACAATAATACACCATATTATCTACTTTTCTCATAACTGCTTCCAGTTGCCTTCTTTACATATGTCCAAATCACTTCCACTGTTTTTTTATCGTCTTCTCGATAGGTGTCACACCAATATCTCCTCGTATACACTAATTTTGTATCATGTTCTTTCTTGTGTGGTCACACATACATCTTAACATTCTCATTTGTGTGTGTGTGTGTGTTGTGGGTGTAGGTGTATTCCCTTTTAAGTCATCAAGATTTGATCGAGTGGGTGGCTTCTTATCTTGGTTATTGGGGGTTGGGGTGGGGTCTTGCTTGGTTTGGGTTGGAACCATGGTTGGGGTTGTAGTGCAGTAGGTGGATTCAGTTGGACAGGTGGAGGTGTTTGATATGGTGTGTTTGGGTTGTAGGGTTGAGGGTAAGGAGTTCATGCGACAGTTGTGATGTACGAGACACGGTAAGTAGGGAATATTTATCGAGGATAATTGGGCCTGTAGTGGGGTTTTCATTGAGGGACCATTCTTTGTTAATAAGCTACATAGTTAATCTCCCTTTCTTCTTCATCAACTTCAATGGATATTTACGGTTAACACTCCTGCCAGAACTGTAGGTCATTTTCACACTCATGCCTGTTTGTACCTTTTTCCCACGATAATGATGTCTGAGAATTTTGATGAAATGCTTTTGATCATTTCTTTTTCATATAGGGGAGGCTTTACCTAGGTAGCTACCTTCCTTAGCCTTAGAGCCTACTATTTGAACATTTGTCTATCCTTCTATAGTTCTCTGTCATATTTGTCATCCTTGAGTTGCAGGAACTTAATTCTTGGACACATGATGCTAATTTTTCTCTGAATCATGGTGTCCATCACCTCCATTGGTTTGTCAATGTACTGATATTTAAAGTACCAAACTTAATTGGGTACTCGTGGAATAGCTTCTTTATCCACATCTGTCCATTAGAATACGAAGATCCTTACTCATTCAATACTAGATTTGGTGTCGATGTAGCAACTCTAGCTAATTTAGCAATATGCTTGGGCCATACAATGCATTACTTCTTGATAACAAATTAACATTACCACATATAATCCATTGTGGTTGATCCACTGTTGTTGCCTTGCCTCTGAAGCAGACCATTGCTGAATCCGTTGGTGATTGGTACTTTGACCGAGAAGCAGTAAAGCGCATTTACTGCTCTTCTTTTCCTTGCAGCCCCACTTGCCACAATATGAATTTCACCTGAATATAAAAATAAAGCTATGAGCCCCATTTTTTATTGCAACTTTTATCTCGGATCTTCCTTGGTCGAAGTTCATGAAGGAATATCCTCTCATTTATGTCCGTTGCATGAATTTTGCTTCAATTGATTGAGTTAGAATTAGAGAATATGCTGGGGAGATCATCTTATTCACTTGTATGACATGGGTTCTACAGTCTATAGATAGTAAGAGGCTAAGATCCATGCAGCACGAAGTGTCCCCTTGATCAAGTGATTCAATTGTTATATAACTAACTGTATAATTGATTTGTTAGTTTCTTCTTAAGTTTGTAAAAAAAATTATTGATCCCTGATGCAGCACGCTCGATTTTTGTGAATTACAATATTGATGCTCTATTAGCAACTACAAAATCTCCCAATAAATGCAACCGTAATGAAAAGGGCATGTTGTGCCAGTAGCTTTTCTTTCAATAAATATTTAGTTTGACAGAATAGTTCCTTAAAAATGAAAGAATACAAATTTAATTTCAGGATGCACAAAACGTTCGACAAATTAGTCGTAACACATTAATCTTTAAAAAATAAACTTATTATCAAATTAATCATTCAACTATACACCTTAATGATAAATTATTCTCACAAACAAGACTAATTTGATTTTTTAAAGACTAAATTTGTGACGGCATCAACCATGGCTGTTTTCCAAAAAAAAGAGCATAACTGAGATTGACTTCAGAGTTCAGTTCACACTTCGTTTTGTTGTTGCCAGTTGGTATTTGCCAAATGCTCCACTCCATACTCTCACGCCCTCCCCGGCGCAAACTCCACCCATTCTCCACCGCGGCCGCTGCCGCCATCACCGCCAACAGCGTCCCCGCCGCCGCCGCCCTCCCCTCTTCGTCCTTCAGAATTCAGCCCCCAATCTACCCCTGGCCCCGCCGCCTCACCCCCCACAACCTGGCCTCCCTCATCTCTCGCCAGCACGACCCCGACCTCTCCCTCCAAATCTTTCACCACGCCCACCCCTCCCTCTCCCACGCGCCCCAGCCCCTCCACGCGCTCTTCCTCAAACTCTCACGCGCCCGTCGCTTCTACCACCTCGAATCCCTCCTCACGCACCTCCCCAACCCCCCGCCGGAGCCCCCTCTCACCACCCTTATCCGCGCCTACGGCCTCGCCGGAAAACCCCTCTCCGCCCTCCGCATCTTCCTCAAATTCCAACCCCTCGGCGTCAGGTCCCTCAACGCTCTCCTCAACGCGCTCGTCCAGAACAAACGACACCGTTTGGCGCATTCCGTGTTTAAAAGTTCCACCGAGAAATTCAGGCTTGTGCCGAACGTTGTTAGCTGCAACATTCTGCTCAAGGCGCTGTGTAAGAGGAACGAGGTTGATGTCGCTGTTAGGGTTTTGGATGAAATGAGTTTGATGGGTTTGGTTCCCAATGTGGTTAGTTACAGCACTGTGTTGGGTGGGTTTGTGTTTAAGGGTGATATGGAGAGTGCTATGAGGGTTTTTGGTGAGATTTTGGATAAAGGGTGGATGCCTGATGTAACCTCTTACACTGTTTTGATGAGTGGGTTTTGTAGATTGGGGAAGTTGGTGGATGCAATTAGGATGATGGATTTGATGGAAGAGAATAGGGTTCAACCTAGTGAGGTTACTTATGGTGTTATGATTGAGGCTTATTGTAAAGGGAGGAAGCCAGGGGAGGCGGTGAATTTGCTCGAGGATATGGTTGAGAAGGGGCTTGTGCCGAGTTCAGTGTTGTGTTGTAAGGTGGTTGATTTGTTGTGTGAGGAGGGGAGTGTGGAGAGGGCTTGCGAGGTGTGGAGGGGGGTGGTGAGGAAGGGGTGGAGGGTCGGTGGCGCGGTGGTGAGTACGATCGTGCATTGGCTTTGCAAGGAGGGGAAGGTGGTGGAGGCGAGGGGCGTGTTGGATGAGCTGGAGAAAGGGGAGGTTGCGAGTTTGATGACGTATAACACGCTGATTGCGGGGATGTGCGAGAGAGGACAGCTTTGCGAGGCGGGGAGGCTGTGGGATGAGATGGTGGAGAAGGGCCGTGTTCCGAATGCTTTTACTTATAATGTGTTGATGAAAGGGTTTTGTAAGGTTGGGGATGTGAAGGAGGCTATCAGGGTGCTGGAGGAGATGGTGGAGAGTGGATGCTTGCCTAACAAGTCGACATTCTCAATATTGGTTGATGGGATTTCTCTTTCAGGAGGAAAGAAAGAGGAAATTGACAAGGTAGTTTTGTTGGCCATGACGACTGGAGTTGACGGTGAATGGTGGGATCTTTTCTTAAAACTTGTTGTGGGTAATTTAGATGGCAATGCTTCTGAGCTTGATAGGATATTAACAGAGAATGCGGTGTGATGATGGAAATTCTTTGGGATATGCTGTCGTGTCTGATCTTTGGAAGGTCCGAAGGTGATGACAAAAGGGGATTGAATGCTGGGCACTGTTTATCCAATGTAAAGTCATTCTTATATGTTGTATACTCTCCAGTTAGTAAACTTGAAAGTGTTAATCAATTGATCAGGGACCATTTTCTTACTGGAATTTTGTGCACAATTTGTCTGATTATAATGGCAGACCATTATAGCTGCACATTGACACCAAGTTTGTTACAAAGTTTAATTGTAACTTATGGAAGGTTGACTATGATAACATGGTGACATGAGTGAGTAATCTGTCGTTATTTCAATTACTTCTGTCTATTTCCGAATTGTGGCATTCGTATTTTCAATCTCTAATTCATCTGTTTGCATTGAATTGCAGGTTATTTCTTTTGTAGTCTGCCCAAGACTGGAAATGGATGACTAAACAAAGGGAATTGATGAATGTTTTGGTATGTTGCATTACATGATTTCTTTTGTGACATGCTTAAAGAATGATATGGGTTTGGGAAATTGAGCCTGAGTTGTTTAATAACTTGATTTTACAGGTTCCAAATGTTTGACAAGTTTCATTCCATTACTGCTTGTTGAGTGAGTCTGTGTTCTGTTTGAAGTTGTACTAGTGAAAGATATTCAAATCATTGGATGGTTCAACTCTAGAACTGTTTGTATTTTCCATTTCCAAAAATGTATGTAAAAATGAGTCGCCTCTTAGTTGGTTTCCTAGTAAGTTGCAGCTATGATAGGCCACTGTGAGGCTGTGAGCTAGACTTTCTTGTTGATGCTATTCTTGGCTTGCTTGTAAACCTGTTGGAGAATGATGGCAATTACAAGTGATTCAAATGGTTTCTGGACTGGCAGTTGGTAGTGTTACACTAGCATTAGGAATGATGTAAATATAGGTAATAGAAAAGTGACACCAGAAGAAAAATGTTAGTATTCTTTATTTCTTTTCTCATGCTGCCCTATGGTTTAGCCTATCATCGAGTGCTTTTGCCTGAATATGTAATACAGTTGCTCTGTTGTAGCTGTGACTTGCAAATATTTTGTCAAGTCCAGGTCTTTCTTTACATTAATTTGATGATCCTCATGGAAAAAGCTTTTTAGAAGTAAGCTTATTTGTAAAGTGCTTTTTTTTTATCGGTAGGAATTGAAGACATACCCAAGGGTTTATAATAACCTATGCAATGTCCTCAATAAGTAGGAATGTATCCACCCTCAAATTTTATTTGTTTTACTTTACGTTATATTTAAAATTAAATGTTCTATATAATGCTTGTATATTGTTATAGTACTCCAGTATTTAAATCAAGGCGACATTGTTACTAATAAATAATCTCTTGGGCTCTCTTTTTTTCCGGGTTTTGTAGGAGTTTACAACTTTTTGTTCAAGAGTTTAAATTTGATACTGATGTAATTTTTTTCCCTATCATATGATGCGACATTGTTATGATGAGATTTTAACCTGAAAAATTAATAGTGTCATATGATCAAAATTGAGTCCTTGTTCCACACCAGCACATGATTTTACCTGGATTATTTTTTTGACATTTTGATATTGTATGGCCGGTGGATTATATCATTTAGACAATTTTGGTAGTTTTAATGAATTTCTTAGTCCTTATACAATAATAATGTTTGGTTTTGGTTCCTAAAATTGTTTTTGATTTTTGATAAATTTTATTTTTTCGGTCTTAGTCCTATCTTTTTAGTACCTCTCAGGGAAGGGAGGCATACGAGCGCTAGTTAAAATTTATTAAAAATTATTAATTTTTGTAAGTCTCAAGATTAAATCAGGTAATTTTTTAAAAATTTCAATTAATCACATGTTAAAAAAAAGTGTTACTGACATTTGTTTCTTTTATATATATGTGTGTGTGTGTGTGAAAATAGAGGATTGACTAAACAAAATCGTAATTTTAACCAAAAGAACAAATTGATTTTTTCACCACAAATATCTTTTAAATTTTCTGCATTCTTTGAAATGCACATTTGAGCCAATTTTGAAATTTTCATAGAACATTTTTTACCTGTTAGGTATAATGTAATAATATATATTTTTTATAAATTCGCGTCCTTAAAATTTAAATTTTAGAGATTACATGATCCCTTTCAGTAATCATTTACATTGATCCCTCAATTTCAATTTCCCCTGGCTCTAATGTGCATAATTTCTTGCTCCATTATTTAAATTTCATTTAATTATGTAGTCTTTTCAATTTCTATACTAACATTTTTCAATTCAGAATTGGCGTTGTGCTGTTCTCAATCCTCAACATCTCCAGCTGGGCTCTTTGCTTGTTTCTTTGGAAATTTCACCATACTTTTAAAACAAAATTGTAAAAGTCAAGTTGTTGCAGTTGAGATATCTAAGGCGTGGAAACGCTTCAAACTACCTCTGAAAAGGTTCAAACTATTTCAATTTGCTTTTCTTTTTTTATGTGTTTCATTAATTTGTTTTGTTCAAAACAAGACAAGTAGTCCAGTAGTCCTATATTATGTCATTGTCATGTACTACCACCACACATATTTTTAATAGGAGTGTAAAATAGGAGAGATCCTCTCTTTTATAATTTGTACACTGGACCAATAAAAATTGATAGTTGATTTGGCATTTTTGAAAAAATAAGGTCTCAATAAATTTGTCAAACCAAAGTGCACATTTTATTGTACATTATTAAAAATAAATAAATTTATATAAAGTAAATTTTTCTATAAAGTGAATAAATAGTAATGTATTAATATTTCATTCAATTTAAGGTACATGGTAATTTTAACCCATTACTAGTAATTAAAACTCAAGGTTAAATATTACCGCGATGTTCAATTTAAAGATAATTTAACTTCAGAAAATCTTTTTCTAAGATTAAATATGCTTCTTTCTACCAATTGTTTTTAAAATCAAACTAGTTAATGAACAAATGAAGATATTAGTTCACGATTTATTGATTTGATCACATTTAATTACAGTTGAACAGATTCTAATTTAATATATATTTTAATATTATATGTATATTAAATAATAAACTAATACAAACATAAAAGAAATAAGGCAAAATCTTATATTAATATAAAATAATTATATTATATGCTCTCCAAGATGGAAAAAAATCAATAATATAAGAGATTAAATAATAACAATTTATATGTGAACCATAGTCATAGGCTTTTTTCTTTTTAGACACATAGAGATTGACTTTTATAACTTGACATTAGGCCCTTATTTAATATAAAAAAATGTTAAATAAACATTTTAAAGTTAAAACAACTGATTTCTCGAATTTTCATAATCTATTTTGGACAAATTTGACTAGTCCATTGATTTTGAAATTAGTAGTTCTTTTGGGTTGAAAAAACAACAGTGTGAATACCCCAAAATTAACAGGACACGGTAGAAACTCTCTTAAAGAAATCGTATACCTAATTCATTCAAAAAATTTCCAATCAAATCAGCTAGTTCAATTTTTTAGACAATAATTCTAGAATGGCTTCAATGTTCTAACTCAAGTGATCCTTTATCAAAAGATCTTAGATAGACCTAAATCACTGTTAAACATCCTAGTACAGATTGATCTGTGTATGTGCATGTGATTTTAAAATCAACCACGCGTTTTCTAATTACCATAGACCCACTGCATTGTCTTTTACGACCCTTGTGCCTATCATTCTACGTAGTGTAGTTGAAGTTCATAGTATATTGTAGATTGCTTCTAGAATTGTCATTGTCACGCATGATTTGTATACATGTTTTGCTGAAACCAATTGGCAATTAAACAATTAGGGAAAAAATGTCACGAAGTATACTTTTTCTTCGAGCAAATTAAAACTTTGCTTTCAAAATCAATTTGCCGTAGATTATATATAAACAATCATTAATTTCAACAGTACAGAGTTTGAATTAAATAGGACAAGTTCTTAGACTATCAACCCTATTATATCCAAACCTACTACTTCCTGCTCCTTAATAGGTTGACTAAGCAATTTGAAATTGTTGGTACTCTAAAATCATACTAGTTTGTGGATCCTTCTTACAGCTTCTCATTGTTTGAAACCGATTATTTAAATTCTTGATGAATTTAGCGCAGAAAATAAGGATCTTTTGTCAACTGCATGCCATTTTGGTATCATTGGAGGAAAAAAATGGACGTTGACTTTATGATCAGGTTATGACAATGTTTTTATATTCCAAGAGAAAGGGAATATTTCCCTTGCAATATTAGATATACCACTGAAAGAAATATGATTGAGAGTTATCAAAACAGAACTGGTCCTTTCTGGAAGGGAATTTGAACTGGTAGCTCTTGATTGCCCCTAATTTTGAATCTTTGGTATTGAAAAAAAAAATGTTAGAAAGAGGTAACAAAAAAAAGAACTAGAAGGAATGCCCCAAAGTTTCAGTGCTTAGTTACTATAAGCAAATGCATATTTACACCAATGAACGCCATATTTTTCCCTCTAAGGAGATTATGACAATAGAAATGTCATCATGGTAATTGCGGCGTTCCCCGTGTGGAATATCAAGCAACTCATGGAACTCCATACCTGCAACAATGAAAATCAAGCTCACTAAGATTTTTTAATTTTTTTTTTCTGAGTTGCTCACTAAGATTGTTCTGACCACTTGTGAATTTCTTTCATTTCATGTTTAAATTTATTTCTTGAAAAAAATACTTATTTTAATAAAATAAACAACTTTTTGTTTTCTTAATATGTTTGTCTAAACTGTTTATGGTTTAAAAAATATTTGTTTATTTTGAGAAACAAATCTTATTTGTTTATTAAAAAAACAATTTTTTAGAAAGCATTTATTTTAAAATTGTGTTTTTTAAGTTTAAACAAACCTAACAGTTGAGGGAAAAAAAGTGCTTTGTACCAGCCTTTTTTGCTGCTCGACCTAGTGCTTCTTCAATGAGAAGTTGTGCAGGATCTCTATCCGGAAACATGGTAATGAATGACTCTACTTTGGCAGCAGCTTCTTCATTGGTGAAGTATTGGTAAAGTCCATCTGAAGACAGTATGAGGAACTTGTCATTTGTGCTGAGCTTGTGGTGGTGGAGTGAAGGAAAACATGTGATGTATGGAGATTCCCCTATGTAGCTGACCCTGAAAGTCTCTAACACTGCATTGTTTTGCTTAGGCTGCAAAATGGACCAACAAAATCATGCCATGGGTGAAATATAGTGGTCCATTAAAGTAGCAACTGGGGTGCTACAAAATTTTAAGATTGTTAACATGCTAGATGTGGTAGGATTGAGTCTTAACAAAGTTGACTTGTCTTATTATTATTACTTGTGAAGAATATAATCAATATCTATAATTCCATGTAACAGTAAAAAATAGGGGAATGAAACTAGCATTGCATGCTTTTATGCAGTAATAGCAGCAACAAAGCCTACAACACATTTTGGGAAAGGAGCAAAAAGCTTTTTAAGTGTGATTATAATCTTATAGTTGATCCAAAAGATTGAAACTTAAAGAGATACCTTAGAGTCCTACCAAAGAATCAAAGGTCGTGATTACAATTAAAGTCAGTTACATAAATTATATGACGTCGTTAAGTTCGGTTAACTGCTAAATTCTCCCGGATATTATTATTCACAATGAAATCTCCCATGAAAATGCTTTTTTTATGCAGAAATGTAAGTAATTACCTGCTTAAGGAACCCAGCCCCAAAAGCCCTTGTGACACTCAAGTGACCCTTCACCCGGCCTTTGGTTACTGCTAAAGGGTCATCAGGATGCTCCCTCCTGATTCTGTAAACCTCCTGAGATTCACAAAAGGTCTCACAAACTATGTCATATGAACTTAAAACACCAATTAACTTTCATTCATTCATTCACTGCTCAGAAAAACAAGTTGCATTGCACAAGCTACCTCTTTCACGTGAGTGCCATGGTCCATGGTGAGCTGAAGAGATTCCCCAGTGTGAGTGGCCAACGCTGCACGACTATCTCCTACATTCATCAAGTAAACTTCTTGACCCTTCATCAACATCACCAAAACACATGAACCCATCATAGCCAACACAGGGTTGTGACCAATCATCTCATCAACGGTCTTCATAAATGCATCTTCAGTCTTCCTCAATGCCTCGGAAAGAGCTTCTAACACATCTGAATGACTCAAACCCACTTTTTCACTATTTATCCCATTCATTCCCTCTTCTCCTTCTGATGCACATTCCAAATTTAACTCTTCATTTTCTATTGGATAGTTTTCTTTATTTTCACTTGAAGAACAACCACCATCAGCCCCTCCATTTCCATTACATGATAAAAACACATTCTCATCTAACTCCAAAGTGTCTGAATCCATAACCATGGATTCAAACTTGTTGTGACCACACAAGATCTCCTTGAGCTCATCATTCACAGCATAAAACAAATTGTTGAGAAGAAAATCAGTGGCATCAGGGCCATTAAAACCATCATAAATCCCCACAAAAACCCATCCATGATCCTCACAAATCACAATATGCACACGATCCTCACCAGCTTTCCCTTGTGCCCAATGAAGATTCTCACACCCCATTAGCACATCACACTCATCACCATCCAAATATTTATTATCATTATCACCCTCAGAACCATGCAAACTCATCTCAGCACTCAAACTAGTACTGCAACTTACTCTCGCATTAGCGTTATCATTTTTCTTTATTGATATTCTCCTAATACTTAAAAACGCTCTACTCAAAACCTTTTTCAAATCTCTTTTACTTCTCTTCCCCTTCTTTATTGCTACCTCAGAAGAACCTTTCTCAATGGACCCTTCACCGTTCATCACACTATCACGAAGACCCGAATACAACCCTCTTTCCGTGGAGCCTTCCACAGAGAATCCACGGGGCATGTGTTGATTTTGAAAAGGCACTAAGGTGGAAGTGAAGGAGCCAGAGCTCTCAAACGAAGCAGAGGAATCCAAAACGACGCTGTGTTGAAGCGAATCGTCGAGCGAAGTTGAAGGCGTGGCCGATGTGTTTGCACTCACAGTGGCGCCGGAGACCGACCGGAAAGTCAAGAGGGTGACGTCATCGTCGGAGAACCGGCACGTCTCAGATCTCACATAGCAGATGGAGTTTCCGAGGGAATTCTGGAGTTGCTTGGAGAGGAAGGAAGCTCTGTTCTCGAACCTCCCGGAGGCGTCGCCGGACGAACAGAGGCAGAGATTACCGATTCGGTTACCCATTGGTGAGTGAAAGAGAATAAAGGGTTCAAGTTTTGAGCTTTTTATGTGGGTGTGGCAATGCCGAAAGTGAAGCAACGTGCATTGCAGAGAGAACAGAGGAGACGGAAACAGAACAAAACAGAACAGAGCAGAGCAAAACAGGGTTGAATGCAAGGAACAGGGTTTTTTGCAAGAGAGGGAAGAGGGAGGGGGTGTTGACTTTGTGGCACTTTAAATTTTTAAAATGGAAATGTTGTTTTCTTCTAGTTAGTTCATGGCCGTTTTTCTTTTATGGTTTAATTGAATTTTCCTTTCTTCTGATGAGTTAGTTGACTATGAGTTTGAGTAAAAGGCTAGGAGAGACAGGTTTCTTTTTTTTTTTTTTTTGGAGTGGTGAGTTTGAATGAGGAAGAGTTTCTTTATTTTAGTAGTGGTGAGTTTGAATAAGGAAGAGTTTATAAGGGAGAAGGTGGTGTACTTTTTAAATTGAAATAGCAATGGCCATTAATTTGGATGCTTTTGACTTTCCAGAGTTAGCATAGAAGCGGCGTTGGAGGCATTTATGAAGATTCTTATTGCTACCTTCTATGTTTTATTTCTTTATAACTTTATTTAAGAAGCATGAATGGAATGCCTAGATAATTTGATTTTTTATTTGCAGAAACTGTAAGTAGGTATCAAACAGTTTATAATTGTTTTGATATGTAAGAATTGAAAATAGGTGTGAAAAGATTTATACTTTATAACAACAACTTGCAATCATTTAATCACCTAACATAAATTTTTTGGTATATTATTTGATATAAAGTTTTATTTTGTCCTGAATCAAAGATCATGATATCTTCTATTTCATTAGATAGAAAACTAATGCATGATTATTACTGACTTAAGAGAATTTTTAAACACAATGAGAATCAAGTTCAGATTCTCTTACTAAATCTTTCTCTCACGGTGAATATAACGAGATCTTATATTACTTGTTAATCCTATAAGTTTAATTATATGATATAAAGTTATTTTAATTCAACTAATAATTTGAATTCTAAATATACAACCCGTTTTGAATATTCTAAAAGAAAAATTTTGTTCATCCATAGTGATTTTATTTGACCGGAAGAGTTTTTTTTAATCTCCTTTCATTTGGAAGCATGAATGGAGAGATTTTCTATTATTGTCGATCTAATATTAATGATATATTTTATTCTCCTTATATTAAACAAATTGTCACTTCTTGTTAGTGATTTGCTTGCTTCATTGCCATGATTATTCGCATGTATAGATGGTGATTGGATGATAACGGATACAAAATCTTAGTCCAGACTCACTGATATGATATTGCTGAATGTTGAACAACAAATTATTAAAAAAAATGTGGAGAATCTGACCATGCAGTTGAACTATGAGATTCCTCAACTTCATGGAGACACCAAAGACAAAGCAGAATTTAATTGTGTCAGATATGTATAACTTAATAATAAATAATTTCATCATGGCATTTTGACTTAAATGAAACAGTACACGTGCTTGAGATCCAAGGCTGACCAAACAATACCTGATCTTGCAAGTGCAGATCTAGGAAAACTTAATGGATGGGGTGAACTTCTTCAGGGCTAAACGGAGTTTGTACACTAAAAAAAATTATCACTTTTGTTAATAATTAATCTTCATCACTTTTGTTAACTACATTTTGTTTTCATCACTAATACTATTTGTTAAGAAGAAAATTTAAACAAAAACTAAGTATAGAGTTGGACAAGTAAGGGTCCTAATAGCCATACACGAGTGATTGAAGTGAATATTACGTAACTACTTGAATTTCAGCTATCTTACTTCATATGATTTCGTGCAATAACCTTTCATAAAATTTAGATTTTTTTTTTCATTTATAAAATTTGAATTCAATGTCTTAAATAGTTTAAACCCCAATTTTACTGATACCACCTTAATAATGGTTAGTTTTTATACAATCTTAATACTACTACACAAATTCCAAAGTATAATATGCGGCTTAATTTGCTTCGGAGGATCCTGCTGAAATAACTTGAACTTTCTCAGTTATCATTATTATATTTCAGTTCTAATATCAATTATTTCATTATGCAATGCTAATAACTCTTTGGGGTAAACTTATATAGTCAAGGTAGACTGTCACATCAGGTGGAGAAATTGTATCGTGAACAAAAAAAAGCATTAATATCATCCAAGCTAAAAGTGAAAAACATTGTATATCCTACTGTACACATGCTATAATAAGTCATTTATTTTCTCACATATATATGACTCGAATTAATGATGCATTGGTGATTCACATGTCAATGTAGTTACTCATAGTTTAACTAACTAAACTTGGGACATTCATCTGTTTGACTGTACATGCAACTCTTAAAATCTCAATGGATACTGCATATTTAATCTACCTAAACAACTTTTCTTAAAAACTCATTACAAGTTTCTTTTAAATCTTGGGAAAAGCATAAGCTCAAAGATTAGATGGATGATCACAACAATAATCATATTTCCTTAGGTGACGTAGTCTACATGAATCACATAACGCATTCAGTTAGATGAATCCTAAAAGTAGATGAAATTAAATTATAAAAATAATAGGCTTTGCAAGAGGCAGCTATTTCACTCAATATTAGTCAAAGCAATGACTCTGCAAATAAATTTCTTTAAGTAATCTTTCCACCTCCATTGCCCCTTTGTAGAACGTAATTCTAATAAAACTTATTTAAAGCTTCATTCGAACTAATTTTGCTTCTGATAATTAGTTACCAATAGTATTAGAATTAGAAATTCTTTGCAAACAGGAATCTTTCATTTCCGAAGCTGTAAGAACGGAAAACCCAATATAAGTGATACACAGAACAACCAAAACAAATCTTAGGAAAAAGGGGGTGGGGGCAGAATTGACACCAGTCATTCCCTTTACTTCCATAAATTAATTACTTAGATTTTGCAAGCTATCTGGGACTTTACAGATTTGAAGTGATTGTCAAAATTTGCAAATTGGAGAAGCCAAATTCCACCCACACAAGGTGGCAGTCATACAAAGACCTTGAAGCTTCATGCTAGTGACATCATCACATGCATCCTTCAAATATAATCATAGTTTAATTAATTATTTGGTCACTATAAGTGACACTCATTTAAGAATCAATCCCTTAATGAAAAAAATGAAGTTTTAGTCCCTATAAGAATGTATCAAACTAAAACTCTAGTTTTTCTTGAAACATAGTAACGATAAGGACCATTATATTCTAATAAGGGTGTATAGGGACTCAAGTTTTTTTCATATATAAAGATTGACTCCTAAACGAGTGTCACCTATAGAGATCAAATAATTAATGATTAGTTGAACCTATAATCATTTCAATATAGTCGTCAAAACATCGATAAAATCAGCAACCACCAAATCTTTCACTTTGAAACAGACATCCCATATTCCTCCCTCCCAAACAATAAGTAAAACACCAGTACAATAGCATATTCAAGCTGAAAAAGAAATTAAGCTTCAAAAACTATTATGTGAACTAATATTGATTGTTGTGGTATCAACTCAAGTAATAGCAAATAAACAACATGATTGTGCAGTGTGTAGTGTACACTGACAATGTGCATTCTAAATTTCCAATCTGACAGACAAAACCAATGAAGCAAGCACCAAAATGATCATAAATCCTAACTCATTATTCTTGCATCACTACTGTTTGGCAGTGAAACCACTCTTTCAAGTTTCAAGCCAGACCTAAATTCTGAGAAATACGAGAAAATTTAAAAGGCTGTCCATAAGAGCAGTGATAATCTTTGATTAAGAGATGAATTGAATATGACTAACAAAGTATTCCATGCCGTGATAATCAACACTGAACCTCTCAACTGCTGAAAACTAAGACCATGGCCCTTAAGTATTTACAGGAAAAGAAAATAAGAAGATAAAATGAATTAGTTTTTGGCATGAGCTAAAATTAACTTAACTTTTATAGAAACCCATCTCATCTAACTTCTACAAAAGCTGAATTGCATAAGTTAATTTATTTTACCTTTTATTTAGTTCTCTTATAAACAGTGATAGACAAATTTTATTTAAACAGGGCCTATGTTTGAATCAACAGAAAGAGATAAGACAGAAAGATGTGAATGAAATGGAATAAAGTATAACAGATCATAATAGAATAAATCCTCCATTCCATTGTTCCAATATGCTATAATAAAATATTACAAAGTTCTCGGATAAGGAAGCGAGCAAAATAAATAATTATTTTTTATTTCTATATTACCTTTATTTTAATTAAAACTACTAAAATATATTATTTTGCTCATAAAAAAAACATTCAAACCAAACCTCATAAACCCATTGTTGAAGACGAAAAAACGTAAAAAAGAAGAGAAAAAAAAGAGTGAAATTAAATACATTCATGCCATTTCAGGTGTTGAAGTTGAAGTGGGGATTTTGAATGGTGGCAATCGCAGCACAGCTTCCTCTGTCTCAATTGGGTCGGATCTCAGTATCTGACAGAGAATAATAAGAATTAAGAAGAAGAAAAAAGGTTAATAATTTACAAAGAAAGAAGCACAAAAAAGAAACTAGAGAGAGAAAGAGTTTTTACAGGATCTTGAAGAACGGGCTTGGTATCATCCTTTGCTGGCTTGAAAGGAGGCTTGGATTTGGGTGAATTGTTGATGATGGTGTTTGGTTTGGTTGAAGATTCTGAACAACCACTCATGATGTTCATCGTTTTTTGTTGTATGTCACAATTACAACACTGCACTGAAGCTTTATTTGGGGCGTTTCCATGACTCAACCCTTCTCCAAACAATAATTCCCACGCTTTTCATATTATTTATTTGTTGTTTTAAGACTTTTAATTTATCTGAGAATATTTCTTATTTTTAAAATATTAAATCGATGTTTTTACTGGTAATACTTTTAGTTGTTTCTATTTCATAAAATTAATTCATTGTTTCAAATTATGTATTATAAAGGATATTTTTTTAGGGGGTCACCATGATATCAGATTCTACCAAAAACCTTGTCTGACTATCTTTAACTAAACCTATAATTAATGCAACTAATAATATTTTTAATACATATATTAGTTTAAACAATGAATAATTCAAAATTTAAAGAGTAATAGCATTAAAGTAACTAGACTAAGCACTCAGTTGGCAGTTTAATAATCAAAAAGTTGGATCATGTCATGAATCATGATGTCTTTCTAAAGATTTCTATTACAAATAAATTCTTTAGAAAAATAAAAAATTAGTCTTTAAAAAATAATAAAACTTTTTCATGCTGAAAAAATGATAGAATGGAAAGCACTCCCAATGGTAAAAATGTTATGGATGTCATGTTATCCTAGAGATCTACCTCAGGATTATTATACATGTCCAAATCGCAAACAATTTTACCTAAACAGGATTACTTAATTAGTTTCTAGGGGTTAAGAGATCTTCTAGAGGAGGATTGTCTATCAAGTAGGAGAAATGATGTCAGGGGAATTCAAAATCACACATAGGTAAAAGTTTTTTTCAAATTCTTAAAAACTTATGACAAGACAATATTGAGAATTTTTAATTAATAAAGCAAGTAATCTGACTCATCAAATCATATACTTGATATGCTTTATTTCTTTTATTTTAATCAAATTAAATTGTAGACTTAACATATTTACTTTTAGTATCATTAAAACATAATTTAATTACTTAACTGTAAAAAAATATAAAAATAAACCTATATAAAATTAAAAATTGAATCAAAATTATAAATTTATAAAATAAGAGAAGCGAAATTTTGGAAAAAAATAAGGAAATTAAAGTTAAAATTTTGCCTTTATAATATAAAAAAGAGTATATTTTGTTATTATTGTAGTTTTGTGATATATTATTACATGCTAAAAATGAATGCAGAAGTTTTAGTACATAATGGCACAATAGAAGAAAATTGGGATTTGTCACTGTAGAATGTCGGGAGAATTAAAAGGGTATTTGAGTTGAAAGCTCAATCATTAGATATAATTGAGATGTCATATGTAATTAATGCAACACCATCATATAGTTAGATAGAATATTTGATATTTTAAAATAAATTAATCCAACCATACAGTTAAAGATATAAATATAATACTACTTCTCGTGAGATTTAAAAAATAAATACAAAATATCAGTGCTAAACATTAGTGGAAAGAAAGTGGAGGTTGTGAAACTAAAACTTCCGAGATTGATTGATCATACAACTTTTACTCTGTCAGAAAAGCACAAGTTAACTTTTGCTTTACTTTTTTTTCCCCTTAACTGCATATGAACAAATTTAGCAAATTATAGTGAGGATAGTATCTTTTTCAAATAGTTGTTGCATTCGGTTTTCTTTTCTCTACAGCAAACGCTTTATCTGTTGCTGTTAGAAACAGAATGTGAAATTGTTAAATAAAATAACTCAGAACAAACAAAAATAGAGAAAAAAAAAAAGAAGACAGAATATTAGAGAGAATAGAATTGCATGTATTATTTTCAAGGGTAGTAGTTTATTTATAAATACAACGAATAACCAGAAAGTTACAAAAAAGTAAATAATAATAAAGAAATTCATAAAATATACTACTGAGATAAATATGAATAATCAAAATTTAATTATTCATAATAGGAATAACATGTATTTGTTTTGTTGATAGAGATGAGAAATTATTGATAATAGATAAAGGTTATGATGTAGGACCAAAATAAATATGAAACATCGTGTAAGAACTAATCAAAAAGATTATTTGGTCCACAGTCCAAATGGATTCGGTGCCCACATAGGACGGTCACACTAAACTAAGGGCCCACCGGTATACCAATGCAAGATGGTTTTTGCTACACCACCTTTTTTCCTACGGTATGACCCATTATTTTTTGTAATTATTATTTCAAAATTACCATTATTCCAATAAAATGAGTGTGATGTTATATCTTTTAGAATTTTTAATTTAAAATGTATTTATTTTTTTCAAAATTTTAATTCCAATGTGATTTATAAAGTATCTTTTAATATTTCTTTTTTTTAAAAAAAAAGTTTACAAATTACTTGTGGAATTAATTTTATGAACAAAAAGTTAAATAGATTCTAGGATTAAAATTTTCAATAATATTTTATAAATTAATTTCAAATTTTAATTTCTAAAAGAAATTTAATAAATTCTAAAATTAAATTTCTAAAAATGATTCAACTAAGCAATGGAAATTTTAGATAATAATTTAAAAAAATAAAGGATGGCATTTTTTTGTACAATAAGGACAATAAAATTTGAACTTAAGATGTAAACTACTCAAACCTCTCTCTGGTAATTCGGTAATTCCATCTAATCTTACGGAGTTGAATATAAGGACAGTGATGTTGAAAAAAGTAGTGCAGAAAGTAAAAACTCCGGTACAATATGCTAATCTTTGACTTCCAGGAGAAGAAAAAATAAAGCCCACGCAAATTTCTAAATGAAAATGTTTTTTTTTCTCAAGCGGCTTTTGAAATTGTATACAAAACAGGTTTTTACCTTGATGGCCTTTAATCCAACTCAATATATTAAACTAAAATAATTTCATCTAAAAGTGTTGTTTTTAGTCTATTCCTTTTCTTAAAAGATTTCATAATTTGCAATTTTGATATAAATTATTTAATCTAATTATATATAAATTATATTTTCTGTTTTGGACACCATCTCTATTTTAATCTATTGTTTTTTTTTCAATCTAAAATTCTAATAAACTAGTGCAATACAGAGTAGTCGTTTGAGAAGTCCAAGATCTTCTACAACGTGCATGATTGATGTCTACTGAAAACGCAAATTCATAATAATGTTATTTTTTCATGTAGAAAAGCTTGTAATTGATTTCTAATTACTAATGCGTGAATTCATTCTTTCTAATTAGCTTTTATACATAAAAAACAACCCTCAGCTAAAGTACCTCTGACATGTCTGAGAACTTTGATAGAATCATGATAATGAACCATTAGAGGTGAAGCTAATTAATAAGAATTGACTAAGATATTGCAGAATATAATAGAGATCAAATCTTATAATTGTTAGATATAAGAGACGATCAACAAGCCTAAGATGGACGGAAATATCAGAAAAAGGTTCCTTAATTATATATCCACGTGTATATTCTTTTGAGTTTTAATCACGAGAGTGGAACATGGTTTTGTAGCTAACAAGTTGATATATTATCTAGAAATAGACATTGGTTTATATTTTAAATAACATGTTATAAATCTAATGGTGCACAACAATATGCCAAGGGTGATGCAGATACTAGATAGGCCAAACTATAGTGTAAATGGATTGGGGTACCTTTGTATCCACATTTAATATATATTTTTTGCTGATAAAAATATATATTATCCATAAAAAAATAGTATAATAAAGTATCAATTAGTCTCTAATTTGCATGAAATTTTATAAACTCAATCAACTTTATAAAAATTCACTTCAATTCAATGGTTAGATTGTTAAATTCTGTAATTCATAAAAAAAAATCATTAAGTGATGTATGTGAAAAAACTTGACACGTATTATCAATTGAATGAATTAATTCTTACAACATAAAAATTGAATGAGTTAATTAGTAATGTATTTGATACTTAAAAATTAAATCTAACATTTTTTTAATTGATTTTACCTATAAAAATTCAAACCAATCTATTTATTTTACCTCAAATCGGGTCACATCTGCCCAATGTCCTGCTTCCATTACATCCACCCATTTGGATTTCCATAGTTTTTCATAGAATCTTAAGTAATAATCATTGCAATAACCATTACTAACTTTTGTCATCTTTTTTATTTCTATAGCCATAGATGTCTCTTAAAAAAAAGCAAGATGTTAAAAAAATGAATAGGCATATGGTTTTTTAGTGGCATATTTTTTTTGTTTTTTATTTTTCACTTTCTACTTTAGCCAATGATGAAAAGCAATTGAAAAACAGAAGCATAGGAAAATGTGAAATGGAACGTGTGTGATGGGTACAAGTTGCTTGTGGTGTATCATGTATGAGTATAAAATTTAGCTCAAATAACTTATCATTGAACGGACTTAGTTATACTTTTTTTTTTTTTTTATCTTTCTAATACATATATTTCGTTGTTATAAAAGTAGAAATGTTCGATTTCTGTAAAATTATCGTTGATTTTTCTTCCACGTAAAATAAAATTAAAATATGTTATATTTTTAGAACATAACAAGATTCGTGTAAATTTAAATTTGTGAGAATTTCTAAAA
Source organism: Glycine max (assembly GCF_000004515.6). Taxonomy (NCBI): domain Eukaryota; kingdom Viridiplantae; phylum Streptophyta; class Magnoliopsida; order Fabales; family Fabaceae; genus Glycine; species Glycine max. Next base: position 15,420,511 of record NC_038243.2, read on the forward strand.
ATCAATTAAAAATCATCACAAATTACAGAAAAACCATCATAAATTATAGAATAAAAATAAATACAAATACAAATTATGATGGTTTTTAACCTCAAACTTAAATCTTAAATATATTTTTAACCTTTAAAGATATGATTTTTTGGAGGGCAAAAATATGACCTTTCTTCAAAGTAGTCCATTTGTTTGTATTTATTATTAATTGTAAATATTATTTTTAGCACCAAAATATCTTGGCATAAAATTAAAACACACATTTTTTTTCTAAGGTAAACATTAAAAAAAGAACTCATTCCAAAAAAGTAACATGTTTCAAAAAATCCAAAAACATTTAAATTTTAAAATAATTCTAGTAATAGTATTTATATTTAATATTAAAACTCACAAATAAATGAGATTGCCCGTTTTATATAAAATTGGGATGAGTAAATATGTATGATACAATTATATAAGGACAATTAAGTATAATTATGTGTGCATGTTAAAGTTGATTTAATTAAATAAGATGCGTAAATTATTATAACTTTTTTTTAACATTTATACTTGCTAACACACCCCATATTCACATGATAATAGGAGGCATCTCTAATGAGTTGATATTTTTACACGAGAGTGATGAGTAAGTTTGAATTATGCAATCATAAATAGTAAAATTTAACAATCAATATTTATTTACCTTATTTGTAAGTGAAAAAAAATATTTGTATATATATTATAATTTAAAGTATAAATGAATTTAAATGAAATATTAGGCTGTGAAATTAATCATAAGATTCACAAATAAGAATCTAAGAATCTAGATGAATTAATTAATACCCATAGTGAAAAATAGTGGTCTCATTAAGAAAAAAATTGAAAACTCAAGTTTATGTTGTGCACTTTTGCTATGTAAGAGAGAGGAAAGGATTAAAATGAAATGAGCAAGCTTTATAAAAAAATATAAATTTAAAAAAAAAAAAAAAAAAGCAAGAGGTAGAGTAGAATGATTGCATGAGTGGCACATGGTGACAAATTCGAGACAGATATTTTCACACCTTTCCATCACATCAACTCTCCCCCGTTGATCATCATTTAATATCTCATCCAACGGCAAACAAACGTACATTTTAGAACATACCAGAAAATCCCTCTCTCTCATCAATCCACCCAAGTGATGAAAACGACGTCGACGTGGGAGAAGATCCGCAAACGGATTAGACGCGTCGTCAGATTTCGACACGTGTACGGTGGATGTTTCGGACTCTCTCCCCTCAACCGCTTTATAAATTGGGGTCGTGGCTTCGCCTTGAAACTCGTTCTAGTGTATGTGATTGTTGTGACTCGTTCTTCTTCGTCGTTATCTTCTTCTTTTGTTGTTTGTGTGTTTGTTTTTTCTCTCACCTGAAAATGTCTTGCTGCGGTGGTAACTGTGGTTGCGGAAGCGCCTGCAAGTGCGGCAACGGCTGCGGAGGGTAAGATTTTTGTTGTGTCACTGTTGCTTCACACTTCGAAAAATTGAGTTTTTCCGGGAAAATTTTCTTCTTGGGTTTTTTATGGGCTTTTTTGGGTACCCTTTTGGTTGAATTGCATGAAAAAATTATGCTTTGTTTATTCTTGCATGAGGACATTCTGATCACCTGAACCTTTGTTCTGCTTTACAGAAGTCAGAACATGTCGATTTTATAGGTTTTTGGGGTGTTTTGCTTGGCTTTTTGGGTACCTTTTTGGTAAATTTTATAAAAAAAAATAATGTTTTTTGTTTTATTCTTGCATGGGTTTCTACGAGTTCAATTCTGTTCACTTTGAGGTTCACTTTGAGGATCTGTTTTACTTGTGTAAAGATGGCCATGCTTCGTTCCTTATTTGGTTTTAGGGTACCCTTTTTGTTAACCTGTGCTTCTTTAGAAGCACCCCGAGGTTTTTATTCTCGGGGGAAAATGTTTCTTCTGAGAGCACTGGCGTGTGTTGAATATGAATTCACTTGATCATGTTTGGATATAAATCATATAAAATTTCGTACACTTTTAAGAAGAGAGAGACACAATTTTCACATGAGATGTTCATGTGAAAATTTATCATAAGAATCTTCTTTTGCTTTTGTGTAATTGTGTTATGTAAATTTCACTAATCCGTGTTTTCTTTATTCTACTTGTTATGCAGCTGCAAGATGTACCCAGACTTGAGCTACACCGAGTCAACCACCACCGAGACCTTGGTCATGGGAGTGGCACCAGTTAAGGCTCAATTCGAGAGTGCTGAAATGGGTGTTCCCGCTGAGAACGATGGCTGCAAATGTGGAGCTAACTGCACCTGCAACCCCTGCACTTGCAAGTGAGGTGTTGGAGAGCTAAAGCTTCAAGCAGAAATGGCCCTTAGAAATAATGATAAAAACTATATGTAGTTTCAAAACTTCAAAATTATGTAGTATGTATTATGTTGCACTCTGGTGTTTTGTGTCTAAACAAACACCCTTAGAATAAAGTGGTCATTTCTTGCCCTTGAGCAAGTTCAAGTGTTTTGGACTTGTGATGGGTGTGTTAAGGTCATGGTTGCCTTTTTTTTATATATATATATATATATAAATGTTTGGTAATTGGTCGCTTCTGTATAAAGTTCGGCTAGTTAATCTGAATTATGAATCTCTGCTTATAATATTAAACTAGTACTATTGCTGGAATAAAGTGTCTAGTTTTTCTGTTTGTTTTCTTTGCCATAATATGCGATTTTCCTCTTTGTCTTTCACAATTGAAGTCGAGGGTGCGAAACTTCGGCATGGTGGCAAAGTGGCATTTAGATGATAAATAGCATTTATTTTAATGGATGTGACTTGTGAGTATTGAAGGGCAGTGATGTAAGAGCATTTAATGGTTAAGCTCTTGTGAGAATCATGAATTTCAACAAAGAACTGATAAGAAGGATTATTTTAATGATGAACTGCATAAATTTAGAAATTTCATAAACCACTCTGGTTGAAATTTGAAAATATTCTAAAAATGTTTCGTTTAGAGGATATAAAGGGTAATTTTTCTTCATTTTTTCTTTAGAGGTTACAAATGCAATTTTTTATTATAAACAATGCATTATCTCAAAAACACGTGCTGAGGTCATTGTTGGTCCCCTTCTACTTTTGCTAAAGACTCATCAAGATTGTGATTTTCAGTTCCATGTGTGTGTTTCTGACTTGGATGGTGATGGATACGTAAACACGCTCGTGATTTGTGACTGATTAAAAAATTTGTTTTCATTTATATGAATACAATTGAGGCTTACATTATTACAGCAATTCCTTACGTTATTTTGTATACTTATTTTACTTTCTTTTCAACTCCTTCCTTTTCATTTCACTACTTAATTAATACGTATCGCACGCATTTATATCTTTTTTTCCTCTACCTATTTATTTCTCTCTCTCTCTCGTGTATACTTATTTTTTATGGTGTGAAACTTTTTCTTTTTTCACAATTCCTATTCTTATCTGATTCAAGGTCGTAATCATGTTTGGCAAAATCTTTTTTCCAAATAAGCTTAAAGAAAGTAATTCAGAATAATTTTTATAGTTATTTTTTTATTTATATATAGATAATGTTAAGTACTTCAAATTTAAACAAAAGGAATTATTTTCTGTTATTGAAATAAATATTTTTACAGCATTTTATAAATGATTCGAGCATTTGTATATCATTGTCAATCACACAAATTTTCTTTAAAAAATCATCAAAATGCGAACGAAATAACCTTCCACTGAAAAAAGAAGCAAGGGTGGCATTTTTATCATCTAAAAAAGGAGTTGACAAGCAGTTATGTGGAGAATAATTTGCTGTCCACTTTATAGGAGTAAGATTTCTTGGCTGAGAATATTGAAAAGGAGACTTTTTATAGCTTTTTTAATATTATAAAACATAATAATTTAATATGTTTAAATTTAATTTTTTAATAAATTAGAGGAGGCATCAATTTATTTTTTCACTATCAAATAATTTTCTCTCAAATTTATTGGTAAATTAAAATATTTTATCAAATAGATTTATTTAGGAATGATATTCTATATATTATATTTATAAATTATATTAACAAAATTATTTAATATTCAATTCATAAAATAAGAATATTTTGATTATATTCTTCTTATTATTAAATTTTGAAAAATTGAATATAAACAATGTAATATAATATTATAAGATAATGGTTTGATAAGTGAAATCAAAATTTATATAAAGTTGTTGATTATGCAATAACTAATTTAACTTACATTAATATAAACTCATCATAAATTATAAAATGTTTACTAATAATAAGTAGTTATCACATAAACGTTTAAAATTTAGAATATGATTAACTATATATACATGTACTATTAAGTATTAACTCATCAATCAAATTTAGTATATACATGTCATTAGACAATTTTATTTTTAAACCACTTTTAAAACTTGTACTATATATTTTCTTTTAATTCACAGTAACCGTTTTACTACTTTTATATTGTCATTTTCCCCCTTCCTATCACCCTTTTTTTTAATTTTATTTAATCACTGAATTTTTTTCTCTTTTTTTATTAAAAAAAACTTAAAAAGGCATGTGGAATGTCTCTCTTTCTCAATAATAATTTGCTTTATTGAAAAAAATAAGCTGAGAAGTCTTCGAGTCCCCCTCCACCGGAGAATGCATCAGTATCATGCGTTATTGACTTGGTCGGCACGAAAATCCGAGATTATGATGATTGACAAAATACACTAATGAAGTTTTTGTTCCTATCCTTAGATAGATATGACTTGTCATGCTAACAATGAATTCATGAAAATGATGTTTTTGACAAATTGATTTGAGTTTTACATGCAGTGTTAATGCCTAGAAATAGATTTTTACTGCTTCTTTGGATAACTATATAATCATTTACGCAAACTGGAAAGGGCATTAATTAATTGAATAATATTTTACTTTTTGATTAACTTTACGCTAACTGCTTCAATTGTAAATGGAAGTAGCTGATGTTAGTCAAATAATGAGTTAGTAGTTTTGACTTCATTAGTAATGTGCATTGTGATTTGTGAAGAAATTTGAGTCATTGGGAATTTTCTCGATCCCGCGAAAATTAATTTATATTGATGATGGTTAGGGTTCAAATTCCACAAATATTATAAACGATATCGCATATTGATAGACCAAATGAAGAAAAATGTTTAGTGTACATTTCATTTAGGAGTGTTAGGAGATAGAAAGAAAAAAGAGGAAAAAAATGATAAGCTTAATAAATGATATGACGGAAAAAGAAAAAAATAGTAAATATAGTAAGTAATATGATTAACTGTACAAGAACTGATTCAGTAATATGATAATATGAGAAAGAAAATAAGATAAAAAAAATGAGTGTATAAATATAATTTCTACATTATTTTTTTTAGTGTTTTGTGCAAGCAATTTCCATTCAACTTCGTTCGTAAAGGATGTGATAGGATTGGGAGTCGCCCAGTTGGGTTTGGGGGGCATAAAATTAAACAAAGAGGTTATGCAGTTAAATACAAAATTATCCGTTCTCAACCTAAATTGTCCACAGCATTTGTATTATGCATGGTATTTGAAGCTCAAGATTCATTTATAAAAATCGATTCTCTTTCCTTTGAATTAAGAAAATTAGTAATATTTGGTAAAAACAAAAAAGAAAAGAAAATTAGTAATACAATTCAACAATAAATTCATTTGGGATTTTGTATATTTGATGCATGATTGTTTAAATGAGGAGATAGAAGTTAACCAAAAACCTAAAAACAAATAAATATATAGAAATGCATTTTATGTCATTTTCATTTTACATTTATTGTTAATTTTACTACATATATACTTCCAATTCAATAAACTAGTTTAACATCATTTTAGATAAAATTAGTTTTTTTAATTAGGTTTCTAGCTTTTAGTTAACTTGCTTGTCAAATAATTAAAATCTCACCTATGCTGGTTTGACTGTGTGAAGTAGATCAATGAAACTCCTAGTCATGGGTAGACGGGTATATAAAAATAACCCTACCGAAAAGAACTCAAACACAAAAGTATTTAATTTTATGAAAATTTTGGCTCATGATAGAACACCATGGCATTACTCATCAATTATTGTACAGACTATCTAATAGATTAAGAAAAGGATAAATAGTCACTTTTATTTTTGAATGAGTAAGTTGTTAACAAATTACTGAAAGATGAAAATATAAAATTTAATTCTTGAAACTATAAAAAGTGCCACAAATATATTTGGTTGTTAACTTTTTTCTGTCACCGTTAATAAAATAGCATACGTGATGCAGAGAGACGAATTTGTCACTCAAATGATTGTCAATGTGATCATCTCTAATTGTCAATATATGAACATATTTGTCATATAATATTTTCTTGACTATTAGTCTTTCCACTCTTTGGGAATATGAATGGGTAAATAGTCATGTTATCCCTAAATGTGTAATTCGCTGACAAGTGCATGTGACAAATATATTCGACCGTTAACTTTCATCCGTCACCATTAATAAAATAGTCAAGATTCAAAGAAGTGAAATATGAGATATATTTATCTTTTAAGGTAATTTAAAAAAAATTTGTAATGATTGATATACCATTACAATGTATTATTTTGGTAAACTGGTACAATGTTTATTTTGGATAATTCCTATTATGACAGACAAATTATGATTAATAATCAATATTATTATGTTTGTTTTAAATTATGTTTGCTAATATATTTTTAAGTGATTATTGTAATGTTATGTTTGTAAAGATAAAAAAAGACAAAAATTTATCCTAAAAATATTTAGATCCAATAAAAAATTATTGACATTTTCGTCCAATAATAATAACTTGTTAACATTTTTGGTCTGAAGGAACATACTCATATGTAAGTTCAAAAAAAAAATTATTGATATTTTCCTCTATTAAAAAAATAGACATTTTCATTCAACAAAAAATTACAGACATTTACGTCCAAAAATGATATCTTATTTACATTTTTGTCCAATCTAGTCAGCTTGACCATGTTAACAATCATTTTAGTGACAAATTCATCCTTCTGTACCGCGTAGACTATTTTATTAGGGGATGCATTATTTGTCGCACTTTTTACACTTTCGGAGATTAAATTTTGTATTTACATCTTTTGAAGATGCATTTGTTAGCAAAGTATACATTTAGGGATAAAAGTGTCTATTTAACCTTAAAAAATGGAAAAAACAAAAAACTTTGGTTGTTTATATATTATGCAAGTCTACTTTTCTTTTTCCATCTCAACTTAAAAATTAGTTGTTTTCAACTGAACCATGAGAAGAATTAATGTGTGACCTACTTTTACCTGTCAACCAAAAGCATTAGAGATTGACGCTTCTCATAGAAGTTACTTTAATAGTTTATGTACAATTTTTGTATGTTAATTTTTATTTCAATTCTGTGGAAGGTAAAGAGTTAGACGTGGAGCTCATTTCATATAACTTCAATTGAATAAAAGTCATAAACAATGCTGACCACAGGCAAGAGAATAGTAGAAATAATTGACACCATGTTACAAGGATCACACTTTTTCAATGATGAGTAAAAAATGTATTGTGATTAGATTACAACATACAAGAACTCAAAGCAAACTGAATAGGTTGCTAGCTGCGGCAATGGTACAATGATAATAAATTGAAAAGAATAAAAATCACACTTGATGCCCTGAAAATAAAAGCCTGAGAATGGACTTCAACTGAGTATTGAATCTTCAGCTTTATCTTCAAATAGTGTTTTTGCAGCTTTTGTGAACAGGTTATGGGCCTGCCAAAAAGTGGTAAAATTTATAATTTTGTTCACACTTATTAGAATTAAGATTTCAGCTAATATAACGACTTTATAATATACCTGCTTGGAAGAGAGGCCAATCTTCTCCAAGTCATTTAACTACAAAATGCCAAAACCAAAGCATCACTAAAAGCATTATGCTGACTTAGTTCAGTATCTGTAGTGTAAATGTTCTTTATACTAACCGATTTTAGGGGACTTTCTTCTCTAAGGTCTATTATGTATTCTGCCATTTTCTCTCCTATGCCCTGAAGGAATTGAATCCCAAAAGTTACAAAATGAACAAAAATAAAAGAATAACGCATTATTCAAGATAAAAAAATAGCTCTTCATATGGGGCATTTTTGTGACACTCCTGCATGTACCTTTAACTCAAGTAGTTCCTCTCTGCATTTAAGAATTGAAATCAATGTTAAAACACCTTAATAGAAGGTTCACAGAATAGAAATACCAAGGAGAGTGTTTGCTCTACCTGCTTGCATTATTCAAGAAATCAATGTATTCTTGAACTAGACAGTTCTGCACATTAAAAAATAGGTAATGTGAGCATGGTGGTTCAAAAGTACATTTGTTAGTGGGGTGGAGTCAGATAACCTGCATTACCTTCAGTGTAGAACTTCGTGTGCTGAATTTGCCAAGTGGAGTGTCATTCTTTTGTGGCCCTTTATTAGTGGAGCAGGTTGCCAGAAAAGGTGTTTGTGATTCAAGGGGTTTCTGATTACCATTGATGTTGATGGGGGAGAGGGCTTTTCTTAAAGGACTTTGTGCTGCATCTTTACTCTTAATAGTAATTGAGTTCACTCCCTTGCTCAATGACTCAACTACATACAAAGACATGGTGATTCAAAGCTTTAAGAAAGCACAGGAGACTATACCAAAAGTACCAAACTAATTTTTCCCTATTTTATTGTCAAATAATGCAACTAATTTCAGGAATTTCACAAAGTAGTGGCATACCAGGTAGATTTTTGTATGATTTCCATGCAGGCTTATTGGCATCATGCTCAGTCCCTTTGTCATCATTTTCCTTGACACCAGATGGCGCATTCTGCAGAGCATTGAGTATTATTATATTGAAGAAAGATGCAAAGGTTTCATCAATTTGAGTGAAAATTTTAAAAATTATGAATATTATTATATTCAATAAAGATGCAAAGGTTTCTTCACTGTGAAAATTCAAAAATTTATGAAGACAAACAGTTCCTTGTTGCACTTTTTCTTGCTTCTTTTGATAATGCTTGTCTTTTTCAGTATGAATGATGTTGTATTTGGGTTATTGTACCTGTTATTAAATGTATTGCACTTTTGATTCTCACTTACCTCCATGCATGAATCAAAAGAACCTTCAACATCTAGTAAATTTCCAAAAGCTACAGCAAAGGCCCTGCTTACTCAGTAAAACAGATAGCTGTTAGAAATGTAAAGTCAACAAGAAAAAAAATTTCTGTTATTATGTATGCAAGAGTAGGACCACTAGTCACCTTTCATTAGTATGTTGAGCATCTAGGTTGATAGCAGTTCTTCCCCCCTTCTTCACTGAACTGTTAAAGGTAATGGATCTCTTAGCAGGGGTAACAATGGAACTGGGAGTTTTTTTCGGAAGTGGAGAATTTAATGGTCCAAGTCTTTGTGAACTCTTTGTTTTGCCTTTTGATTCTAGCCAAGCTCTCAATTTTGCTTCCATGTCAACTTTAACTTTTGGGGTCTCTTGTTTATGAGCAGAAGGTACAAAATTAGAAACATGCCTTGATCGAGCAGCTAAACTAACAGTATGAACAGATTCCTGGTATTCTCCTGGATTCTGAAATCAAAATACAAAAAGGCTTCAATAAATTTTGAATCAAATCATAGTTAACATAGTGAAGTAAACTAATAAGCAATTCTTTGGTCACTGCTGTGGTTGAACAAGGAATATTCAACTAATAAATCTCTTACTCAAGCAATTTGTTGTTATGTATCTAAAAATCTAGTGGACAAACAGAAATTGAGAAGAGAAGAACTATAATATCTCTAGCTTTACCAGGCAAGCAACCATCAGTGCACGACTTGTTCCGCCTAGAGAGTCCTGCAATATACGGGTCAATTTGCTTTCTCGGTAGGGTACCCTTGGTTTTTTGTTGTTCAATGCATATATCACATTTGACAATGCAAACAAGGACTGGTTTATCTTGGCACTCTCTTGGAGACGAATCCCTTCATTACATGTCCTTCTGTTGTCTTCATTACCTGTTTCAATCTTAAAACACATAAGCATATAACCACAAGTGCTTGCAAGACATCTAATCCCAATTGAGTATGGAACTAACCTGCCAAGTCTATGAGATTCAACTTTCCACATACAACAGTTCCAGTGCCATCAGCAGAAGGAGTGGACACAGATATCACAAGCACTCCATGGCTCCTACTAGAGACATCATTGAGGCCTGTATGTGCAACCTTGCGTCTCTGAACTCCACAAGAGAAAACATCTTGAAATTCAGACATTGTGTTTATAGAAACCTGAGATAGTCCCCGGAGGTGAATTTGCCCGTCTTTGTCATCCCAAACTGAAATCTCCTTTGCTTTGACCTCCAAGAGGTCGTAGCATCGGTCCATGTAGACTTCGTAGTATGAAATCTGTGCTGTGCAGCCAGTGCTCTGGCAAATAGACAGGATCGCGGACATTGCCAGTGGCATCAAGCCTGGTTGTTCCTCGGTTCCCTGCAACACCAAGCATCAGTTCATCTCAAGAACACAACACAACAAAGTATGAAACTTCAAAAAACATAAAAAGAAAAATTAAATAAAAGAATGTTAAAACAAAAAATTTACAACTAGGTACCACAAATTTAAGGAATCCAAGTCCCAAGAATGAATAAACTTCTTCAAATCCACCACCTCAGCCCCCATATTTTCTGGGATAGTATTTAGAAAAATATAACCAGGACCTTTGCTATTGTTAAGCATAAAAATTAAAGAACAATCCTAATCCTCACTCTCTTAACTCTAAATGTGTGTTTGGTTCTGCGTCAAAAAGCCCAAAATGTGGATCAAAAAAGTATAACTCAAAATTAACGGATAATACCTTGGATTTGGGAACTAAACGTGTGTGTTGTCCTACATAACACTAAACTAAACAGGCTACAAGTTCACATCAACAAGTAGGAGGTACAACCAATTTGAATTTTGAAGAATCTAAGAGTGGATGCACTTTCTAAAATCCTCAAATAAAACCCATGATCATGGTTTTAAATTGCATTCCATGACAACAATTGCAGCTGCAACATTCTAGTTTTTTAGATCTCTACAACCACACATGATGCAACCACAATTTAAAACCATTTCCATAATCCTTAGTTGCTAGTCTAATGTTCAGAACAAAAAAACCAGAATCTATACAATTGCAAAACCTCATGATAGTAATCCTAATCCTAAATCTATACAATTGCAAAACCTCATGATACTAGAAAAAACCAAACTAATTCATATATCTAGGAAAGAAAATTGTATAAAAAAGAGAGTCTACTACAACCCGGGTATGACATATTGGCATTGCAAATCACAAGACATTAACTTGCAATAGCCTCAACCCAATTTAAAACCCTGACGACAGCAAACAAAGCGAAATAATGGTTTCCTGAAAGATCTCACACTCACACCTGCATGGTGTATGTCTTCCCACTGCCAGTAGCCCCATAAGCAAACACTGTGGCATTGCATCCGCTGAACATTCCCGGAATCAAGGGGCTTACTTCTCGGTGGAATATCTGACCCACATTGTTATCTTCATGCCCAAAGAAAGAGTCCAACTGGTAGCACTCGTTCCGGCTAAGGCACGCAAAACCAAAATCACAAAAACAGTAAGAACCCGACATGGCTAAAACCAAAATTCACCCACAGAAAAACCAAAAGGTGTAAACTTTATTAAGACCTGGTTAGTGGGTCTTTGAGATAAACGGCAATCTCGTCCTGCGGAGACTCGGAATCTTGATCGAGGACGGAGATGCACGAAACGTCGCCGTTTCTTGCAGAGGTTTCGTGTGCGAGGAAGGGTCTGACCCTGACAATGACCCTCACCTTGGAAACTGAGATTAGAGCGTTGGGGAGTTTCTTGGGAGTGCAAGATTTGATGGTGGGTTTTGGAGTAGCAGCCATAGAAGACAGAAAAAAAAAGGTTTTTTTGAGACAGATTGACAAGAGTTGTTGAAGATTTTAATGTGGGTGAAATCCAAGTTTGAGATGATTAGAAAGAAAGAGGGAGGGTGGGGTGGGGGAGAGGTTTTTGAAAACACATGACCGTTGGGTTTGTGAATTTGAGAGACACTTTTCATTTGAATTTGACTATCATAGACTATGGTCCCCTTTGTGGGATCCACATACTATGTTAAGGTTAATTAATACTAATACTCGTTTTTAACAAGATATTTATCTTAAGGGTAATAAATAATATCTCAATTTTAGGATTACTCCAAAAAGAGACTCAATTTTAGGAAGATATTTATATTTTTAATAGGTAGGTAAATAATAAGTAATTAACAAATAAAAAAGTTGATTGAAAATTTAAGGTTTTGATAATACTAGTAAATGATATATTTTCTAATGAATGTATTTTTTTATTCATTTTTATTCTTTAATCATTGTAGTGTAGTACTTTCTCTGTTTTTTTAGTAAGAATTAACAAATAAAAAAGTTGATTGAAAATTTAAGGTTTCGATAATACTAGTAAATGATATATTTTCTAATAAATGTATTTTTTTTATTCATTTTTATTCTTTAATCATTATAGTGTAGTACTCTCTCTGTTTTTTAGTAAGAGTGTTTTAGACTCTTTTAGTCTTTCAAAAATAAAAGGCTTTTTCTATCTTCCCTATTTATTAGGGACAACTTCTCATACTTTCTACTCATTCTCATATCTTGATTGATTATCTCTGGCATTTGTTTTTCTCTCTCTTTCTCCTCTTTCTTCTCCATTTCACATTAATTAAACCATTTTGCGTGATGCTTCACTCTTCCTTTACTGCTTACTCTATCTGCTCTCTAAATACACTTTTTATTTTTCACCTTTCCTATTCCCCTTCCCTGTGTCGTTTGGGTTTTCTTCTTTCTCACTTGCTATAGCAAAAGATGGTGGTATCTCATCGAGGGTTCGACCAACCATCATCCGATTTGGACACATCGATGATGATGATGACAAAGAAGTTGATGATGCGATAGTGGTTGAGGAGTCGCGAGAGAACAACAACGATGAGTCAGAGTACAATTACAATCATGTTGTGTATCAAGATTCACAAAGGTATGATAGTGAGAATCTTTCGCTTGAAGACTTGTTTGATAATGATGGATTGACTCAAGATAGTTGTTTTGAGGTCAGCTCTAAAGAGAATAGAGAATTCATGACAAATAGAACAGAGTCTTTGAGTGAGGTTGAAAATGGAGCATTTGGAGAGTCTCAAAATGAAGAAGCAATGAAATCAAGAGTCAATGAAATCCAGAACGAAGGGGTGGAAGAAGTAAAGATTGAAGATCTCAAATGTGTTTTCGATTTGAATGAAGTCCCAATTGAAGGGTGCAAGTAATACTTGTCTGGCTGCTTGTGACTAAGGTGTTGAGTTGTCACCTCATTGGTTATAGTGCGTTTCAATTTGCCATTGACGCTTTTCTCAAGTAATGCAGTATATATTGTCCATCTTTACTCATTCGATAAGAACTTTTTTTCCTTACTGTAGCATCTTCATGTTATACATTAACATTTCCTAGAGAGAAAAAAAAAACAAAATATTGGTAATCAAAACAGAGAAAAAAAAACCACGAATCTATGCTGTTAATTTGACTCACGAATACATGCTATTAATCTGGATCACGAACACATGACTCAATCACTAACACAAGATAACTTTTAAGTTCTAACTATCACCAACAAATAAGCTTTGAACAAACAAATCAAATTTTGACCCAACACATAAAATAAAATAGATTGAGTATTTTAACAAGAACATTATATTCAGCATATCAATCTCAATTACAAAAGCGTGTTTCAACAAATGAGAAATATCAATACAGTTTGTGCAAATACGTAATTTGAAGGCAAAAGAACACTAAAACAGAGTACCAGCATTGAAGACGGAATCAGTGTCATCGCCCGCATTGAGGAAGGAATTGTTGGAAAAATAATACAAAAATAAAGAAAAATAAATACGAAGAAGATGCACCATCTTGAATTAAATAACAAAATAACAGTAGCAAAATAAATTTAATGCTGGTACTCTTACAAGATACGACAACCCGTTGGTTCCGATCATGTGCAGCGAAAGGATCCCCGAACCTTCTGAACACCAAATATTCTTGTTTTCATAAAAATAAGTTTTGTTTATAGGAAAAAGAAAGAGATAATTTTTTGGGATAAAGAAACCAGACACGTTCTGTATTCTTTTCTTTTTTAGTAAAGAGGAAAGATATATATATATATATATATATATATATATATATATATAGGCATCTTGCAACAACAAAATATGACGTTACAGTTGTCACAACAAATGTAACAAACTATTTGACTCATTAAAACAAAATCTTAAAAAAATCTAAAATAAATATTTTATTTTATAAAATAGAATTAATATATTTATAAATTTTAAATTAAAACACCAACAGGAATTAGGGTCATCACCCGCATCAAGTACAGAATCAGCGTCTTTTCCTTCATTGAGGATGGAATCAATGCCTTCAATATCTGGATCATTGTTAGCATCTAGTTGCAAATAATCGAGGTTCAGGTCAAACAAAGGATAATGATGATTTCCATCCGTATTGAGATCAAGAACAAGAGTGCCATCGATCGAAGATCGAACTACCAATGGAATTGTCGCTTGCCTCTCTTCATCAAGTTCTTTGTTTTGATATTGAATTTCATTAACCCCTTTTATGTAAGGAATTTCATTTAGATTAAACTGATAGTTATTGGAAGCCATACTACTCTTTTGTTGCAAGATGAAACATAGGACCCAAAATTTATAATGGTATGCTTTCAAATTTTGGCTCCAATTTTTTTGGCTCAAAATTTTCACTCAAATTTTGCCTCTAAAGTTTTTTTCTGAGTTTAATTTTTGGTTCCTCATTGAATGATTAATGAGTTTTGATATGAGAAAAAGAAGAAAGGTTTTTAGTAGCTCATGAAACAAAATAGAGTTTTTAATGGAGAGAGAGATTTATTTTCGTTAACTACACGTATATTAAATGAGAGAGGAGAGAGTTTTTTGTTTTGTTTTTGGATTCCTCCTTCAGTAGAGTAGCAGTTGCCTTGGAATTCTGCAATGCATTTATTTTCATTATCACTCCTATAATTGGAGTAATTTGATATTTTACTTATTTCAAGCCTTTAATAATTTCCTTAATTAGTGTGCAAAAGTCTAAAACGACTCTTGTTAAAAAATAAAGGGAGTAGTAAAAATTAACATAATCCGTTGTAAATACTACTTATTCGGTAAAATTTTACATAAATCTTATCAAATAATATAAGTTTTTTTTTTTTATTTATTTGATAAGTACACTATTTGTTAAAAATTATCTAATGAGTGTAACTTGATTGATTCCCACGAATCAAAAGAGACAGAGAATCTTAAGTGTAACCAAATCTTGAATTAAGAATTACTTCCATAATTAATCCAAAGAATTAAAATTTATAAAAATATATTAGAGTTTTATTAAGAAGTCAAAAATCCTACTATGATTAAAAAAATAACAAAGTTTCACTCGAAAAAAGTATGTTAACATTTTTTTTCCTTAAAAAAATAACTATACCTATAAGACATTTTTATAATCTCCCAAATCTCTCAAGTCAATTTCTTATTTACATATTATTTATTTATGCAAGTGTTATGTCATAAATCAAAATAAAGTTTTTAGAAGTAAATCATGTGTCACATGTCACTCCCACAATAATTCTTTTTCCTCCAAACTTTAAATTGTACGATTTTTTCTTCTTCTAATTAACATATTTAAAACTTCAAGAATGATATTCAAAGGTTATTAAGATAATCAAAGCAAGTAAGATAATTATTTTATTTACATGTTATTTGATAGTATTAGATGTAAAAAAATTGAGAGAATCAAGGTAATATTTTGTTTGCATGTTGTACGCGTCTTTTGAAGCATAAGGTCGTCAATGATAACATGATAAGGTTGATTAGGATAACATACTAATTTTCTATACGATAAAGTGGATATTTTCTAGCAAGAGAACAAAGGAACTTTGAATTATTCTCAACTTATTTGGGAGATTTTTTGCCTTATCCTAGCTATTCTAGGGGAGTTGCTACGTGCACCCAGCATTATTCCCTACTTGTTGATGGATTTTCAAAGGTATGTTTTTAGGTTAATTTTTTTTAATAACAATGTTTAAATTACTTACATGTGTATGTTTGGTTCATTCAGGTTAGTGTGGACAAGTGGATGGATATAACAGACATGGGATATGTGATTGCTTCACGGTATAACGTAATCCTTATATCGTTGTCCCAACAACAAAGCATGACATTTTTCCCTCTTAGAAGTCAACCACCACCTGACTCTTCTGGCCACCGCATCATATGTGTCGGTCACGTGTTTGGAAATCATTTTGTTCAGGTACATTGAATATAGTTAGTGTAACAATTATGCAATGACTTCGCTTGTTCGTTTGGCACGGTCAGCGCATGATATAATGTTTGTTCATGTACAACAGGTTTATTTGAAAGACCATTGTCCGTTGCCGCCCCCAGCGCTGTTGTGGTCAACCAATTGTTATTCTCAGGCAAAGCAATGGGCAATTCCATATATTAGTAGAATGCAGGAATACACAAGCTTGATGTCATTCAAAACACACTATGTAGACCTAAATGAAGACTAAACATTCATTGTTTATTTATTTGTATTCATTATGCGATATAATTCGTTGTAACCCGTCACTAACCAATTAATATTATCAACTACTCGTTTGGTTAAGCAAGGAAATTGTTGGTCCAACAAAAATCATTTACGCGTACAGCATACATCATTGTCATAATTGACAACACATAATGACATGCATGCGTGTTACAGTTTGAGCGTGACAACACATTGGTTGACTTCAGTACACATTTTGAAACTAGCAGTCGCTCAACAACACATTGGTTGACTTGACTACACATTAGCGACAACACATTGGCTGACTTGACTACACATTTACGCGTGTCTATTTTTTTGTAAACAAAGTTAAACAAAGGCTCGGTCACAACCATCTATATATATGGCAGACTAGGCTACTAAATCACACATTATCTTGCTTTCAAATAATCTCCCAACTGATACACAAACTATGGCATTTCTAGGAGAAACTAGCAGTCAGACGATTGTCAACTCAAGGTTGGCTTTCATTTATCCAAATGGATCGATTATTCACAATGATACTGGGGTTTACTTCCAAACTTCAACTCCGGTGCCCATTCGAGTACCAAATAGGTGTGATTTTGCAAGCCTAAAAACCAGAATACACAATACCCTTCAGCTATCCGACAAACAATTTTTGGATGAAATTCACTACCGGAAGCCATTCACCGATACAGGTAACCAAATTCGCTTTGAGTGTATCAAATTGATAAATGATGACGATGTCAACACAATGTTAATGTGTAATGATCAATTTTCTTGTGTTGGTCCGATTGAGTTATTATGCACCGTTGGAAGAACACCAGATGGAATAATAAACTTACTTGAACGCACTATGCCTCGTATTCATGACGCGATCCTGTATTACAACGGCAAATGGAACATGCCACGGCAGAACAAATTTGTTGGTTGCGCGTTCACAGGAAAAAATCCTAAGAAATTTCAAATTCCTTCAACATGTACCATCGATGAACTGAAGAATTTAATCAAGCAAGTTGCACCTAAAGGGATCCCCCCTCTTGGAATTCACGAATCACAAACGGTAAGACGATTGTTTTTCCGCCAACCAGCTCGGTTTGAGTATTCAGATACGGTTATAAAATATGAAATAAATGAGCTGATCACCAACGAAGAACTGCTGAAGGTGTTAGTACAATCTAACTACTGGAAAAAATATGGACCAATAGAAATTTTAGTTGTCTTTACTAAATATGTTGAAGACGAGGTCAGTGGGACGTCGCTAAACAACTGAATGTCATGTTTAATTTTTTGTTTTTTTGTTGATGTAACCTTTATATGTTTACGGCGTGTTTAATTCCCATAATAAAGTTGAATGCGTTGTTTCAGTGGTCCAAAAATTTAATTGTTAAAAGGGTTCATTTCGTAGTTTTTTGGATTTTGAGACTTTGTTTTGACGTGTTAGTTGACGGAACTGGGGAACGGGACTATTTTTTTTGGATTCTTTGACGTCCAAACATGAGAAATGGCCGCCCTCCATTGTCTCAGGGCACAGGCACACCCACGCAAAAAAATCCCAAACATGGGTACTTGAACATGGAAAAAGGGTTCACTTATGAATTATTAATCATTTTAAAAACTTTTATTTTTTATGTAATTCTTACAAACAAAACTCATGATTCTAGGTTCCCTTTTTTTAAAAATAAATTTAAAACAACCGTAAACTTCGCTTAAGGACCACAAACAATCGGAATAACAAACTATATTATAAAATAATAAACTGTGCAAAACACGCCAACTATATTAAACAAAAACTGTAATAATTACAAATATTCATGTCAACTACAACACAACAATATAAATACAATGATCAATGGTCCGTGCGGCGTCTCTGACGAGCCCTGACCGTCCCATCAGCACTGGGTCCCCCTCTCGCGATCGTCAGGCAGTCCTGCATAATGTCATATAACTCTGTGCCTGCAGTGACTATCCTAAGGTTGAGCACACGCTCCAACCTCTGTGCAATCGCCTCATATCCCTCGTAATCATCCTGTCAAAGTCAGTAAAAACATTTATTATGAAATTCAAAATAAACAACAACTCATAAAACATTAAACGCGCAAATAATCTTACCACATATGGAGGGGGGTCAAATGCCACTGGAACCTGGGGGCTGGGCGGCTGTATGTAGTCCTCAGGGTCTGCAGCTGGTGCATCCCTCTGCTGGTCAGCTGCCTGGGTCGGTGTCATGAAAGGGTGAGATATGCGGAAAAACCACTCAATGTAATCCGCAGATACCTGCCCAGGCACTAAACAAGGCTGACCCGCAGGTAGTAAGTGATCCGCAAACTCCATCCACCTGTCATCTATCTGCTCCTGTGACAATCGTGCACTAACAGGCGGCGGAGGGATGCTCTGGATGTAACCGAACTGGCGTACCACCCTCTCCGGTCGAACTGCGACGATCATAGGACCCCATCTGAGCTGACCCTGGAACGATGAAATCTCCTGAAACGCCCTAACACCCCGATGCTCCGTGTACGGCAACCAGGACACATCTGTGACGGTCAAACCATCACAACGTGCCCTGTAGGGTGCTCCTGTGATGCCCTTCATGTGCGCCTTCGACGTCAACCACCGGGAAGCACGTGGGGACATCTCCTGGTATGTGTCGTCAGTCACGCACTGATGCACACTAGGGAAGTGCTCATAGATCCAGCACTACACAATAATTGAGGTTAACATAACATAAAAACATGTTTAAATCATAATCGAACCTAACATATTAATAAACACAAAATTTACCTGAAATAGCGTCAAGTACCCCGCAAGCTGTCGGGTGGTGGTCCTACAAGCCTCATCTAACTGGTCGTACATATGAACCAGCGCGGTAACCCCCCAAGCGTAACCACCACTATGAGCGAGGTCCCGGAAAGCGTCAAGGTGGACCACATGCACGTATGTTGCACTCTTATTAGCAAAAAGAGTGCAACCGACAAGGTGCAGCAAATAAGCGCGAGTTGCGACAATCCACCGCCGGGCCTGACATCTGGTCTCATAAATGTCACGAACCCATCCTAATCGTACATATGCTCCACGTGTGAGCGCTGTCTCGGCTCTGGCCTCCTCCGCAGACACTTCCAGCAACTCCGTGAGCAAGAATCTGGCCTCCTCCGTAGAAAGAGCGTGGAAACTGTGCAAGGCGCCAGTGATGGGCAAATGTAGAATGGACGACACATCATCCAATGTGATCGTCAGCTCTCCTACTGGAAGGTGGAAGGTGCTAGTCTCACTGTGCCACCTCTCCACAAATGCGGATATAAATCCAGGATCGCCAGTAATAACTGAACAATCTATCAGTGGACTTAATCCTGTGGCAGCCACCAGGCCTTCAATCTCAGGCACTGGCCTCCCAATCAGTGTCAGCTTCCTCCCATGTGACACTAACTTCAAATCAGGACGTTCCTGATTTGAAGTACAAATTATACAATTATTAAAAAAAAATTAATCATAAACAAATAAATAAACAATGACAAATAATTAACAAATTAAAATACCTGTCCACTCCACACGGCATGTGCAACATGCTCGGCAAATGATGTGAGCACTGACGGGTCACGTGGACCACCAGGGAATCCCTCTGCAGCATCATCACCATCTGACCCCTCACCACTATCAGCACCTTGTGCGTCCGCACGCATCTCAGGTGCCTCCGTAGGCTGCTCAGGGACATCATCAGTCATGTCAGCGACGTCCTCAGCCATATCACGTCCCTCCGTAGTCATCTGATGAACGCGTAGCCTACGGGCTGAGGCAGTAGGCCTACGCCTCTCGGGAACATCGCCAGCATCCTCGCCAGCAGCTCTATCTCTGCCTACAAATCTACCTATGGCACGACCTAAACCTCGTGTTCTGGCCATGATCTGTAAATCATGTCGAACACGTTTTTTTTTCGGTCAAAATATACACAATTTTCTTTATAAAAAATCAACTTTATTTATAAACAAATAAGACTAACTTAAATCAAATCATTTTCACACATACACGACCTAATTTTAAAAAAAAAAATTAAACAACTTCATTTATATAAAAAAAACAACTAATGTAAAATAAAATTATTAATAAACATGCACAACTTAATTTTTTTTTAAAAAAAATAAACAACTTCATTTATATAAAAAAAAACAACTAATGTAAAATAAAATTATTAATAAACATGCACAACTTAATTTTTTTAAAAAAGAATTAAACAACTTCATTTATAAAAAAAAAAAAACAAAACTAATATAAAAATAATTCATTACTAAACATCCACAACTTAATTTTTAAAAAAAATTAAACAACTAATGTAAAAAAAAATTATTTAGTAAACATCCACAATTTTTTTAGTAAATAAAATACTTCATTTATAATAAAATAAACTAATTAATTATAAAAAATTAGTATTTTTATAAAACTTCCAAAACACACAACTTTAATTATAAAAATAGACAACTTCATTTTTAAAGAAAAAACACTAATTTAAAAAAAAACAATAAACAAAAACAAACACAACTACTTTTATAAAAAAAATTAATTTACAAATTAATATTTAGTAAAAATACACAATTTAAATTATAAAAAAAATATGACATCAAAAACCCAAACTTCATTTTTCATAAAATCTAAAAAACAAAATAACCAAAATAAATAAAATAATTCATTTAAAAAAAACAAAACAATTTCTGTTTAAAAAATTTTTTAAAAAAAAAAACAAAAAAACCACTTCCGGAAGAAGTGGTTCTTCCGGAAACACTCCGGAAGAAGGGTTCTTCCGGAAAGGTCGTCCGGAAGTTTGAAACTTCTTCCGGAAGTGCGAGTCTTCCGGAATTCTTCCGGATGAACCACTTCTTCCGGAAAGTTCCCGGAAGACGTTTTCCGGAAGTCTTCCGGAAGAAGTGTTCTTCCGGAAGACGTTTGGTTACTTCCGGAAGAACACTTCTTCCGGAAACTTTCCGGAAAACGTTCTTCCGGAACTTCCGGAAGAACCCCTAAGGGGTCTTCCGGAAGACTCCTCCGTCAGCGATTTCCGCCATTTTTTCCGGCGTCCTCTCGTCTTCTCCCCTCTCGTCTTCTACCCTAGGTTTCGTCTTCTACCCTAAGGTTCTGTCTTCTACCCTAAGGTTCCACTAACCTAACGTTACACTAACCTACCCTAATGTAGTGCATAACAAAACCAAAGCTAAGAAGAAGGCCACCTACCTCGAAAGCAAATGGGTCCAAGGGCTGTCGGAGAAGCTCGCGGAGAAGAAGCTTGTCGGGGAAGAGAGAAGAGAAGAAGCTTTTTGCGAAAGAGACACAGTGAGAAAAAGAGAGAATGCTTCCGGGAAGAAAAAAAATGCTTTTTATTTTTTTAACTGAAGGGCAAAATTGACCTTTCATTGAATTGCTGGGTGCACCAGCAATATTGCTGGGTGCACCTAGCATATCCCCTATTCTAGGTACCAACTGACACAAACCTATTGGACTAGATTGGTTCCATGTAATCGATATGGGCTTATTGGGCTAGTCTGGAATAATTACCCCTTAAGTTGGTAGTTTATGTTGACATGAAGTGTTGACTTTTTTATGCACCTCCAACATCTTGAAATGCTTCACTTTATCCAATTATTGTTTTGTATATGGGTTGAAGTATGAATCAATTGAGTTATTGTAGTTAACAATTAAAGTTAGACTAAATGGTAGAAATTAAGTGAACGAGATCAATCCATAATAGGAAAAATATGTTTTTAGTGATTATATTTTTGAAATCTTATTTTTAATGTTTGAAGTTTCATATAATTTAATTTAGTTTTTGTACTTTACAGAAAAATTATTTTTAGTTTCTTCCCACAAATTTTTCATAAGTGGCATTAACTGTTGTGTGATGTAACAAACAAAGTGTGTATTTTTTATTTTTAAAATTGATTAAAATAATGTGGAAATTTGTTTTATTTTTTTAAAAGAAGTTATTAATATGTCCGTATTAAACACATCGAACGATAACTTTTAACAATTTCATTTTTATTTTTGTTTCCATCTTTATTCTTTAATAATTATTATAAATTTATTTTTACATCTTATTTTGATTTTGTTCATTTCTTAAATGTTACTTTCATGAATTCAGATGATAAATAAATAGTGTAATCCATTTTTTTATGTAGAAAATAATGTCAATGGTGAGACATTAAAAATATATTTTTAATCACAAAGACTAAATTAAATGATGATATGAAACTATGAGAATAGCTAAATACAAGATTTATGAAAATATAGGAACTAAAAACATTTTTTTTCCATTTATAAATATTAGAATAGATTAACTTGACAACTTAGTAGTAAGGATTGTGTATCTTATGTTCCTAATTTTTTTTAAAAGACTAATTAGACAAACTATAATAGTGACTTTGTTAGAAAACTCTAAGTTCCATGTTTTTTAATTAATGGGAAATAAACACACAAAGAGAAGAACAAAATTAACTAAATCTAACAAAAGGTATGCCTAGAGTAAATTATGATAATCATTCCTATGGTTTGTTTTTATTATATAGAGTACCTCTGCTTTTTTTAATCCTAAAAAAATCTTAATTATTGATTTTTTTTCATTAATCACCATTTAATATATATTTTTGAGTTAATTGTAATAATCATGTTTATAATTTATTTATTTTTATCGACAAGTAGCTTGTGTATAAGAGCTTGTCGATAGATGTTCCAAAGATAGAAAAGAGCATTAGATATATCTCCCTCTTTTGCAAGTCAGTTCACACAATTGTTCTCATTTTGATGCCTATATAAAGACCGGAGAAAAAACAGAAGTTAACTAAGCTATCATATTGAACAAAAATTTCATTCTTTGAAGCAATAGTCTCTAGACGAAATACCTTAAGCTTAAACACTTTATCCTTTGTTTTGCAAATTTATCTTAACTTGTGTTGAACTTGTACATGCTCACTTTTGTAAGTTGATTTTTTGTAATATTCAAGGACTTTGTTATTTGTGAAAGCCATATCCTATTAAAAAATACGTAAGGTATAAATCTCATACATAAAAAATTCTTGATCAATTTTTCAAATTTGAGACCATTTATTTTTTATACAAAGAATCATAATATTTATTTTTAAACTTTAATATATTTCAAATTATTATTTTTATTCTTTTGGTAACTTTTTTATTCATTAAATCATTTTATATATATATATTCATCAAAATATACGTATAGATACATAATTATTTAGATATTTTACATTACATGAAATTTTACCCTTTTACATCAACAAGTTGTTGATTTGATGGAACTAGATTAGGTCATCTAAAACAAAGTCTTGAATTTTAGTTTTATGAAAGAAAAAGACGTTGTTAAAATTATCAACAAAGTAAGTTGATATTTTATATTAATATCATAATTATCGGAAAAAAAGACACCCCTATGTTATATATATAAATTAAATTAAAATGACTATCTTCAATGAGAGTGTTTTTAACTGTCATTTATTTTTATTTGTTGTTCTTCTTTTATGAGAATATTTGTAGAAATTCTTTTTTATATCTTATATCTTTCTATCTATCATTTTTAATATTTTTAATTTTAACTTGAATTTCAGTTTTTTTATCAACAAATAAAAATCACATTTATCTCAATATAAATTATTTATCACAAGTTTAAAATAAAATTTGTATGCTTAAAAATATTAGTTTATTATAATTTTTAATTATAATATAATCTATTTATTTAAAAATTTAATTTATTATAATTTTAGTTATGCCAAATAAAACATTTATTTTGTACTATACATAAGTTAAAATACTGTTTTAAACAATAAATTATACAACAGACTTTGTGTGAAATAATTTTACAATGTCATCAGATTATAAATTATTATTAATATGACTTTAAAGTTAATTATTATAAAAATTAATTAATTTATCATATACAATGATTGTGGTAGAATGATAATGTAAAATTATTTTATATTTTTAATTATATAATTTTTTTTCTAAAAAAAATACTAAAGTATAAAATATAATAAAGAATATTTTTTTTGGCACCGATGGGATTAAAGCACCCCAAGAAAACCTTTATTAAAAACTAGGAGGAAAGGAAACACTGGCTATATCAGCCACAACAAAAGTAGGAAGAAACGATGGCAAACTATAAAAAATTCTACCGTCCCTATTAACAGAAAAACTGAACTTAGCAAGAACATCAACTACTTGCTTAGCTTTTCTATAAACATGGCCACCACATGAATATGCCTCCTTTCTGGTTAAAATCGTTGATCAATGCCATCAATGGATACGAGGCATGCGATCTGAAACACCCATGCTGAATGAGATGGATCATTGTCTCTGAGCCAGAATGCCCCAAAGCTTAAATTGCAGGAAAAGGAGAAAAGAACTTCCCCAAGGTGATTCCTCAATAAATCATCACAACTTAAGAACTTCTCTGCCAATCTTTCACATATGTAATCTCATGTTCTTCGACCCCTTCCATAAAATAAATACTTCCTTCCATCTTAAATATAAGCACATTTAACTAACTATCAGAAATAAATTATTTATGAGAAACAAAATTTTATTAAATGAATAACATATTAAAAGTTAGTTAATATTTACTTATACTTCGGTCCAATTTTTTTTATTGATTATATTTAGGTCAGAATAGTAATATAATATATAAGATAAAAAGAATATTTTTAGATAAGTTATTATGTGAATTATTTTTTAACTCAAAGGATTATACTAAATAGGGCATCGCATATGATATTTATCACATGATAAAAAAAATCTGAACTGTTTTTTTATTTTTTGTGACTTATTTTATGAAGGGTTATAATCCTTCCTTTTGGCCGTTTTTGTTTCATCCGAACCTAATATGAGTAGTTTGTTTAATAGTTAATACATCTTTCTAACCATCCAAATTAGTTAGAACGTTTCCTTCTTGGAACTGAAATCGCCACCACTCCCTCTCATCCAACGGCTCAAAATTTACCAACACCCAAATCAGGTCCCTTAAACTTGTTCGACCTTTATCGCCGTCACGCCTTCAGTGCCGTTTGAGTTTCAAACTTTTGTTCCCCTAAGTAACGTTCACAACCGCCGTTAACTGACGGCATCTGAAAACCACGCCACACGCACCCCTAACGGTTATTCACGGCGACGTCACGTCGGTGCTCAAACATTTATTATTATATTTATATTATTAATAGTTTTATTATGTGTATATTCGTTACACAGATATAAAATAAATAATTAAATAAATTAGGTTGCATTTTTATTTTTTTAAAACCAAATTTCAATTTTCCTTTGTTTCAACGTTCGAGGATTTTTCGAAACCTTAGCTTCAGAGAGAGAGAGAGAGAGACAAAGAGAGAGAAGCAATCGTGGTCTCTCTTCTATGAGCTTCACTTCGATTCCCGCCACTTCTCTGCAAGCATAGGTACTTCACTATTCGGAGAAATTCATGGTTTTTTTTTCTCGATTTATTTTTTTTTATCCGTTTCCGTTTTCTTTTTTTGTTTACTCTGCAAAATTCAGGCGTTAATTTCTTTATATTTGATTTGATCGAGTCGTTGCGTTTATCTTCAAGGACTTGGAATAGGTTTTGGTGGAGCGTTTCATGTTAATTGTAGGATTTTTTTTTTTACTTTTTTTGGGAGGGAGCGTGGGGGGATTGAAGGTTTTGATCTGATAATAGATTCTAAGATCTGGGTCCTGTTTAAATTTGTGTTCCACCGTGAAAGTTTGGATTTTTTCAATTTGAGCTGGGTTTTTTGGATGGTTGGTATATGGTGGGTTGTTCTGAGAATTTTGGCTTTCTCTGTTTTTGATGTATGCTATGGTTTGTTTTTTAGGATTTTGGGTTCTTGTGTGAAGGATATGGCTGAGGTGGTGAAATCAGAGGAGTGTTGTCAGGAGAATAAGCAATCTACTGCTGCTTCTTGCTCCTCTGTATCCGAAGGCAGTGGCAGTGCAATTCACAAGTCTCCGGGGAGATGTAGCCCTGCATCCACATCGCCCTCACATCGGTAACATCCGTTAAGTTCTTTACTTTTTCATTGCAGTATCTGTCATGAATTGTGATCATCATGTTGTACCTTAAGGGCAGTGTGCTTTCCTGCATGTTTTATACCTCTGTGGTATTGGCTTAATTTCAGATTATGTGTTAAGTAGCTGATTCCCTTCATACTGTGGAACTTTTTCTTCTCTATTTTGAAGCTTTTGCTGTGATCTATATGCATTGATTTTTGTTATATGAATATGTTTTGTGCAGGAGGACCACCGGCCCTATAAGGCGTGCTAAGGGCGGTTGGACTGCACAAGAAGTTAGTCTTTACTCGTTGGAGACAACTGTTCTTTTCTTACTTATCAATTTTTTGGTTATATATGTTCTTGCTTGTTATCAAGCTGATTAAATAGTGACTTCAGCTCAGTTGATTTTATGTCTTTGTAACTGTAGTCCAAGATTACTATGCCAGTCCTTTCAATTTATTGCTGCTTGTAAACAAGTTAATGATAATAGCTAATGTTTTTTCTCAATGTTTTATTTAACGTTGCTGCAGGATGAGACATTAAGGAATGCTGTTGCAGTTTTTAAGGGAAAGAGTTGGAAGAAAATAGGTATTTGTTTATTGTTACCCTAGTTAGTTCTTCTGGAATCCCTTTTTATTGCTATGTTGCTTTTGCTATGGAGACATCTGGTTCAATAATTCAGTGATGACCTTTATATGTGATTTACATATTTATAGTTGCGATGCATACTTGATTATTACTGCAGTGAGTACTTGAACTTACCCTATTTATTTGAACTGAACAGATAGTATTATCCCTAAAGTAATTTAACTAAAATGAATGAGAAACAAGATAAATATTGTTTTGCAAAGTTTCCATCATCTTTTGAGATAGATTCAGCTGCCATTGCTTTAATCTTTAAGGAGCATGAAAACTATAATGAAACTTCTACACTGTTATATACAAATTATCTCATTATTACTGATGGTTTTCTTGGTACTAGAGTGGAGCTAGAGAATATTGCAGTTGAAAAAAAAACAAATATATAATTCAAAAGACATAGGCATGACTCTTGAGGATAATTTTTAGTTAGTCTTGAAAATTAGGGATGGAATACATATTTCATTGAATAATCAATCGGTTTATATACATAGGTCCTAGTTGCTAATTTAAGAAACAAATGTATCCCTTCTCTAAGCTGTAATCCCATGATTTTTGGGATTTATACTGGTTTCTAAAATAATTTCATACTACAAATTAATTATAGGATAACATAAAGTAAAATATATACATTCCTCAAATAGCATAAGATTCCCACACTCCCCCTCAAGCTAGTGAATAGGTATTTTGACTATTTTCCATTACCAGGTTGGATAGAATTCTCTCAAATGTGGAGCTGGAGATGCTCAACCCCTTGGTTAGGATATGTGCGAGTTGTCCTTCAGTGGGCACATGTAGAGTACATATTAAGCCACCGTCAGTCAAGTTTCTCCTTAATTAAATTCCTAGTCATTTCAATGTTCTTAGTCTGATCACACTGAACTGGATTATGAACTATGTTGATTGCTGATTTATTGTTGCAGTAGAGCTTCATAGGTTCTTTCTAAGTGGAATAGTACCCAACAAAACAGATCTTTCGGGTCTAGGATCAAGTTTCCCCTTGTCTTGATTATGTATATGAACAAATGAAACACACTCAAGGATCTGGGGCTTAAGATTGTTTGTAGTGGACAAATTTGGGTAGAAGGAAGAGAGTAAATCCATTGGGCTATTGAGTTTTGAATTGTAAGACTCTAGACTCTACAGGGTAATTTGTTAAGCTATGTTGCTATAAGAACATCACCTCTACAGTGTTATGGCACATTTTTCTGATACAACAGTGCTCATGTTTGATTTAGAAGATGTCCATTTCTCCTCTCTGCAATCTCATTCTGTTGTGGTGTTTAGACACAAGATTAATGGATTATTTTTTACCATAAAGAAGAAACTTTGGAAAACAGTGCTTACTGAAGATTTGTGTTTGAGTAAGAAAATCCAAGTAACATATGGACAATTATCAATAAAAGTTACTAACCATTGAGCGCTGGACATTTGGAACAGTAGAGGGACCCTATAAATTTGTATGTACAAGCTAAAAGGGAAATGCGCTTCTTTTATTGCTTATTAGCAATGGTACATGCTTGTGTTTAGCTAGCTCACACACCTCACAAGGAAGACTCTCAACATCTAACCATTGCTTCAATGGTTAGTAACTTTTATTGATAATTGTCCAGTGCTCTTCACAAGGAAAAGAAGGATGCTCTTACCAACAATGATAAAGAAAATTCTTTTTGTTGGATAACATAGAATCAGACATGAATGTATGTGGTAAACTGTTCTTAACCATAGTAGACAGATTTGATTCTTCAAGGTAGTAGAGGTCATTCGATACTCTACCATGTCCAAACATCATCCTCAAATGCTTATCCTAAAATTCACAATGATTGCTAAGCAATATCAGTTATGGTATAAATCTTTTGTAAGTTTTGTATGGAAACAAGCTTGGTGGATAACTGTGGGACATGGAGATTTGGATATCTCCTAAACCAGCTATAGTTACAACAGTCCCCTTTGTACTGGTAATTTTCTTACTCCTGGGACAACGGGAACATGTGGAGAAGTGTTTCAATAAGGTTGTCGTCACGTGATCTGTGGCTCATGAATCCAATATCCATAACTGGGTAGAAGGTGTTTCAGAGACATAATCCAAATGAGAATGGAAGCTTACTCGAATATGCCAAAGTACAAGTACCTGTTGGTTTTTCTAGGCTGCCAAGGAAAATTCT
This sequence comes from Glycine max, assembly GCF_000004515.6. Lineage (NCBI taxonomy): Eukaryota > Viridiplantae > Streptophyta > Magnoliopsida > Fabales > Fabaceae > Glycine > Glycine max. The sequence goes on from NC_038243.2 coordinate 15,449,988, forward strand.
TACCCTTTCTATCTCTTCCTGATCAAGATCAGTGGATTCAGGCTTATTCTCTTCATTTGTTCCAGCAACAGCAACATGAGTAAGTTCATTCTTCCTTGCAGACCTCTCTCCCTTTTGTCCCCATTCTTGACTAGGAGGTTTTCCATGCACTTTCTAGCACTTCTCTTGGGTGTAATGTGCCTTGTTGCAGCAGGTGCACGTGCCCCACAATATCACATTTGCTGAACCACTCTCGATAAGTTATCCACCATAGGTGAACTATCAATAGTTTGGGTATCCAACATTAAATTCCTGCCTTCTTCACTTTGTGCAATAGCCGGCATGTCATTGAAACATGTAATTTGTTGTTTTTCCCAAAATTTGAATTCTGATTTGATCAAACTCGGAATTCATACCAACAAGGAAGTCGTAGACTCTGTCATGCTCAATAATTTCCTTGAGAACTGCTGCATCACCTGTGCATTTAGTTTTTATCACTCTATAATGATCTAGCCTCATCTTTGAGAATACTTCAGCTGATTAACACTTTCAATAACTATTTTGTTCCCTTGTTTTGCCACTACTGTTTTCACCTTTACTTCATATACTTGAACGACTTCTTTGGCTTTGGAATAGGTGCTCTACTGCATCTCATATTTGCTTTGCAGTGTTGAGAAAAATGCAAGTGCCACTAATTTCTGGGATCATTGAATTCCATAGCCAAGCTATATTCATGGAGTCTTCTCTGTTCCATGTTGGAAACTTAGGGTCTCCATTTATAGGCCTATTAATCATTAGGTGAATCAGCTTTTCTTTTCCTTTTAGCACAGTATGAACAAGTTGAGACTTTTAGATAATTCTTCAAATTCAGCCTATAATCAGAATGGATATTCTGCAATTCTCCACGCTGTTGGTGTCCAGCATCTCCTGTTTTGTCAACTGTGTTCCATATCTTCTCTTTGTCTGACATCAGGAAAACAATACCCACACACCACGTGATTGAAGTTTGAAGGTTACACAGTGATAATAAACCAGTGCATATAACTGGAAGAAGAAGGGATGACTATCATGAAGGCTACAGAAGGAGAATGACAGGCAGATAATTGTTGGCAATGATGGCCAATATAACAAATTAATTACAGGAAAGATCAAATAAAATATATACATTCCTGAAATAATATATGGATTCCCACAGTTTTTCACTTCTTTGGAACTCTGAAAGTTAGAATAAAAACAACTAAAATTAAAACTTCCAAACTTCTACTTGCAACTTTCATTATAATAATCTTGTTTTGTAATTTTTCTATGATGGATGATGGTCATATGTGTAATTTGTAAACCTAGGAATTTGGTCATGTTGGTTTGGTGAAATCATTATGCTCATTTTTGTGACACTTATTTAAAATATGGAATGCAGCTGAGTTTTTTCCTGATAGATCAGAAGTTCAGTGTCTGCACAGATGGCAAAAAGTTCTTAATCCAGAACTTGTTAAAGGACCTTGGACACAGGAGGTTGAAACTTGGTCCTTTTCTTTTTAATTTTTCCTACAGCTTTATTCAAGCAATAACTTCTTTTGATTGGCTTACAGGAGGATGATAAAATTGTTGAACTGGTGTCAAAATATGGGCCTACAAAATGGTCTTTGATAGCCAAGTCTTTACCTGGTCGAATAGGCAAACAATGTCGAGAGCGGTAGGTTAACTGAAGATCATGTGAAAGTTATTTCTTTTTGTATCTTTTTTTTAACCTTTTTATTGCTAAAAGTTGTCCTCTATATCATTAAATATAAATTTTAGATCTGTTTCTTGCATATCACCTTCAACTTTTCAAGTCTTTATTCCATCTGAATGTCCTTTTGTTTAAAGTTTAAACTGACAATTTGACTACTAAAACTTGCTTTGCATATGGGTTACTAAGATTATACTGCTTTTTTCTTTTCAAATATTTTCAGGTGGCACAATCATCTTAATCCTGACATAAAGAAGGATGCCTGGACTTTGGAAGAGGAATTGGCCCTGATGAATGCTCATCGTATACATGGGAACAAATGGGCTGAAATAGCTAAGGTCCTTCATGGAAGGTCTGTTTTCTTTTAATTCTTTTGTTGTTATGAAGGAAATTAAGATCATAGCAATAATCATAGAATGTAATCTTTATGTTATGCTAATTCTGAAGTATCATCTTAGGCTAGTTCCAAATCATTTTTTTTTTTGTGGTGGTGGTGGTACTTGGATGTATTTCTCTTGCTCTCTCTCAATAATAAAATCTTGGAACAATATATTCTACTTACATTTAGTTTTTAAAATAAAATAAGAAATTCATTAAGACAAGAAAAAAAAATTATAGGAATCTTTTTAAAATAAAAAATTATAGAGAAATGGGAGTAGGAATCTTTTTAACAAAAAAAAAAAAAATGCAACAATGCTACTGAATTCTGAACATGACTGTTAGGGAAACCCAATTTAAGGGCCATGTGATCTCTCTTCAATACTCTTGTTTCTCTTAATGAACTTTTCACTCAATCCACCTCCAACCTCAGAAAAGAGAGAAAAGTTCTACAATAAAAAAGAGAATGCTGTAGTCAGCAGTAGCAATTCTACTGATGATAAGAAATATTGGTCTTCTTAATTTGAAAATCTTGAAATCTATATTGTCATCTTGTTTTTCTCACTTGTTAATTTTTCCCCATGCAAGTTTACACCGATGTATTTCTTGAGGTTTTTCCTTTTTACAATTTCTGAACGTATAAGTTCTGAAGATTTGTCCACCTACTTTATTGTGGAGATGACTAAGCTGTTCAAGGTTATTCTAAACATAATTAGTGGAAGCACCACATTGTATAGTTTAAATAAGTTGTAGAGTGAATTCCTGCAACAACAAAAAAAAAAACAAAAGACAAAAAATACTTCAATTATCATAAAAGTAATGTAAGAAGGATGGCATACTTTGTTGATTATACGACCTCCTATTACAAGATTTATTTATATGATGGAATGAGATGCCATTTGAATTATATTGTGACAAATGTTAATATTTGTCTGTGAATTTTCTTCTGCAGGACTGATAATGCAATAAAGAATCACTGGAATAGTTCTTTGAAGAAAAAGTTGGATTTTTATTTAGCTACAGGAAGACTTCCACCAATTCCTAAGAATAGTCCACAAGTTCCTGTCAAAGATACAATTAGACGTTCTGCTAGTAAATCAATGCTTGGTTGTTCAAATAAAGAATTAAATGCAGCTGTTGAAACATCATCTGAAACTACAGCCATTAGTAAGCTAGATGACAGTGGCAGGAATCAGTTTGAGTCCTCAGGCACAGTTAGAGAAGTTGGTGATTCTTCAAGTGTTCCTGCAAATGACTCTGCCGATTCTGACTGTGTAGAATGCAAGCCTGGATCATCCAACATCAACCCCAGCTGTAGCAACTCAGAACACGTGTCAAGAGCTAATTTTGGAACAACTTTTGGGCCAATATCTGAGAATTCTGGACTCAATGGAAACTCAACTTTTGAGCATTGTACAAACAATGGTGACAGGAGCAGTACCAGGTTAATCGGAACATCTTCACAAGAAAATCCAACCTGTGGTTCTTTGTGTTATGAGCCACCACAGTTAGATGGTTCAGTTCCCATAGATTCTCTTTATTTAAATTATACTTGCCAGCAGAATGAGTACTGTCCGAGTCCAACGATGTCACCTACTGGTTTCTTCACTCCACCTCGTGCGAAGGGTAGTGAATTATGCACTGAGACACCTGAATCGATCTTGAGAAAGGCTGCTAATACTTTTCCAAATACTCCTTCCATATTGAGGAGGAGAAGAACTGGGGCCCAAACACTCACCAGTCCCACTAAAGTTTTGAAAGTAGATAATAATCCACATACTTCTAATAAAACAGAGAGAACCAATGATGATTCTGGTTCTGGGCATTTCTCCGGGAGTCCAGCAAGCCATGGCTATGGGATTGGCATTCCCAACAATAAGGCATTCAATGCATCTCCCCCATACAGGTTAAGATCCAAGCGAACAGCAATTGTCAAGTCAGTGGAGAAACAACTGGAGTTTGCATTTGACAAAGAGAAGAATGACGACAAGAGGAGTAATGTGATGACTGAAGATCGTCTGCATGAAAAAAAATTGGTTGTGACATAGTGCATAAATTGTAAGTCATTGCTAATTATTGTTCTTTAAATTTATTGTGTTATCTTTCTGCTTAAGCTTTAAGGCATCAGATAAATGGCTGTATTACTTGGTGAAGAATCCATCCTTTCTTGTAGGATGAAGTTGATCCAGAAAAAAAACTTGATCCCACTAGTAATTGATGATATTAATTAATTTTTAATGTCAGAATGTTTTCAGTAAGTTAGAGGAAGGATATTTTTATTATCTGACAGAATGATATAGTTGTCTTTCTTATCCAGAAAAAATAATTTATTTGAGGGCCAAATGAGAGATATTTTGTTTCATCACAGAATTATTATTTTTTGAATCTGTAAAAGTCTTGTTTCTCCACGACTCCACCAATTGAAAGGACAATTTTTATGAGCTCAAACTAGATTTGATTTGATATGATTATCTCATTCTATTTACTTAAAAGCTATTTATTCTTACATCAAATTATCAACGATGATTGTGATAATTGTTTTTGTATCACATCACTTCTGACCTAGAGTTGTGGTCCCATTTCAATCTCACATGTTTCTGTGAGATTGGCTCATTATTTGTTAAGAGAAGTTTATAACCAAAATGCTACTTCAATTTGAGATTTGGGTTGAAAAATATCTTGTCCTTTCGTAGTCTTATTATTCAAGCTGGTTTTGATCTTTTTGAATTACATATGTATTACGGTGGTACTATTCAATCTTGTCCTCTTGAAGTTCTCTAAATTTAAAGAATATTAAAAACTTTTTGGACATTCATTAGCTCTTGAAGTTTTCCAAATGTCTGTGTGTGGACACTGAACTTGCAACTGTTTGCTTGAGTACTAATCCCATCTTTTTCTTTTCAATGTGCCCATATGCTTTAAACTTCAAACTCACTGGAAACAAAGACCAAGCTGATTTCAAGCTTGTTCTTATCCTCCGATATAGGGGATAGAAAATGAAATCAGTTCTTTTTTTATTTATTTTTTCGTTCCATCGGAAAAAATCCAAACAATAAAAAGGTTCCAGTCCACTCAATCTCTATTAAATATCTAGACATTGTCCTACGAATTGTTGGTATTTTTTGGTATAGCTTTCTATCTAAACTAGACGAGCAATATAATTGAGCAGGTTTCTTTACCAGCATTTCTTTTGGCAGGAGATAGTGTATTCTCCTTGCTGTTTTTGTTATCTGATGATCAATAATCTAATATAGTTATGAATCCTAATAACTCTTTCTGAATAAATGCAGGGATTATGGCTGGACTTGCTTTTGAAGGTAGCTGATTGTTTCTCTAAATTGTTTGACAATGTTTACCAATTTTATGAAGAAAATTCAGTGCACGGGTCACAATGACTTGGCACTTCTCCACACTTGATAGTTGGCTGTCATTTCCATCACACTTCAACAAAATTCAGCAACAGTAGATAAATTCCATTTACTTGTGGATACATATAGCTAGTTGTATCTATCAGATTTGTACAGTTGTCTTAGGAAAAATAAATTTTCTAATGTTTTATCAATGTTTTTAGATTCCTTCAATCCTTTCTCTAAATAATTTATGGCCTGACCTACTTAATAAGTGTGTAACCTTACATTGTTGCACCCGCTAGTTTGATGTACACTATACATTGAAATTACTGTTTGACAATCACAGAAAGGTGTTCATCATGAAATTATCATCAAAATCAAAGATAAATTAATGCAACCAAGTGGTGGTATAACATCTCAAACTTGGGTAGAATGTATCATCTACTGTTTGATTTGGAATTGCGTTCCTAGAAATACTATGGCAAGAAAGCTGCTAGAGTATTTTAGAAAAAGAAAAAAGAAAACTATGTTGTTTATATTTGAAATTATCGGGAGTCTGTTTTAGAACTCCAGAGAATAACGTAGTTTGTTTGATTCATGATGTATATTCCTAGAAATATCTTATCATTCTAAGAATTCCCTTGCTATATCAAATATTTAAATATTATTCGTTTAAATGTAATTGACAAAAAAGAGTGTCAAAACAATTGTTGCAGCGAAAAGCTGTTGCCAATAATTTATGAATGATGTAGAAGTAGTAAAGGGAGTTATAAATTAATTGATGATGTTGCAGTAAATTACTATAGAGAAGAGTTGCAGGAGTGTATGTTGAATGATGAAATAGTACCATGTTTTTGCCTTTACTATGGTTTGAGGCTTTCTAAACGAAAAGCTAAGTGGCAAGGGATGCAATAGCAAATACCTAACGCCCTCTCCCAGTGAGACTGACAATTGACCAAACCATATATTAGTTTTTTTTTAATTGCAAATTTAGCCCTTTTATTTATTATAGTTCACGAATTTGGTTTTCTTTTTAATTTACCCATTGAATCCCTCATTTTTTTGAAATCTCATTATTTTAATTCACAATTCCAAAATTGAACCTTGAGTGTTAAATGCTTACTTAAGCGTTTTTTTATTAATTTTGATACCTACTTTTGTTTCCTTCAGCTCTCAATTCCCAGCTTAGTTCAATCTGTTACATGGCCATGCTTGGGGCTGAAAAAATAAACAAACAGATATACTTGTTTTTTTCTTAGGAGATGAAGGTTGACGCGCGCGTGGTGTGGGACGATGAGGACAAGGCCATGCTTGGGGCTGTTTGGGCGGTCGAGCTTTGGAGTTTCTAAAGGCAAACCGGTTGTGGAATGAGAGTGCTTTAATGGCGGTTGGGAGTGAGGAGGGGCTGCAGAACAAGCTCTCGGATCTGGTGGAGCATCCCAACGTCTCCAATTTCAGTTGGAACTACTCCATTTTCTGGCTTCTGGGTTGGGGAGACGGGTGCTGCAGGAAACCCAGCGAGGAAGAAGAGGAACACTGAGGACAATTAGGCTTTTGAGGACTACTTTTTCTGATACTTGTTCATTGGTGATGACAGGGAAAATTTTTTACGCTACTAAAGTCCAATCAAAATACCACATGTGACAACTTAAATATTTACCCGTTAATGTTTAATTTCGAGATTAAAAATTAAAATAAAGGAATTATAAAAAAAAAATCTTTTGTGATTACAATATTTTAATCTGATTGTGATACCCAATCACACTGACTTTTTCCTATAAAATAGAATTTGAAATAAATTTATTATATTTTTTCCTCTTTTACATTGAATAAATAACAATAAATAAATCCTGTTGTGAATTAAATTACTTTTACAACGAATGACCTTTAAATAAAATATATATAATCATGATATAAATACAGTCATCCAACAAAAGCTAGCTCTCAATCAAATGTTAAAAAAAGATATTAACTTAGGGGTGAGAATAGACGAAGTTGGCCTATAGGAACCTACAACCTATTTAATTAAAAGGTTTGATTGAGGCTTTTTTAAAAGTCTATTAAATTAAATAGACCAAATTTAGGTTTATTAAAAAACCTTATAAGTCTGATAGGTATATATATATATATATATATATATATATATATATTATCTTTTGGGTACAATTAATATTTCTTTTTAAACCAGCAGACTTTGACTACACGTTACTGCTCCATAAGAAAATTAGTTAGTAGTATTAAAATAAACTAAAAAAAATACATTAAAAAAATAATTGATACATGTATCTTATGTAATAGACATAAAATTTTAAAGAGTAGTAAATGCTAAATTGAAAATATCTTTAAAAATATTTATTGAAAATATCTTTAAATAAAAATATCTTTAAAAATATTTATTTAACAGTTATTTTAGACATAAGAATTGATATTTTTATTATTTATGCAAATATGAGAAGAAAAGATTAAAATATCCAAAAGATACTAATAATGATTAAATATGAGCTATTTTTTATGATAAAAATATATTGAAAATATCTTTAAAGATATTTAATTAATAGTTATTTTTTGCTTAAATGATATGAATTGATATTTTTCTTATCTATGGCTTCCAGATATGGAAAGAAAAGCAAAACAAATTCAAAAGATATCAAAAATATAAATATTTACCTAAAAAATATGTTAAGTAAATTAAATAATAAAACAAAAATAATTATATTTAATAATATCATTTTCTTTAAAAAATTAAAAAATTTAATTTAATAAATAAGTAATTTTAAAAACCAATTAAAAAGTTTGTGATATAATATTTATATTTTATAATATTTTAAATTAAAAGAAAGAGGTTCTCTTTCATTTTTGAATTATTTTATATCATCTGATAATTTCTATTTATATTATTAATATATTTGTAAGACTACCAATTAAATTAATATTAGATTAAAAATTAAGACAAATTATATATTAAGGCTTTGTTTAATCTATTATAGAAGGTGTGTTTTTTTTTTTTATATAAAAATAACTTTGAAAGAAATATTAAAAAATTAATGTGAAGAAGATTTCTAAAAAAGGCTATTAGGTCAAACTAGACTTTTAAAAAGACTCAGGTTGAGTCAAAATAAAAGTCTTTGATAGATTATAGGTCAGACTCAGATCTAAAAAAATTCATAATAGGATAGACTTAGACCTTTTAAAGCCTGACCTGAACTATTTATTTTTTGTTGTACTCACCCTTCAATGGTTTGTCTGACGATGGATGGTTACAAGTAGAAAGAGGAACAAGTGGCTTAACGGAAAAAAAAAGATGCAAAAAATAAGAGAGTAGTCCAGTAAAAAAAAATTAAGTGTTAGTCTCTTTTAACCGATGTAAACACATTAGAGACAACTATGTTCATGTTAACCTCGAGACCAACACTAAAATAGCCATTAGTCTCAACTTTTCATGATCAACGTTAATATACATATTTGTTGTCTTGTAAATAGATAATATTTCTAAAAATATATCTAAAAACAGTAAAGATCAAACAATATTATGAAATAAATAATCTATTAAAGTAAATTTAAGATAAAAATTTAGTATTAGCAAACTTGTAACACACAACAAAATATCAATAAATAATTAATGTATATAAAGTTTAAATATCTTGTTGATCCTTGTATATAAATGTTTTTCTTAGTTCTTGCAAAAGAAAATGTGTTTCATCCCGGAAAATTCAAAATTATCTATTTTTGTTCTGACATTGGCCTTTGTTAAAAAAATGATTACATGATGAACAACATTTAATTGTTTTTTTTTCAATTTTTTTTAAATTAATATTAAAATATAATAAAATATTATAGAGTAAACAAAATTACAAGAACTGAAGCTATTTGGAGAGATGAAAAAAATATTTAAACCTCAAATTATTGTTAAAATAAAATAAAAATTTAAAATTTAAATAAGTTTGAGGTCATCAATAAATTATTAATTTTTATTTTAAATCTCTAATAAATTGTGTTGTCTTGGATCTCTAAAAGATGTGTTGAGTCACTATCATTAGTTAATTGATAACATGATATCATCTAACATATATTAATTGTATCTTAAAGTTAACTAATTAATCATAGTGGTTTAGTATTATGAATTTAGAATAATTTTTAGGTCTTTCAAATCTTAGGTAATAGGTATATCATTTTTGTTGTATTTTCATAAAATTTTTCATTTAAAAAAATATTAGTTCAATTATTTAACCAGACTGAGACCGGTTTACCACTTGGACAGCAAAACTGGCCGATTCAAACCGAGTTCATTGAGAAGCTCGTCACCAATTCTTAGTCCAACCGGTTGGATCGACTGATCCGAGCCAATTTTTAAAACATTGGGTGATAGACCTTGTAAAAATGAAAACACAATCTTCAAAAAAGTGCAATAGTAAATAAATAAATTTAAGAATGAGCATGCAAAGAGAAATCTAATGCTACACTCTCCCCAACTGTCACTTCAACTCATGTTGAACTCTAACCTTTAATTTTACTTTCAGCAGAGTGCACCGTAGAAGTGAAACTCAAATAGAATACAGAAATTAAATTTGACAAAGCATTTGAACATAGTACAGCCCTAATCTTCAGTACTCATTTTTTAACTTCCCGTTTTTTTCCTCTTAAATAACTCGTGATGTCAAGAGAAAGGAGGTGTTAAATTCTACTCCATCCGGGTTTATTTTGAACAACTGAATATAATTGAGTTTCACTACTAATATTTCATATTATCACTTTATTTACAGTGCGGTTCTTTTCTTATTCAAATGAGCAATTCCACAAACTTACGAGAAAGCTCAAACTGAAAAAAAAAATCCATTTCCTTCGCAACATCCACCCACTCAACACTAGGATAATTCAAAGGGCATTCCAACAATGGCCAGATAATAGATAAACATATACTTACCATCTAGTCTTACATTCCAATACAATCAATTACCTAATTAACCAATATTATCACAGCGACACTTGAAAATGAACAGCCCAAATTTTACTATTAGTCTATTAGCATTGTTGCTGAAATATACTAAAAAGCAAACATATATTGACAGTAAAAATCAGTATGTATATATACCTTGTATACAATATGCCCAAGGGAATTATCCTGCTTCCTCTACCTGGGTAGAGGGGATGGCCCAACTAAAAAGAAACGGAGAGGAAGGGATACAGAACCAACATTATTGTCTTCAGACATCCTAAACCACTGATAAGCCCATAATTCCACAAACTATACCTTGAAGCAATTGCTCCTCTCACTAGTATGATGATATATGTACACATGTGCACCTACTTTATGGAAAGGCATGGAGCAGAAGAAAGCTTGCAGCTATGTCAGCATCAGTAGAATCTGTACAGCCATGACCAGTAGGTAGATTCTCCGACAGGACCCAAGTTTAAAATCTTTACTGTATCAATCTACTGATGTGTGAAAAGAGAAAAATTTGTAAGTATAAATTCATAAAATTCGTATACTATACTTCAGTGCTAAGTAAAAAGTGAATATTATAAAAATTTAAAAATTATAAAGGGACAATAAAAAATACAACTTAAGTCTCAACAGTCAACAAGGACATCTGTACTCTACAGGTGTATACCAGAATCAATAAATGAGGACTAAATATTAGAAAAGATTCATGTTTTGTTCAAATACAGTAGAGGGAAATTTATTTACAGCCCCAAATGATTCTTAAGTGTGATAAAGAAAAGTGGCTGGAGATTAATACACTTATGCTATGTTTGTTTGAGGGGAGGAGGAGAGAAATAGGGGAGAAATAAAGTGGTTTTATGTGGGTCCCACACCTTTTACACTCTACTTTAATTCAAATATTTTTCTTCTATTTCTCTTCTCTATATTTCCATCCTTTAAACCAATCATGCCATTACTGTCAGAATCAGACCTAATATTTGTGGGAAGCTCTAAAGAAAAGGTTTAGAATGTACTAGTTACACCCTAACTAAACGCATCACAGAATTGAATAAGTTGCAAGATGAATGATTTCCCTGGATATTTGAGAGACCAGGACTCTCCCCTCTCCTCACTTTAGGAGTCTAATCCTTTCCCAAAGGACAAGAAAGATCTCTCTCAATCTCCCCCACTTATTTATATAGGCAAAATATGCCCAATTTCTTCTACTATCCCAGCCCACCTAGCTAACCTAACTCCTTCATTAACAGACTCCTAATGAACCAAAATAGTATCTATCAATGAATTTCTAGGGACATATGGATCATTGGGTTTGTGCATTCCATCTTTGCTGATCTAAATCATACTGATTTCGAATTAATTGGAGTCATAAACAAGCAGTCTGTACTGGAAAGTCCCCCACCATTAGCCCTTGCCCATTGTCAATAAAAGAAAATCTCATTATTTTCCTAATCATTACTATCAAAGAGCATCCTTCCAACGGTAAAAATGACATTGAAATTGATACAAATAATATTCAATCATCGCATGCACTCCTTAATGAGACCCTTAATGAGACGTCCATTTTTATCATAAGACACAGTATGGACTAGTGATCTTCTGTTTAGTCAGAGGAGTGTATTACATGATAAATTAGCATATGTAGAACTGATTTCCATCCTCCAGAGATCTGTCCAGTAAAACATTCTGCATGCACAAGTTCACCAACACAGTGATCAGCAAATAACACAGGAGGAAAAGAAAGCAATGATAGAAGCTATGCTAATTCAAATGTCAAACCTTCACACAAAATAAACATGTAGAATTTGAACTAAACCAGGAAGAAGGAACCAATAGTGGTCTGACCAAGGACCCTGGAACTCCGGTCCAGACCATGAGAAGCGACCTAAGCAGATAAAAAATCATTGTTTAAAATATTAATTTATATAAGAAAACTGAAAGAAAGATAACGGATAAAGACAGAATATTTCCTTACCATATAAGTCAAAGCTGCATAGCGTTCCTCATTCAGATAAAGTGGCTTGCCTCGATGCATTTCAAAATCCTGAAGTAAAGAACATTACAAATTAAAAATAAGAGAAATTTAAAGAACTGGAAATATGATAAATTTGAACTTCTAACTTCAGTTACATATCAAGTGCCTAAATCCTGATAGCTTGTGCAGAATTCCAAAACAAGCAATCATGAATGCCAAGGAACAATTACTTTGATGAAATTATATGTATTAGTTTGGAAAAACAGAGGAGACAGAGTCTGAATAATTGATAAGATTTATAATGAAATAAGATGTGTTTAATCACTAACGCAATACTATTTATGCTAATAATCTAGGTCAAGAATACTAGCATAAAATACAGCTAGTCAGCTAGTATAAGCACAGTCAGTTAAACAATTAAGAATCATAATATTCTAATGTTTCAAACTCTAATGAATATATTATTGGTGAAGGAAATTTGAACAGAAAAAAGGAGACAATTTTCCTTCCAATGGTTTCCCCGTCGGGCTTCCCTTTTCTCCAACTGAGCTACTGCTCAATTCCCTAAAGCAAACAATTAGAATGAACTTCCCTTCTATCACCTTACTATTTGAGCTAAGAGCCTAACCTTACTACAATAACTTCCTAACTAATTCTAACTAACTGCTTTTTAAAAAATTATATTATATAACTTCCTGGGTTCTATCAGCTTCTAGGTGAAAGAAAAAAAAAACACAAGAATAATGTTATGTATGTTAGTAAAGCTGCCAAAGGGAAACTTACCTCCTCACCAAAAGCATCTAAGTAAGGAGAGGGCCAGGGGGCCTGACGTGCAGATCTCTGTAGTAGGATTGTTGTTCTCTGTCAGTACAAACACGACTCATTATTACTCTAATATCGGAGCAAAGAACTAATTAGTCAATAAAAAATGAGAGGACGAACACTGGTCAAGATATCTCAAACAAGATTCCAAGGACAAGATAAAGGAAACTAAAAAAGAGCAATACAACCTAAGCAGACAAGTGATTGAAAACTCAATCAAGTTTAAGAAAGAACATGATACCTTAATCAACAGAAACACTCCAGTACCAGCTCCACAGGTTACAGCATGAGTTTGGCATCCACTTTCCCTTAAGATGTTAAAAAAAAAATCCTTTCAAATTCACATAAATAAACAAAAGCATGAGAAATATGAAAGAACCATGGTCAAATGAAAATTTCTGCTCCAAAATAAAACCCAAAACAGAAAAATTTGAGTGAAAGTACTGATGCTCTGCACCAGCTAACTCTCCTAATTTGACTGTTATATTGTTATGCAGCAAATGCATAAATCAAAGACTACATCATGTAATGGAAGTTAATCAAGCTGCACAATGACTCAGTTCTCAAAAAAAAAAAAAAAAAACATTTCCGTTTGAACAAATTACTTTTACAATCTATGTAAACCAGTCATTAGATATTAAAGGAGAAAGATCTAATCATCTTGTCCTCTTCATTGGGTCCACAAGAAAAAGAATAATGGCAACAAAACCAAATTAGAATGCCATCAAACTCCTAATCCTCTTAACACTGTTGCATCATGAACACCTAATTTTTAATTCCATAATTAGTCTGCAACTCCCAACAAAAAAGACCTTCACTGATAAATGGAACTCACACCTATAACGATCAAATGTCATTTTTTGTGGCCTGTCATCAATTTCAAATATCAATTAACGCCACAGACCATGGTCTACTAACTGACAATATTTGTTTAATGTAGTTTAGAGAATAGCGTAGAACGCTAAAAGACCTAATAAAAAATAAAAGAAAACTTCAATTCTGAGATAAGAGATGCTCAAGGGAACAAATCTGTAAAAACTGGAGAAAGTAGTTCAGTTGGATCTGAACCCAAGTAAAAAATTAAAATCTAGCTTGTCATTGTATAATTACAACTTAAGAATCAGAGACAACATTAAAATCAATGATGAAATTGGTAGGAGATGAACCTGCAGCATGATTTCCAACTTGGAGAGCACAATCTACCACACAGTAGGCACAAAGCAGGGTCATCAAGAACTGATTTGCATTCAGGGCAGCGCTGTTTGATACACCTGCTTGAGTGGATGTTGTAAGAATAAAAAAAATAGTAATATAGTACCTTGCATAACACTATAATAATTAAAAGTACCTCTGCAAAAGATCCTGATAAACATTGGGCAATCTCATTAACTCAAATGGAACAGCAGGTGTTACATGCATATTTTGTTGAATTCTGCGCAAGTCGAATTCCTTGCAAAAATGATGGCACCAAATAGAGACTGTAGATCTTGAAAGTTCATCCTTGAGAACCATATCAAGAGAGGGAATTTTGAACATTTTCTCGAGCTCTTGAATTTTAGCGACCTCAAATATCTCAATATTGGCCCAGTCCATTATGTCCTTTGGGGCATTCCATGATCTATCCAATATATTTTCCTCATCACAGAATGGTGCTGGGATAGAAGAATAGAGTATCTTCCACAACAACGCACATCTTCTCAAGTAAGGAAAAGTAAACCTCCGAATAGCGTTTTTAATATCAACATTGGGGTCAAAATAATTTGACACAAAGTACTGTTGGGCATATCCAGACTCATCCATAACGTTATATATGTCGGTAATCAGGCAATCTGAAAGAGCTGATTCCCTTGATGGTTTATCTTTAGATTTCTCATAATACAAAATTATAGCCTGTATTCAAAGGAAAATGATCAAGAAATAGACACCTGACAAGAGAACATATCATTTAATTAAGTTGGAGGCAAGGTGACCAACCTGGGTTACGGCTACTATATAGAAAACATGCACTAGGGATAACAAGGATTCTTCACATGACAAAAATGGGTGTGGTAGACAAAAAAGAACCCACATCAATGTTGAGAAAGGGTCATGGAGGAGTACAGGATCTGAAGCCTGACTCCAAAAGCTAATGTTGGTGTTTGACAAGTCCATTTCAATTTGCTTTAAGATACTTAACATATCACCTGTGGATATATAGCAGATATGAAATGGAACATCAGTAACAGATAAAACACTTAGGTCACATTCGGTAGGCATGTTAGAATGAATGGAACAAGAGTGGTACGTTATTGTTTTAATAATAAAGAAGCAACCAAGAAGAGCAAAACAGAATCATTTTATTTCATTTTGTCAGTGGGTCAAGAATTACCTTACGGTACAATTAAATAAACTCAGGAATATATTCAAGCAAATTAATAGCATGTAGAATTGTAGATTGCACACAATGTGCACAAATAAATGGATCATAACTATTATTAGCATTAAGTGATTAAAGTAGGAGTTCAGATGCAAAGTAGGCTCCCATTTAAAGTATCCAATCCAATACCTATTATCAATTTTAAGTTTATAAAGCTGAGAGCCTTTTAATTTTTATGCACTAGTAAAGAACTTTGAAGCCTAACAAATTTCCAATGAGGAAAAAATTAACCTATAAAAAACCAATAAATTTATTAAAAAAAAACAATCCTATTAAATGTGAATAGGATTTCATTTGCAATCTGTTTGACAACAGCATATCATTAAGTGATAATCTACAACTTCCAAATTGAAAAGCTAATATTAAAAGAAAAAGTCGTATAAAATTAAAATATACTAATAAGTTAGTATATCATTGTGTTTGAAACAATAAAACAGAACTAAGAACAAGAATTGTACCTCTCCCAGACTCGTCATTATTTGCGTAATTCAGGGAAACCCCAGAACAAATTGATTCTGCCAAGAGTTGAACACCTCTAAATCTTTGTAGAACATGAAGAGAATTATTACTTCGTGTCTTTTGAACAAGTTTCAGCATCAGGGATAATATAAAGCCACTTGAAGATTTCAGTTCTTCATACAATGCACTAAGAGCAAAGTTTGGTGTAAAAGAAGTCTTTCCACACCGTGCAGCAATCTCCATTGATGTCAAAGAGTACTTGAGAGTGTCCCACATCAGCATTGAGTGGTTTAGTCTGGAAAATCTTGATAGCTTTTCTTCTTTGCAAGGGGAATACATTTTAGAAAGCCCCCATATGAACTTTTCAAGATTTGTTCTAGTTCTATCAATGTGATGCAAAGGAATAGCATTTAGGAATTTATCCTTCCCAACTGCATTGGCAGCAGATTGCAGAAGCTTTAAGCCTAGATGGAGACGAAGTGAATAAGTCAATTCACTCAATTCAGCTAAGGGGGGTGCAGTATTTATTGAACTAGTACTCAAGATGGTAGACTGCTTGAAAGGCTTCTGTAATTCTCCAGGTAAAGTTGGCAAGACACAATTTGCAAGTCTGCGGCACACTGGGCAGAGAAACTCTCCCTTGAAAAAAAGAATGAACATTCAAAAAGGAAGAGAGTGAAAAGATTATAAAGGTGTCATAACAAAAGGAAAAAAAATAAATTAGAAAAGACATAAACCTGATCTGGGTCAACAATATGTCCTCCTTCAAAAACAATTCTTCTGACAGATCTGTCCAGTTACAATAACAATAATAATCACTCCACAGCAAGAAAACTTGACCATCTACTCATTTCATATTAATCATTTCCGTATTGTGTATATGTGTGTCATAATGCCATTTAGGTTAATCAGACTTGATTTCATTGAAGAACTAAATCATCTGTAAAAATAATGACTGAACTTAATATCTCCAAAAAAAATTTGTAGTTTGGTACATGAAAGTTTACGGTGAGGGAGGCTCCCTCCATTCCAAGGCCAGGGCAAACTGAGAATATCAGTGAGAACTTATAATGACTTAACAGACAGCATACCAACGAGGGATCCCAGGACAAGAGAAAAGATGAGTTAAAACAGATATTACAAATTACAATAATTGATCCTCCTTAAAAAAATGAAAATACAAATAAACAATAATGAAGCTACCACTTAGTGGTCCTAATCTCTTAACATATCTGTATGGGAAACCACTCTAAAAAGTAAAAAACATATGAACTCTACACCACCAAGTAGATAGAGGCCCAATGCATTATCTTATACCCCAAAGAAGCTGCCATCAAACCAAATTCTCCCAAAATATTCTAAAAATTTGTGTGTATCAGATGTACCAAAGTATAGCACACAAAACACCTTTCTACATAAACTTGGCTTCTTCACTTCTACCAAACCAGTGAAACCAGTTAACAAACACTGGTCCAAGGGCATCCACACAACACTCCAAAAATGCTTTTTAGAATTAAATGTTATAACAGTTTTGTCCTCAAATCCTTCTCTGAAATCTATATAGGTAGACTTTGAGACAATATTAAAAATGGACCAAGCATAACTCAACCCCAAAAACAAGCTAGCTCAAGCAAGGAGACACATGAGTAGCTTTATAATATATTTCTAACAATCTGGAAAGAACATTCAGGACATAACAGCAAAGTTAAAACTGAAAATAGGAATTTCAAATGCTATAAATTGAGGTATAGCAACTAGGAAAGGTATTCAAAGATAATGAACACAACACACAATAAGCTACACTGATAACTCTAACTTAAACATACCTTTCCTTTAATGAAGATAAATATCGATCAAGACATCCTTGATGTACTGCATGCCCACAGGAAGAAAGATGAACTCCATCGCAATCTGTAGGGCCAAATCCATCATATGCTGGATGCTGTGATGTTGATTCTACAGAAGCAGTCTCATTAGAAGCATTTTCAGACACAGAAGAAACTTCTGACATCTCTTGCACAAGATCGGCTGTATATTTCCCAAGCAATACAGATCCAGTGTCTATTATAAAATTTGAATTCCCTCCCACAGTTGAAACTTTCTCATCCTCATTCAACAAATTCGAAGATAGCAGAAGATCATGCATTTCATCACGCACGGAGAAGTACATACCCTGTTCTAAAGTCTCAAAAGTATATGGTGTATTTTCTTTATCATGATAATATGTGTCTGGGAGCTGAAAATTTGACAAAGCTGGGAACTTATTCTTGACATATTGCAGAAAAGTAAGAACTTCCCCAGGTTTCCCACAAGAAGCTAATTCTTTTGCAGCATTCTGAACAAATTGACTTAAGTGGGAAGATGAAGTTGATCCCAAACTAACTGAATTACAGTTAATAGGCAATGTATCCATCTCGTTGGTGTTGATGATAGGTGTCCGATCTTTATCTGATCGGCAAAGTTGGGCCCATGATGGGGGACCCCTGTCAACGGAACTCACGAGCCTAGATTTCTTGTACACACAAAAAAATGTATCAATCAAGAGTAAATAAAATTTTTAAAAAAATGCAATCCAACAAACTAGAACCTATGCTTGATCTAGCTTACAGCAGGTATGCTACTGCCATATATATATATATATATACCTGAAGAAGAATCAAAAAAGAGATAGGATGTTTTGAATTGTGGTCATGACAAAGGGAGCAAACAACTTGTTTAGAATCGGATTCTTCTACATCTTGCTCAGTGTCTAAGTCACCTTCATGACCAAGTTGTGAACCATCATCAACAGTGGAATCAATGCTGGCCAAGAATTTAGACTGTTGGGCTCTCATTTTTTCCTACATTATACGGAAAGTAAACAAGATCAAATGGTGAAGACAAATAAATGGGCGCAACAGAACAGATCAAGGTGTCTAGATGAAAAAGCATACTAAAGCATGTTTAGCTCAATTAAGAATATTTGCAACCATATGGCTTCCTTAGCATACAAAATAAGCACCTGGAAGATATCAAAAGCATGTGTCTTTCACAGTATTCTAGAATTTAAATATTCAGATAATAAACATCATGTCTCAGATTTGTCTTCCATCCAAATAGCAATAAATCATGCAAAGGACTGCAAACAGAATATAACATTTCTTTATTATCATTGACTAAAACAGAATGAAAACACAATAGCCTACCATTATTGCAGCCTGCCTCTCTCGAGCTTTCGCCTTGCGTTTCTCACTATCAGAAGCCGACGATGAGACACTTGAGTCTCTAGTTGGAACACATTCAGAAATATGGCTGACTACTTCAGGGGCAAGTTTTTGCAACTTGGTCATGCATCTGTTGTCAATCTCAGCAAATTTCTTCAGTAAGCTTTCAATCAGAGAATATAGACTACAACCACCTGCTTCCACAAAGTTGTCGACATTTTCCTTCCTGTGCATTTCCATCAATAAAACAAGAAGTGACAACAAGCTTTGTTCACCAAAAGAACTCTCAATTATTTCTCCAGAGAGGGCAATTATGGGAAGATGTGACACATCATGGCATGTATTCTCACTAGATTCTTTCTGTTGAAAACAGATATCTAATGATAATGACAGTAAATGTAGAGCAGGTAGAAGAACGCTGTCAGGAGCACGAGATTCAGATGATTTAAAAGTGAAAACAGCATAAAATAGCACAGCACGGATAATATGTAGAACAACTTTGCAAGTGGCTACTCTGGCTATCCCCCTTAGAGGAGGATGAATTTTGGTCCACTGGGGCAATTGGGTGGTTAGTGCAGAGACACTGCAGAAGCGCAAGTATCTTTCTTCAGCAACTTGTAAATCCTTTGAATTCCAACGTGGATGATACAAATCCAATTCTTTCCAAAATGACCATCGCAAAGAAAACATACCCTAACATAACAGATAAAAATCTTGGTAAATACAGGCTAACAAAAGAAAGAGATAATTTTTTTCAAGAGTGGAACAAACCTGATTAAATCCAGATGGATTGGAATAAACAGCAACTGTATCCAAGATGTCTTGAAGTTGTTCAAATTTGGAGAGATCACGAGGAAGAGACTTAACCAAATGACTATGAGTGGCATCACCAATGGATAACTTATAAATTAGTTCTCTTTTCAAACATTCAGCAGTAGTTAGCCCACTAAAGCGTCGTTCTTTTACTATCTGAATAATAAGAGTAAGCATTTCCTGGACCAAAACAGGTTCATATCTGAAAATAACAAAGCATTCATTCTTAAATATGGTAGAGAAGCAAATCATGCAAGAGCATGAGAACAAGACAAAAAGAAAAATCTTGCATCAAAATGAAACATAAATCAGCAAATGCCCCTGTCTCCATATGGAAAGTAAAATTTGACATTCACCAACAGGTGAGAAACATAGTAAGATGATATCAACACTAGTAATTGTTGGATAGTTTTAATATACTAGTATCCATTATGCATGAAAAGATCAAATGTTACAAGTACAAGTAACCATTTGCAATGTATTGTACGAATCATATAAATAATCATTAGACCAGCATGACATAGTGAAGAGTGCATGGATTGTAAGATTGCATTTCTTATTTCTCCCCTCTATGGAACAGAGATTCATAAAAGTGATGAATGAGTACAGGAGAAAATGATAAGATACCCTATAGAGAGAGAGAGATGGAATAACAAAACAAATTTAAAGGAGAATAAAAATGGAGTAGAGCTCATCAATGTCAATCAATCCCCAATAAAGAAGCCTTTTAAGAACATAGTTAAGACTACTTTATCTTCAAAAAGGTAACAGCAAGAAACACACTGAAAAAAATTTAACATTTATCCCCAGCCACAGACACCAAATCACTAAGCACAGCATTAATAAACATTTTCCTCTCAGTCAAAAACATCTGAAATGGAAAAAAAAAAAAAAAAACCATAGTAGTCAATGGCAGATAGTGACCACCACCAAAAATGCTATAATGGGATGGCTGCTATTCTGAATTCTGAATTTTTAATGGAGTTTCTATTATATAACAGTTATATTTGTTTAATATTATTTTATATTATTTCTACTTATATATATATATATATATATATATCTTATTATTATATTACTTTTATTTAGTTATTACATTTTATTTATATATTTTGTTTATACACTTATAAATTATTATAATATATAATTATGTATTAATATTTTTAAATATTCTTAAATATTATAAAATACTTTAAAGTTTTATAATAGTATAATATATCCTTACCAAAAAAAATAGTATAATAATATATGATTAATGAGCAAATTACAGCAACACCCCTAAACTTTTATCAAATTACACATAATGTCACCTTTTTATTTTCCTTCACTAACACCCCTTAAAGTTTGAAAACATTACACTAACACCCCCTTATATGTTTGAAAACATTACACTCACATCTCAAATTTTACACTAACACCCCCACAAGGAAGGGGAAAGTAATTACACTAACACTTGTGTAATTACATGAAACCTCAGGGGATGTTGCTGTAATTTGTTCATGATTAATTATAAAAAAAAAAAAAATCCCCAATTGTAGAATTGTTTGGGGTGCAGAATGGAGAGTGACCCAATTTGGGATGTAGGCCCAACACCCACTCTTACCCATAAAGCATAAAAAAGTAACAAGATAAAACTAACTATAGAATACAAATGAGGGGCAACCCTCACATTACAAGTCAGCTTTATAGGGTTGAGTTAGGCTCAAACCCACATTCTAAGACATTTGCACATTCAGAGTTATTAATATAAGAACTAAAAAACAACATAACATAAGACTGACTAAAGAAGCTGCTGAAGGACCACAACAAAAAATGGTCAATCCAAGAAAAAGTTATATTGTTCAAGAACTTGCATGCCATTAACTTCATATAATACTGCACATTTAAGCATTTCAAAGAAAAAAATATGCATGAAAAATTTGCTTTGTTGCTGGAGAGGACATACTCGCTAGACCGTTCAAGATTTAGACATAAGTAGTTTGACAACCCAAAGCGCTCCAGAAGTCTACTGACAAATAGATCCTCTGGAGCTAGTGCAGCACAACACTGAAGAAGAAATAGATCAAGCTCCAGACATTTTTCAGACCTGTCGAAATAATGAACTGATATAGTATAATGTAATGGATTATTGAGATTTAAGCAGAGAGAGAAATACCTCTAACATGGATGAGTTTCAGTCCTCAGAAATAGTATATAGTAATACAAAATTTACTTACCAGCGTACTGATCTATACAATTCACAAGATAATAAAGCAGCATCTCCATTTTTACGCCACATTCCGGCATGGACTTCAGCACAAAAGACCCTAATCCGCAATGGATGCTCCATTACATAGGCAGAGAAACCATATGGATGACTTCCTCGTAAAGCTTGTTCGAAGAAGTCATTGTAGCTAGTCAGCAATGAATTAGCTGAAGAAACATGAGTCACATCTGACCCTTCAGATTCACAAAAATATCTTTTCATTGCCTTCTGTAACAGCATGGAAAGCAATCTATGTAATGGAATGTGTACAGATATATCTTGGGAACTAACATCATAGACTATTTGTGGCCAATCAGGCAATGATAAAAAACGTGGACCATCTGATTCCAAGGGGAAATCTTCTTCCATGGCATTATCATCAAAAGTGGGACGAATATAGGTATTTTCTGAATCAATTGCATTATTTTCAGAACACTGCTTACCATGATCTTCAATTGAACTTGTAAGCCTACCAAATGTATATCTACCCCTTCCAAACTTAGATATTGTTCTCTTAAATGCTGAAAAATTGTCATCACAGACAGCACCACTGTTCGGAGATTGTGCATTAGGAATTACACCAGGGGTATTCTCGACTCTCAACCAATTCTCAATAGCCCTTAAACACTCATATATCAACAAAGTGACAGAACGTGGAAGAGGCAGCTGAGAAGAGTCATCAGCTTTTATCTCACGAAACTTTCTAGAAGCTAAGGCACTATTCCCACTGGTCACATTACATGCAGAGCTTTCCTCAGATCTCCGTCCTACCTTTGCATGCCTTAGATTATCTCCATCATCTGAATCATTCTTACAAGAGCTCCAAACAATTTCTGCATCCATTTCCCCCTTGCTAGCATCAGAAAATGACCCATCCACCAATAGAGTGTGAATATTGGCAATAGAATGCCCTAAAATAAAAGGCAAATGGACATGCTCATTTTCATCTTCTATATGTTGACCTGTTTCTCTCTTTTGAGGGTTCATCCCTTGTACAAAGGAAAGAAGTCTCATCCATGTTCTTGAGATATCTTGCTGGTCATTGGTTACATGTTTGGGCACTACCACATGGCTCATAACAAACCGAATATCTTCAATAACACGTATAGTTGTCTCATATAAACCTACCCACATGGAAACCTACAAAAAGGTCCTATATATCTTTAATGAAACATCATGAGAGAAGATCAAAAACAAAATAATGAGAAGTGTAACTACATTTCATTAATATAAAATTCTTAACTAACTTCACAACTAGAACAACTTGAAAAGGATAAGAACCAAACAAAACTCATTATTCTGCCACATCTTAATGTCATCTCCTAAAATGTAAAACTCATTACCTGTAAGCGTCCATCTTCAGAACAAGAAATGAAAATATTTTCAAAGCATCCCAACAGCATGGTTAGTAGGTTGATTTCCTTCACAAGGCGTGGGGTAAGAGTGGGCACAGTAAGTATCTGTACAGAGAACGTGGATAGTAGTGGGTACTTCTTTAGAGGAGAGTCACTGCTGTCTTTTGTGGCCTCATTTATGACAGTTGGATAGTAAGTGAGAAAATCTTTAGCAAAATTATACTTAAAATTTGGTTCTCCTAACAATTTCAGGAGTAGCTCATGGAGTTTCTTCACTACAACCTCAGTTAAGAACCTCTCAGCTCTCACCAGCATGTTAATTAAACCATTAGAAGAGAACAACAACCTAGCAACAAAACTGAGCAAACTCTCACTATGCTTGCAAAATTCTAAAAGCATATCAACCACGGCATAAGTTAGCTCATTTGCTGCATGATTTTTTTCATTAACCGACTCACTTGCCAATGTTAGCTTGACTTTCCAAGAATTGAAAAGGGAACCAAGCACAGGAGCAACAGAGTTTGCGAATTCCTCCGGAAGTGGTTGCATCTGCTCTGCACCCTTATGCATCGAGCAGAACCCCTCACGCTTCCATGCTGTTACATCTCCACAATCACAGCAACCGCCGCCCGTGTATATAACAAAGTAATCATGGCCCTTGTGATTCCCATTCTCAAAACAAGGAACACAGATTGCGCACGTTGGGTCGTGCTCACATGTCCTACACCTGTAAGCAATATCACTGTTGCCCCAAACAGACCCACAGACACCCCTCTGCCCATCAGACATCTTGGAAAGCCTTCTCAGTGCGCCACCTGGGTCGCCCTCAAATATCAACCACTGCAACCACGCCATGCTCTCGTTAAACCTCTTCTTCATGATCACACCCACCGCCGTCTTCTTAGAAGACAATTTAGCTTGCCATGCATCCGCCACTTCCGCATCAGTAGGCAATATCACAGACACCAGCTCAGGTATCAACGCCCTCTTATCCTTAACAAAAGCAACTAAACCAGGTTGGTCGAGCTGTTCCTCAGGAACACCAAACTGGGCAAGCCTCTGCAAACCGAGCCAAAACCACATATTAAACATACAATTCAGCATTACAAAAATAAACTTCAAACCGTCAATTTCAAAATTTAACAATATCCATTAACAACAAGAAGAAAAAAAGCATTCAGTCCAAACCGACAGAAACTATTAAAAACAGTTAAACCATCCAATAAACCAATCCAAACAACTCTTTCATCAAATGCAAAGCGAATCAACCATTGATCAAGCCACAAAGAGTGTGAATTTCGATTAAAAGGGAGGAGAATCGGAAAAAACACGATTGTTACCCGAACGACTCGATCGCGAGGCTTGAGCGGTTGGGAATCGGAGGGTGTATCGATTTCCATGTTATCGGCCATGACGGAGCGCCAGAACCGAACGAGGCAACAGCACAAGGAGCGAGGATCGAACCCCGAACCTTCACTCCCCAGGTTTGATTGTTTTCAGTTTTGTGATTCCGCGACGAAACGAGAACGGAACGGAACGGAGAGAAGAACCGTTGCAAACCCTAACTGGAATTCAAGAAAGCCCCAAATTGTGTTGCGAAATTCGATCGCATAGGGAACCGATTGAGATGAGGATGACGATGATGATGACGCTGTTTGCAGCTACTTACACTCAACACTCTTCTCTCGTGCCTCGTCTTCTT
This sequence comes from Glycine max, assembly GCF_000004515.6. Taxonomy (NCBI): domain Eukaryota; kingdom Viridiplantae; phylum Streptophyta; class Magnoliopsida; order Fabales; family Fabaceae; genus Glycine; species Glycine max. The sequence goes on from NC_038243.2 coordinate 15,475,353, forward strand.
CATATAGGGTTCACTCACTCATTTCCCCTGTTTCGTTTTTATAAATGATTTTTATTATCATAATATTAATAAATGACAGAGATATCAACGCACACAATTTCTTCTATACCAAAAATCAGAATTCAACTTTCTATTACTTAATTAAAATAAATATCACTTATATCCACACGATAAATAAATAGAAATGATGTCTATACACAGGCAGCTAGTATAATTTTATGCCAACCGTAGATCATCAGCACATGCAACAAACATAGTTATTATTGTGAAATTGTCAAAAACTTATACATATCTATTGTTATTATATTATTTATTTGTCATAAAAAAATAGAATTGGAACGTTAACAGAAGAGTTTGATGACATTTCTAATCGATATACTCTCTCCAATTATTTGTTTATGTATAAGAGATATATAACTGATTTATCGATACCAATAAAAATAGATATGTTAGTTTAATTATATTTAATTATGTCATAAATCTAAATTATTTATCAAAAATATAAAATAAAGTGGTTTAAGCAGTGATAATTCAAGAGATAATTTTTTCAATAAATGTATCTATTTGCATGGAGTATAAGTGGACATCTCATTAATTAATATATTTCATAATAAAATAAGAATTTAATAGATAATTAGTAATTAATACATCTAAATAGGTTCATATTCTTATAATTAGGAAAAATGTACTTATTTTAGTAAGAAAAAAATTAAATGCAATAAATTATGTATAACAACTTATCTTTTTAATTTCTTTTTTATAATGAAGTTGTGGTATCTTTTTGATAAAACACAAACTATAAAGATAGTCCACGTGACATGTGCTAAGTTGTTGATTTTATTTTTTAACATTATTGTTTTAATGCATTTAAAATTACTAAGATAGCTTCAAACTTTTGGGAAGAAATGTGACCTTATGTGTATCATTTTATATAACTAGATTTGGACTCGTATGATGCACAGGACAGTAAATCCATTTTTAAAAAATATTTAAACATTTAGAAGTTCAACATCCATCAACTATCATATGTAAAAAACATATCAAGATTTTAATGTTGACAATTTGATATTTTGAAACATAAATGTGTAGATATTTTTTTTAACCTGTTAATACTTTAGTCAATAATATAAATTTTAAGGATCTAATTATGTTTAAACTATTGATGTTGAGATGAAGGTTTGAGATTTAAATAATGAAGATATGTTTTGGTTACTAATATTATTAAAGATAAAGAGTGCTAGGAACATGTTCTCTAGTACATTCATTCACTTAAAATTTGTCATTCATAAAATGAGTCATCTATCTTGAAAGACATCAAATATGCAACTGCATCATTAATAACATGAAATTAAATATAATTAAGGGCTCAAAATAAATTTCATCAAACACCTAAGATATATACAAATCTTATATCATAAAATAAGTTTCAAAATTAGTAAATGTAGCACAAAAAAATTACATCTTGCATATACACAGTCCAAAATTCTTCTACATCATGAATCTCCATCAATGGCAAGGGTAGCCATTAGTAAAACTAATATATCTTTACCCTACCCCATACCTTTCACTCTATACCATCTACTAAATGAAAAATGCATATAAATATGACCTCAATTCCAAAAAAGTATGATAAACAGTATATTAGTGTCATTGAGAGTGATTCCAAGACAGTGGTTAGAGTCCTTAACCATCTTCTTGTTAGAATCCTTAATTATAATGATTAGTTATGATTTGAATTGTAATTGATCTAAATCCCTATATATTTTTTCCTTTTTTATTTGTGATTCTAGTTTGATATTTTGTCTTTAATAATCATGGAGAGATGATAGAGAGGATCATGTATTTATTCACTGTCTTATATCAATGAAAATTACCATATATCATTTTCTTAACATGGTATCAGAGTCAACTCCAATTATCTCTCTTCTTTAGGAATTGGAGATTAGCTTCTAGATACGAAAATGGAGAATAGGTCAAATAGATCAAATTCTACTCCACATATGCAGGATTCGTCTTCAATCCTTACACCTGAGTGTCTTGATGGTACAAATTATCCTAAATGGCACCCAAAAGGAAAAAAAGGTGGAGTCTCTCAAAGACAACTCCACCGCTGCTACTGGATTTGTTGCTAAGTCAGGTATATTTCAACCAATTTGTGGTTTTTCTGTTGTTACTGAGGGTAGTGATTGGATAATTGATACATGTGCAACAAATCATATGACTTGTGGTAGAAATATGTTTACACAATTTTCCTCTAATAGTTCTATTTCAGTCATTATAAACGCCAATGGTGTTTCTTCCCTAGCTATGGGTAGTGGTACGATACCCATTTCTCCCTTATTATCCATTTCTAATGTGTTTTTTGTTCATTCTCTCAATTGCAATCCTCTCTTTGCTAGTCAATTAACCAAGTCCCATAACTGTGTTTTCTTGTTCTTTCTCACACATTGTATTCTACAAAATATACATACGAAAGAGAAGATTAGTAGTGGTAAAAGAAGTGAATGATTATACTATCTTGAAGATAATTCTCAATATACCAAAGGAAAAGCACTGACTCACTCTATAAGTGATGAAACACAAGCTAAGAATAAAAGAGATATTTGGCAATGGCATAAGCAATTAGGACATCCATCTTTTAGCTACCTTAAGAGATTATTTCCTTCATTATTTAACCATTGTCATATCTTTGATTTTAAATGTGAAACTTGTGTAATGGTAAAAAGTCATTGCGTTACTTTTCCTATAAATAACAATAGAGCTAATGTTCCTTTCTCTATTATTCACTATAATGTTTGGGGACCTGCCCCGCTTCCCACACATAATGGAATGCGATGGTTTGTGACATTTGTGAATGACTATACAAGAATGACTTGGCTATACGTTCTTAAACGCAAAAGTGATGTGTGTAGTGTTTTTCAAGTTTTTCACAAAATGATAAACACACAATTTAATACTCCAATAAAGATAGTCAGGTATGATAATGGAGGGGAATACTACAAAAATGAGTTGACAAATTTTATGGAATCTGTTGGTATTCTTCATCAAACATCATGTCCTAATTCCCCTCAACAAAATGGAGTAGCCGAGAGAAAAAATAGATATCTTTTAGAGGTTACTAGATCAATATTGATTAGCGGTAATATTCCTTCTTACTTATGGGGTGAAGCTTTAAGCTTTGTAGTTTATCTCATTAATAGAGTTCCATCGAGTGTGTTAAACTTTAAGAGACCTCTTGATGCCCTTTCTCATCATTTCACCCTTAATTTTGTCAATCATTTATCACCCCATATTTTTGGTTGTGTCATGTATGAGCATTTGCATCCTCACCAGTGAACAAAATTATAATCTAGAGCAATGAAATGTGTGTTTGTGGGATACAACACCACTCAAAAGGGATATAAGGCCTATCATCCATCTACAAAAAGATTTTTGTATCAATAGAAGTTACATTTCATGACCATGAAATGTTTTTCTCATTTAAAACACTTCATTCTTCACCTCAAAGGGGAACATGGAGGTGCAGAATCATGATAGACTTGACCAAGATATCAGGTTATTTGATGTTATGCCAACAACAATAGAGGATAAAATTCATGTTAATGGAGATGAGAACATGGAGGATCAAATTCAGAATAATGTAAATGAGAATATGGTCGAAGATGATAGTATAATCTCTCCTTCAACCTCAAATCCACTGTTGATCCAATCCAAAAATAATTTTGTAAAGGTATCACCTAAAACTCTTACTTCTTTTCATTCTGTTGTTGATACATTGTTAATTCGTTTGGCAAGTGTACCAAATGTCCAAGTAATTACGTCTCGAAAGTTCGAGTGTCGAATTCCACAGGGATTTTGTGTTGTACTTATCTTGAATACTTTTCAATTTATAAGAGGAAGAAATAATAAAAGAAAGGGATAGAAGAACGAATAGAAAACAACAATAGTGAAAGCAAAAGAATTAAAGGCAAAATAATTAAAGATGAAATTCAATAGAATGCAAGTGTTAGGACCTAGTATGCCCTATTTGTCTAGGATGTATGATTTTATGATTTTTCTTTACCAATTCAGGTGATTCTATCATGCCCAGATCTATTCATTTACTTGCCCCTAATGCTTCACGATGACAAGCTTTTTTTATTTATATATCTCCCAAATGCCTTTGAAAAGATTCAACAAATAAAATGCATGAAGTATGATTTTTAGATGTTTGCAAAAATGCATGGGCATAAAATTATCATTCTATGTCTAGCAATGACTTTCTTATGAAATCTTCTCTTTTTGTTCTATTAGAAGTTACCATTTTCCGAGCACCTAACCCTTAAAACTAATGCATGCATATTTTCTTTAAATCATATTTAGAAGCTATCCTCTTCCGAGCACCTAACCAATAAAAGAATGAAAAGATGAATAATGCATGAAAAGATAAACAGAAAAGATAATAGAATAAGAAAAACCTAGTATTGCATTGATAAATAGTGAGTACATCATACATCGCTTAGCTTTTAGGTCTGTCAGGCCCTAACTAGGGATTTAGCCACTCATGGCCATGAAGGCTTTACAATGAGAGGGGTCAAAGAAAGAAAGGGAAAAATGATGAAAGAGAGAAGAGAGAATTCCCTAAGGAAGAGTTCTCAAGCTCCAGGTAATAGTGAGATTGTTCTAAGACTCAGTGTTGTTTCCCCTTGGCTTGGCTCTCTATTTATAGCTGGTGAAGTGGGCTTTGGGCCTTCGTAAGCTTGCTTAGCGTGACCTCCCTCGCTCAGCGCGTGTAGATCGTGCGCTTAGCAGACACCTCTTGCTTAGCGAACTCTATTTTGTTTTGTTCTGAGCGCGAGTACCAACTCTCGTGCTTAATGCATCGCACAGCGCCTGTGTCTTCTGTCTCGTTTAGTGCAAGCTGCACGCTAAGCGAGACGTTAGGCTAGGCCTTTTTTTATTTCTTCTTTTTTCTTTATTATTTCTCACTTTTTGCTTTTAGCACCTCCAATTTTTATATCTGCAGTCAAGACTTAACGAAACATCAATTCTTTAATTCTTAAGCACAAATAAATGTTAAATAATTATTTTTAAAGACAATTTTGCTTTATTTTCTATCATCAAAGTACAATTATTTAGCAGTTATCATACACAAAACTATGTTTCCACTGATATATAATGCAATGTCTCTTCTATCCTAAATTCTGACCCTAGTGTGAGTCATTACACTCTTCCACCTCGTACTAATAGAGGACAACCCCCAATTGAGGATGAACTCATTCTTAATTGTAAGGTCAAATACCCCATAAACAACTACATGTCATCTAAAAATTTGTCCAAGACATATGTCAATTTTGTATCTCAATCATCTACTACATTTACTCCTAGTAATTTGCAGGAAGCTCTAGCAGATTCTAGGTGGATCCAGGCAATGAAAACAGAAATGGAAGCATTGGAGAAAAATGCTACTTGGGAACTTGTAACCTTACCAAATGGAAAGAGTAGATGGGTGTTTACTTTCAAACATAAAGCTGATGGAAGTGTGGAGAAATATAAAGCAAGGCTAGTTACAAAGGGTTACACTCAATTCTTTGGGGGTTGATTACTAAGAAACCGTTACACTAGTTGCAAAGCTCAATACAGTGAGGGTGTTATTATCAATAGTAGCAAATCAAGATTGGTCACTTCTTCAATTCGATGCAAAAAATGTCTTTTTACATGGAGATTTAATGAAAGAAGTTTATATGGATCCTCCTCCCAGTATACCAAAGTACTCAAATATTCCTTTGGTGTGTAAGCTTAAAAAGACCCTATACGGATTGAAACAATCACTTGGTTTGTAAGATTTACAAAGTCTATGAAGTTTTTCGATTACACACAAAGCAATTTTGATCACACCTTGTTTCTCAAGCATAATCAAGGTAAAATCACTGCATTGATAATATATGTTGATGATATGATTGTGACCGAAAATGATCCTGATGAAATTTTAAGCTTACAGAGACATTTAGCTTCTGAATTTGACATGAATCAGCCTGGCGATCTCAAATATTTTTTAGGAATCGAAATTGCAAGGTCTAAGCATGGCATCTTCCTTTCTCAAAGAAAGTATGTTTTAGACTTGTTCACTGAAACATGAATGCTTGGGTGTAAACTAATTGATACTCCCATAGAACAAAAGCACAAAAATTTTCATTGTGTTGATGCAACCAGTGCAGATAAAGGAAGATATCAAAGACTAGTGAGAAAGTTAGTTTACTTGTCTCATACTAGACCAGACATAGCATGTGCAGTCAATGTCGTGAGCCAATTTATGCATGACACAAAAAAACCGCATATGAATGTTGTTGAACGGATATTAAGGTACTTAAAATCTGCATCAGGAAAAGGTTTGTTATTCTCAAATCATGGTCACCTCAAAGTTGAGGGTTGTACTAATGCTGATTGGGATTGATCAGTAGATGACAGAAGGTCTACCGTTGGCTACTTCACTTTTGTGGGAGGAAATCTAGTAACCTGGAGAAGTAAAAAGCAACAAGTAGTTGCTAGATCAAGTGCTGAAGTAGAGTTTAGAGGGATGACAGTTGGGATATGTGAACTGTTATGGATTAGAAGTCTTTTAAAGGATATTGGATATGAACAAAAGGATGCAATGAAACTTTGTTGTGACAATAAATCAGCCATAAAGATTGCTAACAATCCCGTCTAACATGATCGTGCAAAACATGTGGAAATTGACAGACATTTCATCAAAGAAAAGATTAAAGATGATATTATTGCCTTTCCTTTTGTAAAATCATAACAACAACTTGCTGATATGCTGACCAAGACAGTAGCATCCAAGGCCCTTAGTAGTTCTCTTGACAAGTTGAGAATGTGTGGCATTCATGTACCAACTTGAGAAGGGGTGTTAGAATCCATTAATTGTAGGGATTAGTTATGATTTGAATTATAATTAATCCAAATCCTGGTATATTTTCTCCTTTTTTAATTGTGATTCTATTTTGATATTTTATCCTCAATAATCATGAAGAGATGATAAAAAAGATCATGTATTTATTCAGTGTCTCATATCAATGAAAATGACTAGATACCATTTTCTTAACACTTCCTTTCCACAACTTAAACTAACAACCTCTATCTCATATAGTTAAATCACACTACATCTTTTATAATGAGATGTGTAAGATAAAACAAAAAGTCTACTATAATTAATTTTAAAAAAATCAACATGCATTGCATAACATCCTAATAAAACACCTGTTATAATTTTTTTTTTCAAATCTCCTATCAATTTGCTTTCTTCACCTAAACTTGGGGAATTAATGAATACTTGACATATTTTTTTTATGTTTATCATACTCTCAAAGACACAAACACAAAAATGGATTTTTAAATTTTTATATATTTATTATGTACAAAATGGATTTTTCCTTAAAAAAATAATCAAGAAAAAGAAAATGTTGGAAATGATTTTGAGATTCTTTCCATATTGAAGTATGAAACTACCATTTCTATTATTGCATGCTCATAAAAGAAATTTCTTTTTTTTTCTTCCTATTTTTAACTATGATCATCAATAAACCTTGAATTTGTATTAATATCTGCTGTTGTAATTAATGAAAAAGAAATCAAGTAATAGACATAGAAATCTAAAATAAAGGCAGTTGCAGCCACAAAATGTTTTGCCCACTCGCGTAAGATGTGCAAGCAGAAAGAAACTCATAAAACAGCTATTAAGTTTAAGTGCATGTGCTGATCTCAAGCAGACAAGAATCTTAATTCCCACCCACAATACCGTTCTCAAAAACACTTTTGATTAAACAAAATTCAAAAGATCCTGTAAATAGTTTCTTATTAGCCCCCTGCAAAATACAGTAACAGGAAATGCAATGCCAGAAGAAATTAAAATAGAGAATACAAACCCACCCAACATAGTTGCTCCTATATTAATCAAAACTACCATACAAACAATAAATGTTTGACACAAATTACCCCAAACCTAGTCTGCACACGGACATTAAAATAAAATAAAATAAAAATAAAGTAGTGAAGATTTGTTTACACGTTATTAAAATCCAAGATGTATACTGCACAAAATTAAAATAAATAAAATATTATAAAAAATAAACATAACTAAACATTAACAAAAAAAATACTTGACTATCAAAAGCAAAAGCAAAAGGTGGATAAAAAAATAGTTAGAACCATGTACTCTTATATACAGATATATATAGGCATAAAGAAGGAGAAAGAGAATGAAGAAGTTAGGAATTATTAATAGTAACTTATGGCTAAGCACTGGGTGAGAAAGAAACAGTTAGGAATTAGTATTAGTAACTTACATCTAATATGGTAGGCTATGTTTAAGCAATGGTAGGCTGACAAATGAAGAGGTTAAGAATTGCAAAATTTAATATGGTAGGTTATAACTAATATGGAGGTTTAGGAAGGAAAAAATGTTGGAGACGTGAGTGAATTTATATATATTAAGATAAGATAATAAAGATAAAAATATCTCAAATATTTTAAACTATTTTATTAGTAATTAAATAGTGCATGAAATATAATTAATTTTAATTGTATCTTTTATTATTGAACATTATTGTTTTAATACATTTAAAATTATTAAAATAATCTCAAACTTTTGAGAGGGAATTCTGAGATTGTGTATATATTATTTTATATAACAAAGATGTCACAATATATTTTAAATTATTTTATTTGTAACTAAATAATGCATGGAATATAATTAAAGATATTTTAATTACATCTATTATTATTAAATATTATTGTTTTAATGCGTTTAAAATTAATAAGATAACTTCAAATTATATTATTTTATATAATAAATATTCGTTAAACATTTAAGAATAGTCATGATAGAATAATTGATAATTAATGTTATTCTCCTGCAATTTCTTTTCTTTTTAAATAAACCAAAAAATGAATGTTTTTACTTTCTACTTTATTATCATTTTTTAATTTATAAAGCAAATTGTATAAAAAAAATTATTTTCTTTTCTACATTTTTTACTATAATATTCGGTGGATTAGTAAATTACTAGTAAGAAAATATTGTAAAAACAGAATTTAATTTATATGCACTATTAGTGTAAAATATATAATTTGTCACGAATATCTACTCAACTACCATATGCTATTTTAACGAAGAAGATGATGTAGTTCTAGGCTTAACTCTTTTTAGAGAAAATATTAGTAACAAATTGTTTATTGGTTTATAACTCTCACGTCTATTATTAGAGTAGCCCAATTTACTACCTTTTGTACCGCAAACTTAATGACATTCTTAATTGAAGTAGCTTTTTGTGTCAATTGAGACCAAGTTTCTTGACGAACTACTTATTGACCAAGTTTATTGAGACAAAGTAGCTTTATGTGCATTCAGGGGAAATAATTCCCGTAAGTGTTGGGCTGAACTTGAATGTCACGCTACTTTATGGACAGCTTTAGGAAGTAACTAGGTGAAAAGTGTGTGTGTATTAAGGCAAATTTGAATAACAACAAAGTTCATATTCATAAAGGATGTTATATTTAAACATAACTCAACCGCTAATGCAAGTCCTCAAGTTGTATGAAAAGATAGGGATGATATCAATAACCATATGTAACAACATATTTTAGAAAAATGACAGGAACAAAACTACTATGACTATAAAGTTCATATCATATAAATTCAAGACATAATAATAAGTAAAAGCAAACTAGATTTTCCCAATTTGTGAATGATTGATGTCACTCTATCTTCCATTTGGTTCAGTGAGCCTTGATCTGCACCCTACCTGTTCTAGAAACTTAGTAAGTCGCAAGTGTTTTGCAGCCCATTGTTCAGCCAACTTTTGCTCCTTGCTTTCAGCATCTCTTCTCAGCCCTGCCAACTGCTCCCTATATTCTGCTTCAATTCTATCCAATGCAGCCGTTTGCTCCTCCCTCAGAGCTTTGATTTTCGCTTCGATTTCCTCCATCTTCTCCCTCCTTCGCCCAGCCTTCTCAGACTCCAACTGCAGCTCCACCCTGCTTAACCGCCATGCTGCCTCCTTCTTATGCCCGGCCAAAGCATGATGCACTTCATCCAACTCCTTGCAGCACTCCACTAGCTCAGACATCACCATGTTCTCACCAAATGCTAGAACGGCCCCGTGAGGCGCCACATTCCCCAAAACAAGAGGACTAGCATTGTCCTGTCCTCTGACGGGGGGCTGCATCCATGGAGGAGGCGCTGCCACCGTCGAGGGAGAAAGACTAAGAGTCACAGAAGGGGAGGGTGGCCTCACAGGTGCAGTGCCATTGGAATTGGAAAGCCAAGACGGAAGCAAGGCTGGTGCAGGAGCCGGTGCATCAGCATGCAGAAAAGAACTGTTGGAAGTAGCCATAACAAATGATGTTGATGTTGATGTTGAAGGCCTTTCTTTCACTAGCTTCTCTGCAAAACTCTCAAGGATATGCTCGTACTTGCTATCGTTAATTGGGTCAATGGTGCAGTTATTCCCCTTTGTTTCCCTTTGCTGCTTCTCTTTGAACACTTCCCACCACTTCCCTAACCTCTTTGCTGTGCGACCAGGGACTTGTGCTGCAATTTTCTTCCACTTGTTGCCGTGTGTTGCTTGAAGGTTGATGACTAGACGCTGCTCTTCCTCTGTAAGAGATCCTTTCTTAATGCCGGGCTTGAGGTAGTTCTTCCACCTTTCTAAGCATGACTTGGCATCCCTGTTAAGAGGTGTGTTCATGCGCTGAGACACCAGATTCCATTCCCTAGGACCATACTGTTTGACATATGCGCGTAGTAAAGCATCCTCTTCAGCTCTCCAACGTTGCCTATCCTTCATTTCCAAGTGCAAATCCCACAACCAGTTGCTTGGAACTTGGAATCTTCATGATGTCTCTACAAAATTCGTGACAATTTATTGCATCAATTCACCAGAGTTCCAGAGAGAAACAAACTAGTATGGGGAGGGGGAGTGTTTGATTTTCAACAATTTCCAATCATATGTGCACAAATGACCAATTCCTGAATTCTTATTACCAATGCCTTCATACCATGTTCAAAACAAGCATATAACTCAGGTAAATGAAGAAAAGACAAGATCATCCTCCATGAATATATAGTTAAACACAATACAAAACTATCTGTAACAAGAATTGACCTTATATTCAATTGGGATCAGACAGAGATCAAAATGATTAAGCCATTAATAAAAACTTAACATGTTGTATTTATTTTAAAATACAATCTACCAAAAGAAACAGACACAAAGATTCTGCATCATTTTCTCTCTCGCTTCACTTGTTCTTGTATTGCAGTAACAGACATGTTAAAAAATAGAGTTCATGCGACAATGCCAAATACATGTCAGATATCAGGAATGAAAACTAATATGCAATGAAGCATCTAACAGAAACAACAATGCACGCAACATACATTTTGTAAGAGATCGCGTGATAAGAACAGAAATGCTCAAGGATCAATACCTTCAACTTCAAAGCAACAATTGTTTTTTTCTCAGCCTAAGTGCCTACAACAATACCATTCTTTCATAATTTCAGTCAGTGAATCTATATAAAGTCTTTTTTTCATGAATTAGTTTCATGTGCTCTTCTAACATTACAATCAAGAACCATGAATGAGAAAAAACTGCACTAGTGTCTGCACACCCCTCCCCCTCACACGAAACAGTTCTTGACTAATTTTTCAATCACTGGTTTAGATTATTATCCACACACACAAGCAACAGTTATGCACTCATCAATTCATGAACAGACCAAAAGGGTGACTCAAACAGTGTTCAGAGCATCTATTGCAGGCAGACACGAAGACATAATGATTAACCTTAAACACTCGAGGCGATGGTAATTAAAACAGAGAGCAACAGAAAAAAAAAAATCAACGAGCAGCTACAAATTCAGGAACTTTATGAAATAATCTGAAGCAACACCAAAGTAAGGGCACATAAACCGAAACATGTAGCACGATATTGACATAACATCAAAGCACATCAAGACACTAAGACAAAAACTGAAAAGAGCTTCACTGCACTTTCTCACTAGTAACAAATTCACATGAACCAAATCCTCAAACATGCACACAAAATGCAAATATCATAGCAAAACCATAACAAACATCACCAACAAATTTACAAAGCAACCCGTTTGATTTTTAAAAGAAAAACTCAAGAATCCACTTAGCCACAACCTACAAAAAAAAAATTTTGAAAAAAAAGAACTTTTTTTCGTACTAGGTAGCATAGCACAGTACCCCAAATGGTTCATACACGCCACGTAAAAAATGGAGGCACCACAGATGGTTAAAAACGAAAAAGATGAAGAAGAAATGCTCACCAAGGTTCTTTGTGTGTGTGAAATGAGAAAGGAGCTATGAGGCGTTGTTCTGGTCCATGAAACAACGGCACCAAGTTGAAGAAGTGGTGAGTTCTTAAACAGAGAGAAAGTGGAAACCGAGGTTGGAGAGAGTGTTGGAGTAAAGACAGAGAAGTGAAGTAAAAATGGACCAGAGAGAGAGGAAAGCGTGATAAGACAAGACATGGAGAGAGACCCCACAGTATGACAGAGAGAAAGAGAGGGTACGTCAGTTTCAGCGCTTAATATGCGAGAAAGAAACCCAAGGGCACGCGAATGATAAGGGACACACATCATATGATAACTTTCCTCATGCGCCCTTAACGACTTCACTCTAATTGCTAATTACAAGGATAACGATGTTTTTTAGCAACTTACAAGGATCAATTACAGTTACACTTAAAATGTTGCTTAGTTAGTTGGGTCTTTGAAACTCATTAGAATATCTGCGCATGATTTCAGGAGTTATTAGTAAGATTCTTACATCCGTGATCATTTTAAACCCACACGTAGCACATCCTTGTGTGAATTTCAATTTTTATTTTTATAGTATTTTTTCTTATAAATATAAAGTATATCTTATTTAATTTAAGTTACTAACTTTATTAATATAATATTGACGTAACAAATTAAGTAAAACTTTGGATTAACATAGGTGATCTATATTTAATCAAAATTTCACCCTAAGATGCACCAAAAACAACCAAGTATGTGTTTGGTTTAACTTTAGTTACACACAAGGTAAATATTGCTTATCATATTTGAGTTCTGTGAATGAGAATTCAAACACTTTCAAAACTTACTTTCTAAACCGGTAGAAAATGTGATTATATTCGATAAAATTAGTTGAAAAGTTAATAATTAAAAATTGAATAATTATATTATTAAATTATAAATATTTGATAAAATTAATTATTGAAGTAATTGAAAAGTGTAAAATATCTAAAAATTAATAAACTCCTGATTTATTTAAAAAAGTTAAGTAGAAAATTTAATAAATATATTAGGAATAAAAAGGGGAAAAATATAAAAAAGTTAGAAGCTAACATTTAAAATAAAAATTAAAAGTTATTAAAAGAAGCTTATTTATCGAACAATCAAATGAGATTTTCAGCTAGTAATTTTTTATTATGAATTAGCTTAAATGTCTTGTTGAACACAACCTGTAATTAATGTGTGATAAATGAACTATGTATCATTTTAAGATGACTTTTTTTACTAATAGTATTAGTACGAAATCATTTCCATCGAAAGCAATAACAAATATTCATCGGAACCTTGAATACACACAAGGTGTATATTTTCTTACCCGCACTATTTATTTCATATTCATATATCAAACAAGATTCAAATCACTTGATTAAGAGGATAAAAGTTACTACCACTTATATCAACCATTATTGATATTTTGAGATGATATCGTGTTATGTTAAAAAAAAAACTAGTATGTCATGTTATTAGGGGTATGAAAGTGCAAGTGTATGAAGAAGAAATTGAAGATTTCCAAAATGACATTAATAGGGAAAAATTTAAGAAAAATAAATAATATTAAATTTTATAATAAATAGAATCAAAATTTAAATTTTATGAGAACTAAAATTAAACTTGTGTCGTATCAAACAAAATGCCCACATATACCATGTAGAATGTTGATGTGTAACATTGTCAATAACATTTGTACTCATTAATAAAGTTAAACTTAACTAAGGACTAAGTTGGGATATTACATAATTGGGGAATTCAAACTTAACATTTATAATTTGAGAGATTAAAAGCAAATTTTATTATATTTATAGGGATAAAAAATGTTTAACCTAATTAAAATCATAAAACTAAATTAAAACTTTTAATTTAATAAAAAAAAGATGAAAAGTTAATGTATCGTAATCTTAATCTTAATTATAAACATGCAAAGGAAATTATCCATTTTTTAAATGAAAAAACATTTTATGAAGAATATAATGTTTATGTATTGATGGTGTAAAATAATTTTATATCATCATTTAATCATAAATCACCATTTAAATTACTTTAAAATAATTATTTTAAAAATAGTGAATTATAATTGAATAATTACATAAAACTTTTTATACACTTAATACATTTTTTTCTCTTTTATAAATCATAAAATAAAAAATAAAATTTTAATGTAATTTGCTAAATTACACATATTCTCACGATTTTAACTTTTAAAAATTTTAATTAATAAATTTATAGTACTTCAAAGTTATTAATCTCTTTAAATTTTAAAATGTTGATTTACCTGTCCACGGTTTTTTTTTTTCTTATAAGATAAGAGTTGCTTAATACATCTCTCTCAAAGAAAAGAGTTGCTTAATACAGACTCTACAGATGCATGTATTTGAATTTTGAACTATGATTATGATTCAATATCAATACCTTAGAAGAATTAAACCTTTCTGGTAGACCCCATTTATCTGTGCACAATGTCCCTGCACATCCATAAATAAAGATGACAGGAAAAGAGGCCGCACACAGTAGTATTTGTTATAACCAAAAATAAAAATAAAATAAAATTTATGTGCTTACGTCTTGCAGGGAATTTGCTAGCGTAATCGTTACTGTGCTTTTCAAATAACGGCTATTCAATAATCTTTTACCTTTTTCATCTATAATATTTTGCCCATCTCATCTTTATTTTTTGAAAATTCATTAATTAAATTCTGAATTTTTTAATTAACTTTTCAGATCTTATAGTTACACAAATTCTACTTTTTAGTTCACATATTTAAAAAAACTATTTTAATTTTTACACATATTTTTGTCTCTAAACATAATTTTTTTAAAATTATTTATTATTGTCTAAACACATACAGATTAAAAGGAATTAAAAAATAACATGTATAATGACTAAAATGAATGTTTTTTACGTATATAAACTAAAAGTAATTGCATAATATTTATACTGTGTAATGATTCACTAATATATATTTTTGCCAAGATTATTATAGCAAAATGATTGTATAAAATTCAATGAATGGTTGTATAAAATTCACTGTCATATTGCAACTACATAGTCAAAGATAGAGTATTTTTAATTGCTATATTTGTTTCAATATCAAATTATTAGATCATGTGAATTTTAGAAAGACATGTTATTTGGTCTTATTATTTTGTTAACCAAGCACTATCATCAATATCATCCTGATGTGCAAAAACATTGTATGATTATTCTTGAGTTGCGGTTATAGAATGACATCAACGTAGGTGAGGACTGAGGATTAGTTATATCTCATTTCGATGACATAGCAAAAAGCATACTATTGACCGCAACATTGGAATGTGAGCACAAAGGTATACTCAGATTATAGGATGGATCACTTTAGGTATCGTCAGAGCCAAAAAAAAAAAAAAAAGAATGTAAAAATGAGAACTTATATAAAAAATTTTAAATTTTCTATCATTTCTTCCTCTCTCTTTTTTGACACAAAGGAATGCACCCTTAGTAACCCACCATACCAGGTTTTTCTAGAGACTGAAGCAGAAAATTCACGTTCAAAAGAGTGGTACCTAATTGACTAATTCTAATATTGTAATAGTAGTATATTTGATAGCATGAAAGGGAGAAGTACAAATGATCCGCACAATTAAACTAACTTTGAGAGTCCTTGAAAATGATGATAGATACTATATATATATAGTACTAAATGAGTTTGGAAAATAGGAAATGGTAATGTTAAATGCATATTTTGATTAAAGTTGGGAGAATTTAATTTATTTTAGGAATAACAATATTTCCTTCTTTCATTTGGTATATTAGAATTTGTTATTGAGAAGTTAAAATTTATAAAAATACTTTCCAAATGTTAATCCAAATATAGCCTTTTTTAAGGAACACAATCGATATATAGCCTAAGCCTATGTTTTGTTTGAAGTTATAAAAGTACTTTTGCAAATTTCAACATAAAATTATGTTTCCAATGTGTGAATTGAGAAGGAAAGATTTGTTGTTTATGTAACAGAAGTATTTTTGAACTCTCGGAACTAAATCAAAATATGCACCGATATGATGCTTATGAGAACGAAGGGGCAATTTTACAACACAAATTGCTCTACATAATGTTTTGGCATCCATGTCTTCATGTGGTATCTGTATGAATCTATGAAACCCTTTCACTATTTTCATCTTCCATACCATGCTTAAGGACAATGGCCTTTTTTGTTTTGGTATACTTATTTATCCTTATAAGCTGGGTATGAGGGGGAAAGTTATTATGTTGGAGTTGGAGCTAAAAGTAATCCTTTGTATCTTAGAGGTTGTTCTGAAGTTGAAGGAAGAGTTTGTCCAGCATTGGAGGTCAATATCCAAAACAAAGACAAGTAAAATAGTAAATACTTTTGCATTAAATAACAATATGACGAGAAAATTGTTTTCTACCAATACTGTTTTCTCATCATTTACAATAAAATGCTGAACAAACTCTTCCTTCAACTCTAGAAAACAGTTTTACAATAAAATGTAAATATGTTTACATTAAATACCAATGCATTTGAGGTCATTTTATATATACTTTGTTTTCTACCAAATAATCTACAAATTCATCTCAACTTTTTTTTCTCTCTTTTCTTTTGCTTTTCCTTCGAGTTTGTTCGACACAAAAAAATAAACTTGAGAAATAAGATGAATAAAAAAATATGAATGAAAATGGGTGAAAATCGAATAAAAAAATATTTGAAAAAAATAGATGAATAAAAATAAATGAAAAATAATATAAAAAATAGCTAATAAGTCTCACAACTTTAAGTTTCTTTTTTCATTTATTTTTCTTCGATCAAACACATTAATTTTTTTTTATTTCACTTATTACTTTACTCTACTTTTTCCCTACAAAACAAAGGGACCATTTCTTACCTAAACCAAACATTTTACTTCATCTGATTATTATTATTATTATTATTATTATTATTATTATTATTATTATTATTATTATTATTATTATTATTATTATTATTATTATTATTATTATTATTATAAGGTCCAATTAAATTATTCAGATAAAAATTTAATTAATTTATTTTAAAATATTAAATTTATATTAAATTAATATATATTTTTTTACGACTATCCCTGTAAACAAATTAATAATTGGCGTTAATGATTTATATTTCTCTCGTTGCCACATTCTAAATCTTACTTTAATTAATGACATTTTTGTAAAAAAATAATTAGTACATAATTTTTTTTTTCATAAAAACATTTTAAATTAAACTTCATAAAAAAATCAAAACGCACTTTTAATTTGGATATTAGAATAAAAATTGAAGGGAAGTATTAATCTGATGATTTGATAATAAAAAAAAGAACAGTATTTATTGTAGCAGTATTGCGTTTAGAAAACATTTTCCAAAGAAGACAAAGCACTGAAATGAAGCAGTGGGAGACAGGAAGAGAAAGTTGGAATTGGACAAGACAAGCCATGGGATGGGAGAGAGAGAAAATGCTAAAGCTGGTGCAATAATGCAGCACCACACCTGACTCTAGCGTTGGTTTCAGCGCTCTAAATTTCTTTGCCTTTCCCTTCTTCAGTCCAAACAAGGACAAGTGCACTACGACAAATCTTCTACTCAACACACTACACAATATAAGGAAAAAAAAAAAAAAGAGAGAGAGAGAGAGAGAAATAAGGCTCTCTTTAAGTTGCAAAGAGAAAAATAAATTATTAAAGAATAAAATGGAATGAGTTCGTTTTATTCGTGCTATTTATATATTAATATTATATTTTTTTAAATATAAGAAAAATATATATTTTTTCAAATATTTGTTTGGATAATTGTGAGTTTTCGGTTTTTAAGTTTCAAATGTAATTTTTAAAACAAAATATATTTAACAAAAATGGAACTGAAATAATTTTTAAATTATTTTTGAAATATTTTTCATTCATTTTCAAAATCATGAAAAAATATTTTGTGAAATTGGTTTTTAGTTTTAATATAAACACATATTTGTCACATTTGGCAATGATATTTTTTGTTGCAATTGATGCTACCATCGACACCACCACGAATACCACCTGTCATTGTCACCACCACCACCACCGTATTGTTATCACTACCATTGTTATCGACATTATCATCACCACTATCATTAGGATATCATTGTCACTAGCATTATTACCACCACCACAACCACTAACACCATTGGTATCACTGCTAGAGATGGGCATGCGGTAAGCTTGCCCCATGAAGCCCACACCCATGAAACCTGTAACCTACAAAGCTGCATTCTAAACGAGTTTGTTTTTTTGAACTTTCACCCATTCGCATAGCCCGCGAGTTTTGCGGGCCAACTTGCATTCACACAAAAAAAAATAATTAAAATTCTTAAAAATTGTGAATTGTTTAAATAAATCATTCTAAATGCACATAAAATAAATACAATACACCGCTCTAGTCACTATCACCGCTATCGTCATTATCACCACCATTACATGACCACCACTATCGTTGTCACCAATATTGTCACTAATACAATTGACATTGCTACCACCACCGCCACCACCACTAATACCATTTTTATCATTGTCACCACCAATGTTGTTGTCATTATCAATAATACCACCTTTATCACCACCAACATCCCCACCATTAACTGTCACCACCAACATTGCTATCGCCACTACATTGTCAATGTCACCACCATCTGCATCGCTACCACCAACGTCATCTCCACCACCGTCGTCACCACTACTGCAATTGAGACCATCACTGATATTTCTATCGTCGTCGTTGTTGCTAACATTACCATCATTATCATTGTTGTCACCATCACACAAAAACACTCTTAAACTAACTTTAATATGATATAGAACTTTCACAATGAGTTTATTTAAAACTAATCATACTTTAAAAACTAGTTTAAAGTTTTTTTAAACTAAACCAAAAAACTCATTATTTTTTAAAATTTTGAAACTCAAAATTTAAAATCACCTGAAACAAACCCTTGGTTAGCGTGCCATGTTTTTTTCCTCTTATATTTGAGATTAGAGGAAGTAATCTTTAACCAAATTTAAAGTAATTATAAATAGTACTAATAAAATTTTAAAAAATAGTTGTAAACTAACACTATAATATATAATCATAAGAAAAAAAATGTTTCTACATTAATAATATAATAACCGTAAAAAATCTAAAATAGTAAAAAAAATATCATAAAATTAAACATAATAAAGAAATTATAAATAACAATAAAGTGTTACCACTACTAAAATAAATGTTTTCGATGATGGCGCATCTACGACGGTTATACAAAAAATGTCTTAAGAAAAAGGACGATGACATTTTTGTAAATAATTGTAACTTTTCAAAGACGGTTTTCTGGAAATTGTCTTTGAAAACGTATTACTACATCGGTTTCGTGAAGAATCGTCTTTGAAAACACATCTAACTTATTAAAAAGGCATGTTTCTCACTCACTCGTGCCCACTCACATTCTTCAACAATCGCCTCTCTCATTGACGGAAACCCTAAGCCCCAATCCTGCGAAGGGTCAGAAGCAGAGGCTCCACATCCATTCCCTGACCAACCCCTTCTTCTTGTGCTCCAACAATGACCAACTCGAACCAATCCAAACCCCATTCTCTCTCTATCTCTCTCTCTCTTCCCAGCAAATGACCCTTCTCTAGGGCGGCGTTGAGAAGGTCTTTGAGAAGGGTGAAAACCTCGACAAAATCAACGAACAACTCATCCTCTCTATCTGATGGCTCTGCTTCTGGTTCTCCGTTTGTATCTTTCTCTAGTTATATTTATATTCCCACTCTTTGATTATGATTTACACAACGATTCAAATAGCAAAAGCAATCCCCCACCCCTAATTTTGATTTGTGTCGGGGAAAGGATAGGTCTTCAAACCCTAACCGCACCCCCCTCTTTCTTCTCGTGTGCATGAAAGTGAAGCAACGCGACACGATGATGTTCTACTTCAAAGTGTGCCTTGAAGTCGGCGATTTCACTATCTTTAGGGGCCTTAACAAGTACGACAACGATGAACTCATCAAATACGATTTTCCCGAAGACATTTGGTAACCCTAATTTTCCCATCTCCAATTTTATTTTACTTAATTTAATTTCTTCTTCATTTCCGCAAATTCTCTGCTCCCGACACAAATTATTCACATGATCACTGAAAGCGCAAGACACTCATGGATGCACACTTATTTCTATTAACCTTTTAGCATTTCTCAACTTTAATTTGTAGAAGTAAAAAATAAAACAATTAGTTCCATTAATTTGACTAAGCTCCTTATTTGATTTCATTTCAATAATAATTTGGTTTTGTAGTTGAAAAGGTTACTGAAGTTCGATGGTACATTCTTGGCAAGGATCAACAACAGATTGGCCCTTACGCCTTCTCTGAGTTGCACGATGAGTTAAGTAATTTGAAACTGTTTATTTTTTTTAATGAAGTGGAGTGGAGCTAGGGCTAGGTATTGTATATTTTGATTTTTGTTGTTTGTTCCCCAATTAATTAAGTGAATTTCGAGGCCTGAGACTTTGAGCGCATTTGTTTTATGGTGAAGTTGAAACCTCTATTTGTCATATTTACATGGAAATTGATGTGGATAGAGCATTTCTTGAATGGATACTTCTTTGAAAATACGTTTGTGTGGTCTAAAGGAAGGAGTGAGTGGCAGCCCTTGTCCTCGGTTTCTGACCTGTGGGCTCAAATTAACTAGCAGGGACTTGATTTTTGAACCATTAGCATGACTTTTCTCCTCTTTCACTTAGGATTTTCTATTATTATTATTTGTATTTTTTGTTCTTGTTGTTTGCGGAGCTTATAGACTGACTTGTTATGTAAACTTCACACTCCAAATGTGCAGTCCTGAGAGTGAGTGTTTAGATGTCCCACATAACTGATGCACAACACAACGGGAAAGCAATTTATGGCCTGGTAACAGTCAAATAGTTCAGTTTTCCCAATAGTTTCTTGTATCTTTATGGATGAATATTAGTAATGATGGACGGTGGATGTAGACTACTGTAGAACTAAAAAAGCATGGTGGCTGTAATAATGAAGAATAATTTATATGCATACTAAACAAACTGCAAAGAAAACAAAAAAGTGAGAACCATTGAGTAGAGATCAGAGGGGTGGACAGAGATTCAGAGAACATAGAGGAAATGAGGGATTGCTAGTCTGTGGGATGCATATAACAGGAATAGAGAGAGACTCATAAAACAAGAACAAAGAGAGACTTAGAGGATATAGACAAATAGAGAGATTGGAAAAGGAAACAAATGAAAGTATTAGAGTAAAAGACTGAAACAAAGAAACAGGTTAAGGAACAGAGAGGTTACCTATGAATACAAAGATATTCATTCTCCAGAGATGGGTTATTAATCGAAGGTTGTCTCCTACGCCAGAGATGTTCAATCAAATAGGTTTCGTTCCAACTTCGAGTTTGTGTTTGCAGAAGACACGAGCATAACATGTTTGGATTTTCCATGTTTAAACACGTCCAGGGTCCCTGATATTGCACCTCCATCAATCTCCTCAAAGGAGTTGCCACCTTAGGACAAGGTCTTTTTTTATTCTTAGTATATTGTATCTGTGATATTATTTGTGTAATTTTTTATTTTCTTATTTGTTGTTGGTCTTTACTGTGGTCACATTTGTAATCTAATGCTTTTGTCATATTTCTAATTTTTTAAAGCTAGGACAAAAAGTATTAGGTGGAACTCTAAAGATGAACTAAAGAAGGTTTGTTAATTATTATTTCTTTCTTTTGAATGTGCAGAAAGAAAAAATTTCCATACACTCTCTTCATTTTTTTTTCTCAATGTTTATATTGATAGGCAACTCAGGTTATACTTGCCACTGATGGGGATACACCAGGTCAAGCCTTGGCTGAGAAGCTTGCACACCACATTGGAAAAGAAAAGTTAGAATGTTTTTGTCTTGATTTTATTACTTATATAAATTCTCATAATCATTGATCTATTTGAGAAAATCTCATGCAATTATGCTTTCAATTAGTAGATGATGCCAACAATTATTTGATAGTAGTTTCATTTTACTTTATTTGTGTTGTGTATTCATTGTATTTGGGTGAGTAATTTTGAAGCAAGAAATTGGCCAAAATATTGTATAGGTAAACTACTTTTTAGTTGCTTTTGCATGTTTTGTTCAAAAGAATTGCTTGTTAAGAAAAAAGGACATTCCTGTAAATCTTTTATGTGATATTGATATTGTTATTGTTTCAAAAAGATTATGAATGAGTGAAAAATCATATTATGAATGAAGGGGGACTTGTGCGTGCAAGGGGATCATTGCAAGTGAAGGGGAAAATGTCACCATGAGAGGCTAAACCCCCTCTGTGGGAGCCTAGCAATCAACGTCCTTGTAATGTAACTTCTTTTACTATCTATTAAATGTAATTTCTATTTCTATTGTCTCTTTTCTATTCTTCGTCTTTATTGTATGGTCTGGTCATCCATGCATTCATTTTAGGGGTTATACATTGAGAAATGGTAATTTCTAAAGAACTAGGAAATGACATCTAAACAATTCATTGCTAGGGATAGAGTGACTTTGCTTTGCCTTTGCATACATCTCCATGCTTCATGCAATTTAGTATTCTATCTTTGCAAATGGATTTGGGAGAGAGAATAGATAAATTAGGCTCTTCATCGTGAGGGATCATGATTGAGTGTCTTAGTAGATATGAGTGAAAATTGAGAAAACATTAAAGAGAAAAAAATATTAATATTGCATCAAGGGTAGTTAGGCATGCTAGGCCCCAACATATTTAAATTCTAAAGCTATCTTTTGCATTTAATCTTGTTTATTTTATTCTTTTTCCCTTTTAATATCAAATTCTTTCTTTATTCTATCCATTGTATTTTTTTATCTCTTGCTTACAAATTGGGTATTCATCAACGTAAGTACAAACAAAGTCCTTGTGGACTCGACACTCGGACTTCTATTTTAATTTTACTACTTGTGATAAATTGGTACACTTGCCAACGAGTTAACAAGTTTTGCATGTGATTATTGTTTGATTTTGTATCCCAAATATGATTTTTTGTTCATTCATAATCTTTTTGACAATGGTTACTCTTAACTTGCTACATGTTTCCATACATGGCTTGTTATTGTTAATGTTTATATTAGTAGACTAGATTGGAAAGTTGGAAACTTAGGAATGCAAACTCTAGGTTATAATTATACATATTAATGGCCGGTGTATGCTATTTATGTTGGTCTAGTGTGCTTTATATTATGTTTGTATGTAATTCTACTTCTTTGATAACTGTAGCAACCTTATAACTTATTCACAGGTTCTCATGTATTTGGGCCTTGATGCACTCAAGGAAGTGATTGAGAATACAAAATTATATCCAATACATGGATTGTTTAACTTCAAATATTACTTTGATGAGATTGATGCATATGACCACCGAACCTTAGGATATGATGTTGGCATCACAACTAGGTGGAATAATCCGAATGACTTGTACAACGTAAGGACAATTTATTACATGGCTATATTTTCTTAATATCATGAACTAAATAAGCTTCCTGAAGATTTTGAAATATAGAATGATAGATAATTGATAACCGCTAATTATGAGTATATTTTGGAGTTAAATTATATAGGAATTTATAATTTTTCTTTCCTATTTTCTCCCTTTTTGAGCAAATAATTGTTAAATTAGCATCATTTAAGTTTTTGTGAAGAGAATATTAAGAGTGATGAATTTATGATGATTAGTGAGTAAAATAAAGCCTAAAAAAGCATGATAATTAAGGAAAACAAACTAATTAAAGAAAGCAGAGCTAATTAACAAAAGCAGACTAATTAAGGAAAGTAAGACTAATTAAGAAAATAGGCTAATTCAGGAAAGTAAAGACGGACTTAGCGTGAGAAACCCGCTTAGCTAAGCTAATCTGCGCCTATAACAGAAGAAGAGAGAAGAAGAAAAACACACACATAACTTCCAAGAGAATACAAGTCCTTATAGAAGGCAAATGTTAGAAGAAGGATAAGTAATCATTAGGAGTCATTGCTTCCTTCCATCCCCTTTTCTTATCGTATTCCCCTTCACTAAATATTTCTCTCTTTCAATTGTAAAGTCTCCTATGACTATGAGAGACTAAACCCTTTTTGTTGGGAATTTGGCAGTCAATTACTCTTGATGTAATTTATCTTCCTATCTATTTATGAATATTACATTTGCATTATCTTTTATTGTGCTTAATATTATTGTTTGTGGCTTGATCATCCATTTGCATGATAAGTTTTAGGGATAGCGTTGGGAGACTGTTATTTTCTAATAGGACTGGAAAATGGTATCTAAATAAAGTCATCACTAGAGATATGTTGATATTTTTTTAGTCTGTTATACATCTCTATTCTTAATGCACTTTACTATTTTAGCTCTGCAAAGGGATTTGAGAGATAAAATAGACTCTTTCATGCGGGGGACCAAAGTTAGAGCATACTAATAAATGTAGGTGTAAATTAAAATAATTATAAATAGAGAAAAATCATTAACGTTACATCAAAGAGTAGCTCTGGTAGGCTAAGTTCTCAACATTCTCATCTTTTAAATTTACTTCTATAATATTATTGGGTTCGCTAATTTTTCTGTCTTTACTTAATCAATTTAGTTTTTTTTTTTAAATTTATTCTATTATTTGATTTAATTTTTTGTCAATTTAAATTACTGTTTTTCTCATAATCTTTTTAAATTAATTTTCTTTAACTTTTTTTACTAACAAAATATTCATCTACCTAAGTACAAACAAAGTTCCTATGGATACAATACTCGTACTTCCATTTTAACTTTACTACTTAGGACGAATTGATCCACTTGTCAATCCATCAACAATAATAATATACTATTGTTCAAGCATTAATTTCTTATGCAATCAATCAAGATATGGTATTATGCCTACTTGCCATTCTACTTTTCGACCTTGAACATTTTCCTCATCTTGCTAAGGGTGACCACCAATTAATTTTATCTACTTTAGTATTAGTTGCATAATGTTGTGTGCACAACATTCATCATATACTTTCCATAATGCCAAATTGTGTTATAAATTTATATATTTAATTATAACTTCATCAGTATCCTAAAATTTCAAATATTTGGTCTTACCATTGATAATTTATTATTTTAATTTTTTTTTAAAAAAGTACATTCTAAGACGATTTTTGGAATTCAGCCCTTTCTACATTTTCTTATAAAAAAGACCGTCTTAGAATTGTCAATTTATTTTGAATTTTTTTAAAAAAACATTTTAAGATGGTTCATTGAAAAATTATCTTAGATTGTAGACATTTTAAGACTGTTTTTAGATAAACCGTCTTAGAATTCTTTATTTTTTTAAAACAATACATTTTAAAACGATTATTTGTCTAAAAACAATTTTAGAAATGATAGTTTTTCTAAGACAATTTTTTAAAAACCGTCGTGGAAAGTTAAAATCTTCCATGACGTTGGCTTCAAAACTGTTTTTGAATGTGCCAAAGAACCTTCGTCGAAAGCTCTTTTTCCAATAGTGTATTGTAATAATAATAAGAATAAGATGAGTTAAATGCATCTTTGGTCCTTGCAATTTAATATTTTTATTTTTGTTTTTGCAAATCTTTTTTCTGTTTTAGTCCTTATAAGTAGTGTTTTCAATAACGGTTTTTTAATGTTCACACTACTAGAAAAAAATGATTTTTGACGACAATGATTTTATGTCGGTTGATTAAAAATCGTCTTAGAAAGAAAGACAATGACATTTTCGTAAATAAAGACAACTATTCTACGACGGTTTTGCAAAAACTGTCTTAAAAAAATACCAATCTAAGACAATTTTGCGAAGACTGTCTTAAAAGAATTTTGATTGTTTTTAATAGACCCTTTAGTCTTTCGTGCCTCTCTGCATTCTCACTTCTCTAATGTCCTAATTTATTAGGTCAACGCTTCACACCCGTGGTTATGGCTTTGCCCTTTTTTGGGTTCCTCTCATTTCTAAAATCGAAACCGAAACCATTTGTGGTGAACCAGTGGATCTCAAAGGTCAAAGATGGCTAACATCTTCTCGAAGATGAGCTTTAACTTTTCTGCAAATATGTACTCTTCTGTCTTCGATTCCGTGTTGTTGCTCCAAAACCCTTTCTTGCCCAACCTTTGCTTTGTTTATTTTACCCCTTTTTTGTTTATTAAATAGGAACCTGATTATGCATTTTGTTCTCATCGCCTTTTTGATCCAAGCCTTTGTTCTTCTCACGGTTTTGTCCCCTTTTCTTTGGATCTTTTTGGGGAAACTGATGCAATCCTACCCCTCAAGGGCATTGGATAGAAAACTCCAAGAAGATTGGGCCAGAGATGCAAGAGAAGACCCTAGGATTTTTATGAGCCTTAGGGTAGATTTCGGGTCCATGAGCTAAGTATGAGTCCACTTATCTTTGTACATATTAGATTAAGGTTTCATTATTTTTGGACCTTGTATTTAGGGCTCCATAATGTAGGTAAGATACCCTAAAATGTAGGATTTTTCAGCCCTTATATTTTACGGCACCTACACTAGTTTTTTGTATTAGGGGTAGTTTTGTAATTTCATATGCATTAAGTGAATATTGATGTGTGTGTTGGGAAATAAATTTAATTAAATTTGGAGAAGCCTAATCCAATTAAATTTTAGAGGGGGAGGTGAACATTTGCTTGCTACACCCCATTGTCACATCATATAGTCACACTTTGTCCATGTCTTTCATGTTTTACATGCCTCATGACACCTAAGCACACTTAGTGGAGAATCTTGGACTTGATCTTGGATTAGTGGGCTGAACCATAACTAAAATTCACTAATGATAATTAGTGAAATTTTGGCTCCACAAATTCAATTTCAAATTCAAGTGAAATTTGAATAGAAATTCAAATTTTCCTCCAATTTTGTGTGACACTTAGGCTATAAATAAAGGTCATGTGTGCGCATTTTTTCAACTTTGATCATTTGAGAATTACACTTCAAAGTTCAGACCTCTTTTGAGACACAAAATTTTGTGCTCCTTCTCTCCCTCTCTCTCCACTCATATTCTCATACCTTCAAGCTCTTATTCATGGCTTCCTATGGTGGTGGGCTTCTTCTTGACTCATCTTCTCCTTGAAGTGGTGTCTCCAATCATCTTTTTTCGTTCTTCATTCCACTGTCATTAAACTTCAAGAAGCAAAGGAATCCACTGATGAAGAAGATCCAAGGCCTACAAGCTCCACATGGAGCTACATCAGAAACAAAATTCTTAATGCTCTCTTTGCTTCTTAACTTCGTATTATGTCTTGAGATTTTTTTTCTTAGTTTGAAGATTTTGTTTATTTTTCGTTGTTTCTGATTACATTGTTTTGTAGCCTTTGATGAAATTTCAACTTCCAAAACAAGATGATGGTTTTGATTATTATAGGAATAGTAGTCAGGATGAGAGCAGAGACAACCAAGGTAGACATTGTTTCTATATTTGAGGGTTTTTGTTTATATGAGAGACTTAGCTACTAGGATTCTCATGATTGTATGTAGATATTACTGTTTGGCTAATGAGTTGTTGTTGGTTTAAGAGCTTGGACTTAGTTTGTGTTCTGTATCTTTGTGATGCTTCCATGAGTAGGTGGGGGGATTACAAATCACAGTAATGGGAATGTGCATGAAAAGGAAGTGAATTTGTTCAAGAAGAGAAGGTGGTCTCTAAATAGTGACAACAAGGAAAAGAGCAGTTTTTACGGGGCACACATGATGGAGGAGCAATATCGATCGATGCTGGGAGAGCATATTCAGAAATACAAGAGGAGGTTTATGGGTGCCTTAAGTAGTCCTGTCCAAAATCAGGTTATTGCTCCACTTGTGAAAAGCAACATAGTGGAGGAGGATTACATGTGGCAGAGAGTACATCAGAATGGATGAATGATTCCAGTTCTCAAAAACGTGGAAACTACCATGATGCAGATTTCTCGTCGCAATATGGCACTGATAGGTTTGCCTTTTCTACTCTATTTCCTTTTATGGTGTTTGAGTTTTTTAATCATGAATCATGGTTTAAGGTGGCTTCTAATTCAACTCATAAATTCAGTTTGAAAATGCCTGATGTTGATTTGAATTCCTCCATTTCGGAGGGGGTAGGGGGAATTATAAGGCGATCTATTTTGTCTAAGGGAGGAGTATTACAGGTTTATTATGTGAAGGTTTTGGAGAAAGGTGACACCTATGAGGTATCTATCATATAAAATGAATTGATGTTTTCCCTTTTACATTCTCCCTTATTTTTTATCATTAGCTTTGTGTCTTTGGATTGCTTCAGATCATTGAAAAAAGCCTACCTAAGAAGCAAAAGGTGAAGAAAGACCCTGCTTTGATCGAGAAGGAGGAAATGGAAAGATGTGGAAAAATTTGGGCAAATATTATAAGAAGAGAAATACCAAAGCATCATAGGAACTTCACTATTTTTCATTGAAAACAACTCATTAATGCCAAAAGGGTCTCATAGACTTGTCAAAGAGAGGCATTGCCCTAAATACATTTTCTATTTGTTATATTTTGTATTGATTTGTGGTGTATCAAGAATCGAGTTGTCTAGTCTAAAGATTTTGATGGTAGGTTTTGTATTCAACTTTTTGTCTACAGTAATTTATTACTTATATGGACCTATTTTTCTTTCATGTCAGAATAAGAGTTAGTAGATCCCTTAAATGGACAAGGACTGCTGGTATACGCACCCGAAAACTAGCTAGAGACATGTTACTGTTCTGGAAATGAATAAACAAGGATATGATATTTCTTAATTCCTTCCTGAAATTATTGATTTGATGGTGCTGGATATTGAACTCTGGAAGATAGTGTATTTCAAGAAGTCATCTTTTTTATGTAATTATGGTGACCTTTAGTGTTACATGATTGTTGCATACCTTCTAGTGTATGTCATTATGTCTGTGTGTATTTCGTTGATGCTTGTTTATCTTATGGATAACAGTTTTTGAAATCTCTTTTCATTGAGATTATTGAAATGATGTCACAGTTTTTTAAAAGTAGTGGTAATGATTGATCCAGGTGGTATTGTTCACCATTTTCAAACCATGGTATTTAATTTCGGGTCTAAGCTGCTCAATTTAGGTGTTTTTTGTCTTTTTGAGATAGAGAAAAAATTGATATTCTTTTAATAGATATCACACCTACATCTTGACTCTAAACATAAAATGGGTGGTCAATTTGGTAGACATGCAGATACAACAATGTGTACTTGGATTTATCTTTCAAACTAGAATATTGTCATGCTAGTGTACATTTTCATTTGTATGTTAGACTTGAATATGCTGTAATTTTTTTAATTTCATTCCTTACACAAATAGAAGTTGTTGAAGCTTTGAGGCATGAACATGAGCTTCGAGAAGCAAAAAGGCAATAACAAAGGCTTAATTTTCTTATACAATTGATTAAGTTGTACAACCACTTTATGTAGAACA
The DNA here is from genome assembly GCF_000004515.6 of Glycine max. Classification (NCBI taxonomy): domain Eukaryota; kingdom Viridiplantae; phylum Streptophyta; class Magnoliopsida; order Fabales; family Fabaceae; genus Glycine; species Glycine max. The sequence goes on from NC_038243.2 coordinate 15,505,176, forward strand.
AGTCAAACTTACTATCTTCAGAAACTTTACCCAAGGAAGATGAAGGTGCAGATGATCAAGATGCATTGGTTGACTCTTTAGATGCGATGCCTGACGAGGAGGAAGATCCTGAATAGGCTGAATTGAAGAATGAAGCTTTGAAGGTTGCACAAGAAGCAGTTTCTAAGCAGAGAATGTTGACAAGTGCTTTTGACACTGAATGCTTGAGTCTGCGCCAAGCTGGTGAAATTGATCCACTTCCACCAAATGTTGTTGGAGCAAGTAATATTGATTTGCAAACCCCGTGAGTTTCTTTTATCTCTTTATTTGTTGTTGTGTAAATTTATTTCTATACTTCATGGACATATGTAATTGTACATATGCAAAAAAATAAAAATTAATGTTCATCTGGATAATATTGGGAAATGAGTTAAGCAATATTGTATTCATTTGAATTAAGCCTTTTGTGTCGATGTGTTGCAGCTCCACCATGCTAGTGGCATCCACTGTTCAGACACCTGAATTATTTAAAGGGGTTCTTAAAGAATATAAGCCAAAAGGTCTTCAGTGGCTCGTTAATTGTTATGAGTAGATTGTTAAGCAATCCTTAATAAAGTCTCAATGATTTATTTCATTTGGTTGTTAATTTGAAGGCTTTTGGTATCTTTCAAGGTTTAAATGTTATTCTAGCAGATAAGATGGGACTTGGAAAGACCATTCAGGCCATGGCTTTTTTGGCCCATTTAGCTGAGGTAGCTATTCAACCACATGTTTTGGTACATTACTGTGACTTTTTTTTAACATATTTGTCCCTTTTAGGAAAAAAAATATATGGGGACCTTTTTTGGTTGTTGCACCTACTTCTGTATTAAATAATTGGAATGAGGAACTTGAGCGCTTCTGCCCTGAACTGAAAAGACTTCCATATCAGGGTGGGCTTTTAGAGCGGACATTACTTAGGAAAAGTATTAACCTAAAGGATCTTTACCGTAGGTAATTTTAATTTTTGTTGTATTTTTTTAGGGTAAATAGTCACTTTTGTTCTTGAATGTGTAAGTCACTGATTAATGCGTCCTTAAAAGATGAAAATACAAAATTTAGTCACCGAAAGTATAACAAGTGTGACAAATATATCCAACCGTTAACTTCCGTCTGTCACCGTTAATAAAAATAGCATATGTGACATAGATGAACAAATTTTTTACTAAAATGATTATAAACGTAACCATCTCTAATTGTCAGCATATATGCATATTTGTCATATAATATTTTTTTTAACTTTTTGTCCTCCCATTCCGTTGACAAATGCGTCTTTCAAATATGAAAATACAAAATTTAGTTCCCAAAAGTATAAAAAATGCGACAAATATATCCGGACATTAATAGTAAATTGTGACTAATTATTATAATTTGAAAAATTTTATAATGATTGCGACAAAATTTTGGGAGAGCTATATCACACTGATAAGTATCTGTTTCTGTTATATAATTTTTAAGCTATCAATACAATTTTTTTTACTGTAAAACAATAAGAAAATAATTATTTTTGTTTAATCAAGCACTATTTATTTAATTGTTTTTTTCTATAAATTTTTCATAATAAAATATAAATGTCTATTAGTATATGCAATGACATCAAATTATAAATTATAATAAAAGTTTGTTGATTTTTAAATTAATTTTTTTAAATCATACACAATTATTTTTTATTGATTGATTATTTAAAAAATCATAACATTAAAAAAATCATTCCGAAGGAGGTGAGTATTTTTTTTATAAATTAAAAGTGTCATTGCAATTGTAATTTTTTCTAAAAGTTATTCATGGATCTAATTTAACCATAATGTTTTACAATAAACATTTTTTTTATTTGAACCTTTCATCAAGTTTGAAAGTATGAAAAAATTATTTACGAATTTATAAAATGAGTATTCTTTTTCTTTTAGACTCAATTTAATTTATGGATTTTTATCATTAATTTAAAGTTAATAAAGCAAATACAAAAGCAATTATTTATTATATTTTTTCTTATTTTTTTTTTACTTTCACCTCTTTAACCTTAATTCTATGATCTGAATTTCAGTTAACAACCAAATCAAAATTTTAAATGTACACTAACTTTTGTTTGTTATTTGACATGAGTTAAGTTAAAAAAAATATTAAATTACTAATTTGATCCTTTTGTCACAATCATTATAAATTTTTCCAAATTATAATAATTAGTCACAATCTATTATTAATGTATGGATATATTTGTCACACTTTTTACACTTTCGGAGACTAAATTTTTTATTTTCATCTTTCAGGGATGCATGTGGTAATAAAGTGAAAAAACGAAAAGTCAAAAAAATATTATAGGACAAATATGTCCACATGCTGACAATTAGAGATGACTACGTTGACCATCATTTCATTAACAAATTCGTCTCTCTGTGACACGTATGCTATTTTGTTAACGGTGATAGACAAAAGTTAACTGCCGAATATATTTATTGTACTTTTTATACTTTCGGAGACTAAATTTTGTATTTTCATCTTTTAGGAACACATTTGTCAACAAATTATAAATTCAAGAACAAAAGTGATTATTTACCTTTTTTTTAACTTTGAAAGAGGCAAGGGACAGTAATGACTTTCTACATAGGTTATTATTTGAGAAAAATGGACTTTTTTTTAATCAAATGACACTAACCCTGGATATTTCGATACATATAAATTTGGTTTGTGGAATGCAGTCTCCCTTGATACCTTTATGTTTATTGATGTGTTTTAGAAAAAATTGTCAAAATAAGGATTTCCTTCTAAAATTGATTTATGAAGTAAACGAAAGATGATAATTTACTGGTGCGACTTTTTATTTTCACTAAGAATATTGATTGAACCTATGAGTAATGATGGTCAGATGGTGGATTTAGTAAGGCAAAGTTGAGAATAGGGTGGAAAAAATGTTGGAGTATTTTACTTCATTTTTGTTGTTACTTGCCGAGTAAGGGGTAAGGTAGATTTCTAAGAAAGGAAATAAATTGCCTTGAGCTGGTGTAATTCAAAAAGGAAGAAAAATTATGCTCAAATAAGGTTATTTTTCTCAATATAAGAACCTTATGTATTCTGGAATTTGCTGCTCATTTTTTTTTAATTAACTGTGCTGGGAATGTCAGCGATATTTTTAGTCTAGAATGTGCACATATGACATAGGATACAAATACAATACGACACAACCATAACAATATATGACATTTTAAAAAGTATAGGACTCGACTTGACTGTAATACAAGATATAAAATTAGTATAATATTAACATATAGCACAAATCTAGAATCAAAAGAGCAAATCAATGAATGTTTTAAAAGTAAGCACAAGTCCTTGTAGATATAATTTTAAAATTTCTTAAGTTTATTTAATTATTATTGTGATATTCCTATCTGATAAAATTTTAAAAGCAAAGCAAAAAAAATATTATAAAATGCAGCTAGGAGTATTTCAAAGTAGTTATGGGACAAAAATGAAATCCAAAGTAAAGGACAAAAAGTATAGTTTTGCCAATTTTTAATTGTATTTAAATTTGAAAACTAAACAAAAATTGGTGTAAAAACTTTTGAAGTTCCTTAAAATTAGGAGCATTTTGTAATTGGTGCAATTTTGTTTTTGAAATGAAATGATGGTTTTCTCACTTTTAAGTTATTGTGAAACAAAACATTTGGTTTTTTAAGAAAGTAAAAAAAGGATGTCAATGGTGGAATCCCCTTTCTTGGTGTTGAAGGATTTGGTCAATATGAATACACTACTCATATGCTGATTTTGGCCCTCACGTCCCAAAATAAGCTCCATTGTAATTTATCATTTTAGTCTTTAATTTTCATTCCTCTTATTTCTATTGTAACTATACCTTGTGTATTTACCAGGGAAGCTAAATTTCACATTCTCATCACAAGCTACCAGCTATTAGTATATGATAAGAAGTATTTTCGTCGCGTGAAATGGCAATATATGGTTTTAGATAAAGCCTAGGCTATCAAATGTGCAACCAGGTTTGCTTAAATCTTGTTTCTGCGGTGCATAAGTGTTACACATCATAATCAGAGGGTACCGTTAGCAAGGGGGACACAGGAGGTAGATAGCAGCATGTGGGTGTCATTAGGAAGGCCCAAAAGGAGAGTAACCCTTCCCTCTCACCTAGAGGACTACGTCCGTTAACGGTTAGCCATGCAGATCGCGTAGACTCAAGTTGTAGTAGTTAGGGTACATAATAAGCTGCGATTATTAGAAGGTTCTCTCGGGATCGAACAAGCTTAGCAACCGTTGGTGGGTACTCTCAAAATCAATCCCAAGGGATTGAGCTGGATGTACAAAGGGATGAAGGGTGTGCGACAATGAAGGTGTGTGGAGATGGGTATGGCAGCCATGGAAGGCGGCCATGGGCTCTCAACGAGAGCACCAATGCTATGCTTGGTATTCGAGGCCCAAGAATCCTCCCACAGAAAGAAGAAAAGAAATATCGGAATGTGTTATTCATGCTTATTAACAGAAGATACAAACATTTATATGGATGCCTCCGCGATTCTAACAACCTAACAACCTCTAACGGCCTAATGGCCACGCTTACTGCAACTAGGTTCGAGAACCTTCTAACAATCACAACTTATTATGTACCCTAACTACTACAACTTGCGTCTACGCGATCTGCATGGCTAATCGTTAACGGACGTAGTCCTTTAGGTGAGAGGGAAGGGTTACTCTCCTTTTAGGCCTTCCTAGTGACACCCCCGTGCTGCCATCTACCTCCTGTGTCCCCCCTGCTAACGGTACCCCCTGATTATGATGCGTAACAATAAGTGAGTGACATCTATTATTAATTGATAATTGTTCCAGCCCTTGTTTTTTTTTAAAAAAAATCAGATTAATTATTTTATATTGTGCGTTTCTTTAGGATTGTGTTTTCTACAATTTTGTATGTATTTTGTTAATTGTGTGGTCAATCAAGAATTTATATTACTATTAACACATTTTTATGATTTCCCTTTTTAAATTTTTTTATTTGGTAGTATAAGATTGGTTCATTTTGAAATAAGGATTGTTGTGATTCAATTGTGTGAAGTTATTTTTTCTTCCCACCAAGGGTGTGCCTGTAATACATATTATTCATCAACTATGATAGGAATGCAACCATCCAGAGTTGTTCGAAAGGAGTGAGGGAAGCACATACCTTTACTTTGGTTTAAGTGGCATATTATATTCAATTTCATAGTGTCAAAACATGAATATTACGTACGCTGATGGACATGAGTCACCCCACGTAGTTATTTAGCACAATAGTAATTAGAGGGGAACATCTATTTTTTTCTATTTAAAGTTGATATTATTATTATTAGTTCTATTATTATTATTATTATTATTATTATTATTATTATTATTATTTAAGGATATATGAAATTGAAATAACATGTGACTAGGAATAGAAATTTGAGATTAATGGTAAGAAATATATATGAATTTCATTTATTTTTTATATAAAATATATTTTAAGATGGTTCTTTGAAAAATCGTTTTAAAATGTTTACCTTCTAAGATGATTGTTTGGGAAAACTGTTTTAGAAGTCTCAGAATATTTTAATTATTTAAAAAAACATTCTAAGCCGATTTTTTAAGAACCGTCGTGAAAAGTCAACTTTTTACGACGTTATCTTTGAAGACGGTTTAAAATTTCTTTGAATGCGCAAAATAACCATCGTCGAAAGTATGTTTCCCCGTAAGGTCAAAACCTTTTTTTTTACTATATAAAACACTTTAGATATGAAAGCAAAACAATTACATTTTGTAAGAATAAAATGAAAAATATATATTTGCTAGAACAAAAATGAAAAAAACACTAAATTATAAAGACAAAAAATATATTTTAACATATAATAATAATAATATATTATAAAAGTAAAATACAAGTACCTAGTCAAGTGGTACCAATATAATAGCAAGATAAATGATTCCTAGCATAGTAGCATATGTTCATAAGCACATTGATTTGTTTTAGTTTTTTCGCTTTACAAACAAATTTTTCCTTCGTGAAGGATGATGTTATCTCTTTGAAATTTGTTGTTGCTTAGTCTTGTGCTTCTGCAGGGCACAACAAAAACTAGCCATTAAATGTTGTCATCGTCTTCAAAAGTCTAAACCAATGGAACTCTTCAAAAACTAGCCAATAAGGAACCACACTAAGCCCACTTACCTAAATGACTATGCATAAGGGGGGACAACATTTGTGCTCCCCATTTTGTTAGGGGACAACCATAGTGCTCCCTCAATTCTGTTGTAACATAATTGCTATAGTTTGTTAAGTACTAATAACAATGTAAGCCTATAAATATCAAGCAATGAATGAGAAGAAGACATAGAAGAATTATCAACTATCTGTTAATGTAGTTAGCATAATGTAGCTTAGCCTTTGTCCCTAACAATTTGGTCTAACCTGTCCCTTCCCTACCACCCTCCAATGGTGGAAGTCGACCTTTCCTCATCCAGCTTTGATTGCCTTGAGGCTGCCATCGTCGAACTCAATGCAACTCAACTTGGTTTCGTAGTGACCCAAGCCTCCATGATCTTCAATCTCGATGCCATTCTCTTGAAACTGGATACCATGGTACCCAGCCAACGCTCCCCATTTTCTTCTTCGGTGCAGTCACCATCGACAGATGCCCCCATGTCGATTCCTTTCCTATGCTGACTTTGATTCCATGTCGCGCACCCAAGTCAACATCACTCCCCATGGTAGCTTCCCATGGAAGCTCCATAATGAAGTCACACATGCTCGAGCATGCCAGCTCCATCTCCCTCAATCACCAACAACCCCGTCTCTCCTCTCTTAGTTTCTCTCCTTCTTGCTTCTGTCACAGCTAGAGGAACATTCGTAGCACGGTCTCTCGCTTTGGCTTTGTCGGACTCCTTCTTGCACCCGCCGTTCTCACCATGGTTTGTGTCGTCGACCCTCAACCTCTTGCTCTGTCCATCATCAACGACGATGCCCACCGCCACACTTGCCACCACATCCACCACCACCACCGAAGCCATCGCCTCCACCTCCACCATGGCTGGCACGGGTTGAGCTTCGTCGACACGAGTGTTACGGCTGTCACGGTCGTGGTCATCAACATTGAAGCTAAACCATTTTAACAAAAGGATAGCCATTCAACGAAGAAGAACGTAAAACATAACAGTAGATTCCAATTGCAGCAGTCTTCATCAACTAGACCCAAACAGGCCCACAAACAAAGCAACTTTACTCACGTACCTCTTTTTTTTCTTTCTTTCTTTCTAAATCCACCCCCTATTCAGTTTATTTTTATTGTCTAACCTTGAGGACAAGGTTGGTTTTCCAGCGATGGGTATTGATAGCAATAGCAGGACCATAGGAGACATAACAACTACCCGACCAATAAGGAACTGCACCAAGCCCACTTACCTGAATGACTATGCATAAAAGGGGACAACATTTGTGCTCACCATTCTATTAGGGGACATCCATAGTGTTCCCTCAATTCTGTTGTAACATAATTGTTATAGTTTATTAAGTACCAATAGCAATGTAAGCCTATAAATATCAAGCAATGAATGAGAAGAAGACGCGAAAGTATTATCAAATATCAGTTAGTGTAGTTAACATAGTGTAGCTTAGCCTTTATCCCTAACAATGTAACAACTCAATCTAATAAAATATGATTTTTATTTGTAATTTGAATTTATTAGATTAGATTAAGCATAATTTCTTAGGTTAAAATACTCTTACCTAAATTAGTACCCCCTTATCTCCCTTATAGGCAGTATCTAACATGGCAAAGCAATGCAAACAAAAATTCCAAGGACTCAAGGTCCACTATAGATAATTATACACCACCTTATATGTATTCGTATACTTTCTTATATTGAAAGTCAAGTCAACTTTTATATACACATTTAGGCTTAAATGTGCCATACGAATTGAACTCACTCCTAGTTCTTAACTCATACAATTCAAAAGAATATCATTCTTTGTGAAATATGAAAGTTGACTGTTGATGACCGCTCACATGATAATTAATACTTTATGTCAAGTATTTATCAATTTCTATGGTATTAGACGGAAAAGTTGCTCACCAAATTGTCACATTATTTTGAATCTTCAATTTCATTTATTTTCTTTTGCTGAATTGTCGTTTTTCCAATTATTCATTTGACCTGGATATATAATATGTATATACAATGAAACTTCGTAATTTTTAAAATATGTACATAGTTCTCCAAATTTATTTTATCTCTAAAAAATTTCTAATGCTATATATTTTCATTTGAAACATTTTATTCATACAATAAAATTATATAACAATTTATACAACTCTTATTTGTAACAAGTTATTATTATTATTATTATTATTATTATTATTAATTTTAATTTTATATTTTATATTTTATATGTACAATCTCTTTCTGTTTCATGGGCCATGAATTGCTGACGTTAACATTTTGATTAAATATTACAGTATTAGTATAAATACACACATGGCACCCAAAATAGTAAAAATACTCGAGATTGGTGTATTCGACAGGCTTGGCTGTAGTCAACTACGAACATTTCTAAACTGCAGAATTGCTTGCCAAGATTCGTAATCTTTGTCACAAATCTCACAATTGTTTATTAAAGTAAACATGGCTTACGAATTCACTGATCATTGGAAGCAGTTGTTTGTAATCATCAAAACATGAATATACACATGTGCATGACTTGAATCTTCCATTGAACATTCACCCACACATGACATTATCTACTTTCCATCTAGTAGGTGAAAAGGTCATCATAATTGAATATTGATGATGGGCTTAAAAATTCCAAGATCAAATATCTCATTTATTATTTAACAATTATTTTTAGAATTTTAGTGCAACTTTTTCGTCAGAGTTACTATAAAATACTAGTACTACGTACTTCTCTTTCTAAGATTAGTTAAGTTTTTTTTTTTCTTTCTATTTTTAATTATGACTTAGTGAATAATTATTAGTCGCTTGACAGAACTGATGATCATCTATTATAAAACCCAACACATTCAACAACCCGTAATTGCAAGGGTCTTGAAATCAGCCAAGTGTGTAATTGATGCGTATTACAAAAATACAATTTTTCTAATCGTTATTTTAACATGTGATAATTTTATTGAAACCAATTTGACTTGACTTTATGCGGTAGTGCATTTATTTATCTTTTTTACATTCATATTCATCAATGTTTTCCAACCAAAAATATTCATAAATATTTTAACACATTATCCTTTTCTGGTTAATATCGAAGATAATAAATAATAATGTACTTTAATATTGATATAATGTCAATATGAAATATTAGTAGAACAAAATTCAGGTGCAACTAACGTTTTTATTAACATTGATATGATATAAGTATGGTTTACATGAATCAAAATATGAGATTTTTTAAAAGTGGTATAACTCTCTGATATGACTAGACACTATAAATACAAATACTATCTATAAAAGATACCTTGACATTCAAATTAGTAACGATTTCATTAGAATAACAAAACTTAATAAAAGATTTACACACAACAATAATGTTATAAACTTAATTTATGAGTTTGAGACGATATAAACTTTTTAGCACAATGCCTTAAACCTTTCGGGGAACAGGCTACAGTAGTTGGGTATGAGAATTTGTGTATGGTACACAAATTATTTTAGTCCTTAGATTAATCATATTCACAATCACTATGGTACATTTATCGCACCGTATACCTTCTCCCGCATTTAAATTTTTAAAAAGTGTATGAATCAAATCTGAATATTTGGAGCGTTTTCGGTTTGAAACAATGTTTGTTGTGTGTTAACTGAGATCTGGATTTTTGTTCTGTTGTGCATCATTTTCTGTCATATCCAATTTCATGATTTGGATTTTTGTTGTGTTAAGCTTGTGTTTTAGATTTGGATTTTGACTGTGTCGTTCGTTAATCCGGATCTGAGTTCTTTGTTATTATGTTCATATTTCTCATGCATTCTTTGAATGGAGAAGCAATGCTTGTGGCGGAGGAGGTTTGGTGGGTGACGGGGGTGATTGGAGTGGAATGACAATGGTGGGTGGTAACTTATTGTCGATAACAATGGAGGAGCCATCGGAAATCATCTTCGACGACAACGTGCAAAATAGCATTGAGGTTCACATGGAAAAGAATGGAAAGATGAATGATGCATGTGGGAAACCCAATATATACAATAATGTACCAAAGCTTAATCCAAGAGTTTAAAAAATTTGTGTACATTTACAAAGAAATTTACTTTTCCACGTAGCTTTTTATCACCTTTCAGAGTTAATATTATCTTGTTTTAATGTAGCCAATGTTGATATATGGAAGATAGTTTGGCTTCTTGAATCAAAATGACTTATTATATAAATTGAAAATTGAGTCTTGAGTACAATCATAATTAGAAAGAAAAAAAAGTATCAAATAAAAGTCAAGTGAGAATAGTTGGTTCGTATTACATATGTTTGGTGTGGATTTTTAACGTGTATGGTACACATCCTTCGGAGAAGAAGGGCGTGCAGGTTTTGTATTTGTTTGAAAAATGTATAATATATTAATATTTGTTTAAAATTTCTTTACTATAAAGAATGATATATGAAAAGAAAAGAGAAAATATAATATACGATAACTTAGGCTATTAAAATAGACAAAAAAATAATATAGAAATCAATAATATCAAAATTTTAATTTTGTGATGGAAACCAAATACAACACTTTGAAAGTTAGTTGAGATGGAAGGATAATTGTTTACATTATATACTTTTAGAATATATTTTGTGAGTACAAAGTTGAGATTATAAAAATTTGCTATTTGATTATATGATATATTTTCGAAATATGTATTATAAAAAATATACTGTTGCTAATTTTCTAAAAGTATTAAATTATTTGTATTTAATTGACTAGCATATTGATGGCTAGCTACAAACCTACCATTTGTCTGTTACTTTCCATTCTCATTTAAATATAATGATGGACATTTGAGTTACTGTCAACTACACTTTTATAGTAAAAAAAAGTATTTGAAGTTTATTCAAAATAAAAATATTTATTTACTATCCACATTGAAAATAATAAATAATTTTTAAATAAAATGAAATATCAGAATGGAAATCTTATTATAATACTACTTTTAGTTCATATTATAATATTTAATTAATTAACCTATCGATATCAAAAAATTGGTTTAGTTCGTTAAAAGTATTAAATTTGTCTTGAATTCACATTTTTTTTTTCTTTAAAACTATCTTTACGAAAAAAGCTTACAAACATTAATGTTATGTTTTATTTATTATCATGTTATTTTAGAACTAACTTTAATTAAGATTATTTTATAAAAAAGTAACTAATATAAAAGATATTTTAAATTAGATCTTATAATAAAGAATAAACTGCACTTTTTATTTAAACTTTATAATAAAATGAGAAGGGAGTAGTAATTAGACTGATAAAATAAGAAATCTAATCATTGTAAAACAAATACACAAATCATTAAATAACCGTGGGGACAAAGTCTGACAATAAGACACGGCTCCTACTTGACCGATAGAAACATAATGATAGTGTAAAATTAAGCTTTAAATTCCAAACTTTTTTTTTTTTGACAAAATATTAGAAAGCTTAAACAAGGAGTATTTATAAGTCATTTCATTGTCATCATTATAGGTATAGTAAGAAGATGCAATCACCCAACAAACAATTTAAACTTTTTATTTTATTTTATCAATTTTATGAGCAATTTTTAAATTATTAAAATAGTATGGCACTTATTTGAGAAATATAAGTAATATATGTAATTATATTTTTTTTCTTAAATAACTTTTAACAAATGCTGATTAATGTACTTAGATCATTGATTAAAGAATTAAAAATACTTTTTTTTATTGAGATATATAAAATTGTGTTATTTTTTTTTGTTATCTTATAATTTTTACAATAAATGTAAATAAATTATTCTAAATTTCTATTATCAGTTAAATAATAATATAACATTATTCAACCACTAATATATTTTGAAACAACCGATGATATCACCTAGTGACTTAAAATATGGGATATGTAAGCCTATTTTATTTTATGTTCAGATAATTATATCATGGATTATATTCCTTAATTATTTTTTTACTGAATATATTCCTTAATTAATGTTGGGTGGAAAAAAGACAAAATGAGAAGAAGCTGGCAAAAGGTGAAGTCAAGCTTCTATTCAACTTTCTCTGGTTTGGCAAAAGGGTCCAAAAAAGGCTCTACCAATATTATCATTATCATTTTCATTTTACAAAAGCCTCCATCAACAAAGTGATCAAAGTTCCTCTTTTGAGTCTTCGTGCTTCCTTCCACGATCCTTCTCATCAAACCCCTCATCATAGAAATTTGGAAAAAGGGTTCTGAAATCTTAGCTACTGAGTGCGTAATCACTGAGATCTGCCTTCATCCTGGTGGGTTTAACAGTCTTATATTTTTTCTTGCCCCTTTTGCCCCCATTTTTGCAACTTTGCATTTTCACCCTTCAAGTTTCAGGCTTTGTTGTTTTTGCTTGCATCTGAAAGACTTAACCTTTGATTTTGGTCATAGGGTTGGTTTTGTTGATGGGTGCTTGCTGGAGTAATAGGATTAAGTCTGTGAGTCCTTCCAATACAGGTCAGTTTTTTTTTTTTTTTGGTGGTTTGCATCTTCATGTTCTTCTGCTTGAATGAGCTAATTTTCTTCTGGGGTTGGAAATGGGCATTGTATAGGCTGAAAGTTGTTAACTTTATGGATAGTTGTGAAGACATGTTTATGTATTCAAGTCTATAGTACATGATTGAGATCCTTGCCAGTTAAGGCTTCTATGGTTTTTCTGGAATGGTGATCTGTGTCTCATGGAAAAAGGGGTTTGATTTGAGAGACCCATTGGATTGGTAGACTTTAGGTTTGAGTCGTTATGTGAATAGTAGCTTTTCTACCCCTTTGAAAATTTCACTTAGGGTTGGTTTGGAATGGGAGTAAAAATGGGGTTGGAAGATTTTGCCCTACAATTCACTAACAAAACTAATTTATGAGTTTTTCACCTTTTTAAGTCCTATCAGGAGTAAGGTTTTCTCCTAGGTAATTTTTCTAGAGAAAAACTGTAATCTCAGTTTGTGGGAAATTGCCTTATGACAACGGAAGGATAATTTGGGGGGTTTTGGGATTCCATGTGAATTTGTTAATAGAAGTGATGCTTATGTTTGTTTTAAGGCCAGTGACGGTGAGCAAGTCTTTGTGAACGTGTTTTTCTTTGTATTGATGTAGGGATCACTTCTAGAAGTGTCAGCAGGAGTGGCCATGACGTCAGCTCAAATAGCAGGAGCTCATCAGCCTCCATATCCGTCGCTTCTCGGAGTGAGGGTGAGATCTTGCAATCTTCCAACTTGAAAAGCTTCAGCTATAATGAGCTAAGAGCAGCCACAAGAAATTTCCGCCCGGATAGCGTCTTGGGGGAGGGTGGGTTTGGTTCAGTTTTTAAGGGCTGGATTGATGAGCATTCACTTGCTGCTACCAAACCAGGAATAGGCATGATTGTTGCTGTTAAGAGGCTTAACCAAGACGGGTTCCAGGGTCACAGAGAGTGGTTGGTTAGTATCAATTGAATTCTTCTGCGTATGCTTATTGCTTTGGCATTAAATTTTAATTCATTGTATATTAACAAAATCCTAGCTATTCACCAAAAAGAAAAAATCCTTGGCAACTGCAAGCATTTATTGACATTCTGTTGCTTTGCCTGTCTGATTCTGTTTTGGGGATTTTTAGTGGATCTGTATTGACTTGACTGTGATACTAAAAGTTTGACCAATGCCCAAAATCTTTTTGCATGATAGTTGATGTTTTTCTTTTTATGTATTATTTGACTCTCAGGCTGAAATCAACTATCTCGGGAAACTACAGCATCCTAACCTTGTTAGGTTAATAGGATACTGCTTTGAGGATGAGCATCGGCTTCTGGTTTATGAATTTATGCCCAAGGGTAGCATGGAAAATCATCTATTCAGAAGTTAGTACCTTCTATTTTAGTTGAATGTATAATTCTTTATTCTTTTTTGTACCTGTTAAAAGAAGTTTTATTTTTCCTCAGTACTAATAGAATAATAATTTAAAGTGTAATCCTCTGAGTTCTAATATTAATCTTGCCTGGAATCATCACAAATACAGGAGGTTCTTACTTTCAGCCATTCTCTTGGAGTTTGCGAATGAAGATAGCACTTGGGGCTGCAAAGGGCCTTGCTTTTCTTCATAGTACAGAACCTAAAGTCATATACCGTGACTTTAAAACTTCAAATATCTTACTCGATACAGTATGTACATAATTGCAATTTGAGCATGTCCTGTTATGGTTGAAAATATGGGTTATTTAGAGTTCCGTACTGAGCTTCTTCATTGCCTGTTGCTTTGCAGAACTACAGTGCCAAACTTTCTGATTTTGGCTTGGCCAGAGATGGTCCTACTGGTGATAAAAGCCATGTCTCTACTAGGGTCATGGGAACCCATGGATATGCAGCACCAGAGTATTTAGCAACAGGTATGAACTTTGGTATTTGTCAAATTGTCCTCCTAGCTTAGATTTCACCCTCATAAAGTATCCTGTTTTAGTTGATAGACTATATTATCACATAAATAAGATTTTGAGGCTACTTTCTTAGTCTAGTTTAAAAAAATTCTTAATAGGTGTTTACACTTTATTCTATCAGCAGAGTTTTAAGCATCCCTTTCATTTACACTAGTGAGTGCCCTGAAACTTTGTGATTTTTCTGAATACAAATTACCATGGTTTCCCCGTATCACTTTGGATAAATTTGTCAATTCTTCTATCTTACATTCGATTGTCAGTTACAGAATTTGTTCTCTTGTAATTTGTGAATTTACTAAATTTGAGCAGCTTTTAGTTTTTCATATTAACTGGTATTACCTATTACTTTACATCTCTGAATAATTTTTTTTCGCTAGGTCATCTCACTACCAAGAGTGATGTGTATAGTTTTGGAGTAGTTCTTTTGGAAATGATATCGGGAAGACGAGCTATAGACAAGAATCAGCCAACTGGAGAACATAACCTTGTTGATTGGGCCAAGCCTTACCTATCTAATAAACGAAGAGTTTTCCGTGTGATAGATCCCCGTCTCGAAGGTCAATATTTACAGAGTCGAGCTCAAGCCGCAGCTGCGCTTGCTATTCAATGTCTCTCCATAGAGGCTAGGTGCAGGCCGAATATGGATGAGGTGGTAAAAGCGTTAGAGCAGCTTCAGGAATCAAAGAACATGCAGAGAAAAGGCGCTGATCATAAACAGCATCATGTACGCAATTCCGGTCCTGGCCGTTCCAACGGTGGCAATGGTGGTTCAGATGTCCCTAGAAAGGCTTCTGCTTATCCTAGACCTTCTGCTTCTCTCCTCCGCGGTTGAGAGAATTTTGTGACGCAGCAAGTGGTAAAGCAGATAACAAACGATTCAGAGGTTTAGGTGGGGCTGGCATGAACCATGTTTATGTAAGCAGTGTATAGTTTGCTTTATTTCCATGTTACATTTTGTGCTATATATAATTTTTTTTTCGTGTTGTGGTCCTGATTGTTAGACATTCAAGAGTCTAATGTGGGTCCTTAAGGTGTTCATTAATTTTGAACCCTGTAAACAACTGCAACACTACCCATGTGGTTGATGCTCTACATTTTTATCTTTTGCTTTTTAATATGTAAGAAAGTCTTCATCATGTTGACTATTTGACTTTTCCCAACCACTAAACCCTGTTGACTCTGCTTTTTCCACTTATAGCTCAACCATTTTTCTTTATCCATTGAAACTTTTTTTTTAAGTCAAATTTCCTAGCCGTCGCATTTGTTGCAATTAATATATATCTGGAGTTTTCTTTTATGTTATATGTTTCTTGAAAATATAAAACTAATGAAGGTTCTTTTGAAAGTCTAATATCATGCTTTATTAATTAATACACAGTATATACTTCTGCACATTCAGCTGATATCTATTTATTTATTCATCTGTGATATGTGTATTTTCACACACACCAAGGAGAAATGTTTTGAAATGTTGAAATTTTGATCTAGAATTTGACAAATAGATTGCATATATGCGTGTAGATTCATGTCCATATCTCATCCGTGTCAACAACAGTGCAAAGATTTCAAAGATATGCTTCCTTTAGTGTCTGAAAAAAAATCATATTTCTGTCAAGCTCGGCTTGGGTTGTTTTCTATCGACTTTGGCCAAGTCCGTTTTTGGCCAACCTGGGTTGAAGTTGTTTTTGGTTGACCTCAGCATGACTATTTTCGAATGACGTCGACTAGGGTTATTTTTTGTCAATCTTGACTGTGGTTGTTTTTGGCCAACCTCATGAGGCTCTTTTTGACTGGCCAAAATAAGGTTGATTGCACCAACCTTAGCTAGGGTTATTTTTGGTTGACCTCGACCAAGACAATTTTTGGCCAATCTCGATTAGAGTTAATTTTGATTGATCTTATTGAAGGCTATTTTTGGTCAATCTCGTCTATGGTTAATATTGGCCTACTTCAGTTAGGGTTAATTTTTGTTGACCTTGGTCGGGGTTATTTTTAGCCAACCTCAACTAAAGTTAATTTTAGTCGAGGTTATTTTTGGTCAACCTTGATTAGGTTAATTTTGACTGATTTCGGCCTACCTCTTTTATACAAAAATAAAGAAGTATTCTACTAAAATAAATATTTGAATTATGAGAATTGAATAAAAAAAAGTTTAATTTTTTGGTCCAATGGGCTGATAGTAGCCCATAAGGCTTTGTGGGCTTTTTGGCCATATGGGCCATTTATATATGTGCCCCCTTTGTCCCTAATCCAGGTGGGGCAGGACCAAATGGATTAAGATTGACCCATTTGACAGCTCTACATATTACTTTTGTAGAAGTAAATCTAACAATATTACTATAATGTCATTCATTATGAACAAAATAAAAAGTGCAGTTTGTGGTCCAAGATTAAACATCAAAGTGTATATTTTTCATCACAATTTAAATTGAATCCATCAAAACAATATATATCTTGGTTTATCTTCTTAATAAGGTTATCAAAATCTGAATTTCTAGTGGATTTTCTATTCATTTACACAATTGATAACTCAAAATAATCTTTTTTATTTATTTATAAGCATCAAACTCATATTATTTGATACTCACAACTATCGGATAAAGATCAAATTGTTAATATTTTATCCCAATAATAATTATAAAAACCTTTATATGTGTGAATACGTGCAATATTGATTGCAACCAATCCAATCCAGCTGTAACCTCTTCTATTTTGTTTGACTTAAAAGATAAACTTCTCCCACCTTATACGAATTATTTGGAAAAGAGACTCTATCTCCAGTCCATATATAAGTTTTTTCAGCATACAAGGTTAAAATTTTCCCTCTTCTTCCATTAAGTCAGTAACTGTATTGTACTGATTTCTTTGTATCTTCCAACCTTGAAAGCATCCATTCCCTATCAAACTGTAGACAGTCATTTTCCATAGAGTGAGGTGCATGACAGTACTATTAGTAAAATCCCTTTCATTTACTCATGTTTTACTAAACCACGTCAAGTAAGTGTCAACTTCACTGTAATATATAGTAATATAGACCTTGCAACTTATTTCAACTGTCATATTCAACCTTCTTGCAATCCACGCCAACAAAGAAAGTGTGAATTTACCTATAAGTAATAATCTATTTTGTTGCACGTATTTCTTTTCCAAGGAAGTTTGATATGACTTATGAGTCATGACGATTTCAAAGAATGAAAAAGCTGAATGCATGATATCTAGTATAACTGAAACACCAGGTTGGTAAACTGAGCTGTCAAAAATCAATTGAAATCAATTGAAATTAAACGTGATGACAATTATATTCCGTTATTATTACTTCTGCCCATGACAATGACTAAATTAAAAATCACTTATGTGTGCATACCAATTTAAGGACACAACATGTGGTGTGGTTTATGTGGTACATGCATAATTTACGTGGGTTGCCTTTAGCTCATTAAATACTTTGGATGAGCATCCCACAGATGGATTACATTAAATATCGTATTTTATTTAGGACTCTTTTAATTATTTTATTTAAATCTTTTTTAACACGGTATAACAAGGTGAGAAAAGACTAAAGTAATATGTGAGACTAATAAGTGGATCTGACCTAGATCATGTATCTTTTCCTCGCCTTACTACACGGCAGAAAGTGGGCATAGACTAGAAGATTCAATAACCATACAAAAATTAAAGATTAGTGGTAATAAATTTGTTAATTCATATTATTATTTTAAAAATCTTAAAATTATTGAGATTTTATTCTCTTAATCTATTTTTCACTTAATTAGTTAATGCATTTTCACTTAAGGATATTTTCGTGAAAAAAATACTGTGAACAATTTGATTTTTATAAAAAAGAACAAGACAAAATGGCCGAAAGGTTCTATAAAAATTATGAGAAGTAGTATTGCCCGTGAATGTTTATACTGTGTAGAAAATGTAGTATAGGTGCAACTAGAGCTGTCAAATGAGTCAATTTCTTTTTTCACAAATGTATATTTTCTCTTCAACTTTTTCTCAAAATGTATCTGTTTAAAAAAAAAATACCCAATATACACTATTTTGTAGCATCTTTGGGAAATTGGGTTTGGCCACCCCGACTTTCGCATGGTGATTTTTTTTAAAATTTTTATTTTAATATAATACAAATATTATATTATATAAATATATTTTTAATTGATTTTAAAAATACTTTTTTATTAAAATACTTTTTTTATAAATTTTTAAAGATATATATATATATATATAGATAGATAGATAGATAAAGGAAAATGTAAAAATTGGAAAAAATTATAATTTTTTAGTTACAATGTATGTATTTTTTAGCTAAATTTACATGTTGTTGACAGTTTTGTTTTGTTATGTACATTAATTAAAAAATGAAAAAGTTAGTTAATCGTATTAAAACAAATTAAAAAACACAGTGAATAAATAATTGATACATCTTTCTTATACAATAGACATAAAATTAAAAAGTGTGGTAATTGAGATGATAGCCGAGCATAACAAAACATATTAAAAAAATACAATTACAATGCAAATATGACAAAACTAATGATAACTTGAAAGATGTTGTGCAGGAGACATATCTTCATCTATTTCGGTTATTGATTTGTTAAGAATAGCTAAAATTTCTATTGGGTAGAATCGTTTCCAATAGTTAAATTGTATTAACACCTTTAACACGTCTTCATCATTTTTCAATTTTGTTATTTCATATTCAATTAAATTTTCTGAATACTTAACATGACTTGGTTGTTGAAAAAACAATCGTTTTACCAATTGTGATTCGTGAATTCCATAAGGGGGAATCCCATAGGTGCAACTTGCTTGATTAAATCCTTGAGTTTGTTCATGCTACACCCCGAAGGAATGTCAAATCTTATTGGATTTGTTCCATTGAAGGAGTAACCCAAAAACCCACCTTGGCGTGGTATGTTCCACTTCCCGTTGTAATACATAATTGCATCATGAGTAGGAGTGATAGTGTATTGAAACAAGTTGAGTATACCATACGGTGTTCTATTGATGGTACATAATAATTTGATAGGACCAACACACGAGTATTGCTCATTGCACATTAACATTGTGTAAACATCATCATTATTTTTCAATTGTAGAGATTGAAAAAAATATTGCTGACCTGTATCTATGAATGGTTGTCGGTAGTAGATTTCATCCACTAATTGATTGTTGATTAGCTGAAGGGTGTTGTGCATTCTACTCTTGAGTGTATCAAAAGAATAGTCGTTAGGAACTCACATTAGTGTTGGAGCGGGACTTTGAAAATAAACACCAGTTTGGTTGTGAGTGATTGATCTATTTGGAAAAATGAAGGCTAATCTCGAGTTAGCAATGATCTGACTGCTTGTTTCTCCTAAGAATGACATAGTATTAAGATTGAATTTGGTTTGTGAAGGTATGTTGTCTGAAATTGTGTGTTTGTATTAAGGTGTTTGGTGTTAATTTGGATTGTGATTTTTCCCTTGTAACTATTGCAGTAGACGTCCATTATAATTTTCAGAGTGAAAAAAATAGATTATGAGTTGTCCATTTCATGTCAGTTTTGCAAGTAAGACATTTAATTTTTAGACACGTGTGCAAATTGTAAAGTGTTGTCAATTTGGATTGTGATTTTTCCCTGGTAACTGATGCAACAAACATCCATTATCATTTTCAGAGTGAAAAAAAAGATTATGAGTTGTCCATTTTATGTCAGTTTTGCTGGTGAGACATTTAATTTTTTGAAACAGTCTAATGTAAATTGCAAAGTGTTGTGAATTTTGACATTTATATTACCATGCCACCTACTGCAGTATAAGTGGGTAAACTAAAAATTGCTAACTTAAATTTTAAAAAAAAATTATTTCATTACGTAAAGTGATCACTGAACATGGACATAAGACACTACATGAAAACCTCAAAGCAGAAACAACTAAGCATGAATCATCCCTAAATTACCAAGCCTGTTTGAATATTGTTTCGTGGGATGGAGACATGCTACTTCCTTCGGGCCCGGAAGAGGAGTCAGTATCACTACCATGATTTTTGACCCAACAACTCTCGTATTCATCTAATAAGTCCTCAAGATTGGAGGTTGAGCCATGTTGGTTGCTTGGTGGGTTATTATTGTCACAGATTATGGCAAATAACTCCACAAATAGTAGTGATGGGTTGTTGTAAAAAATGTTGAACATTTTTCGAACATCTGCATCATCTCGCGGAATAAAAGATGGGTACATATAACGTTGTTCTGACTCAAATATAGGGCACTGGAAGTGGAGATGTTAGGTATGTTGTTGTGGTTCAATGTTTAGTTTTTGGTGAACAAGTTCAAGCAATTGTGTAAAGGTTATGACCTTCTTGACCATCAAAATTTTTGTGTTGTTACTAACGAAGGTGGTGCCCTCATTAGTGTTGTAGATTTGGTCGTTGTAGTAAACACTAACATATGTAGTTGGGTGACACATTATGGTAGGGATTGAGATGAATATTTGAAAGTGATGCGAATGTCTTTAGCTATAGTGATATTTATAGAATATGCTTATAGTTGGGTGATTCACTAGTTAACTGTGCATTTAGATGAACGGGTAAATGAGCACTTAAACATTGTTGCAAGGGTCCAAATCATACTTTTTATTATTATTTTGGACTCCTATTTTGAGGTGTTTGTCCATGAAACTGATGCACAATATATTTGTTTTTTTTATCTTTGATGTTCAAACTATGGAAAAAATGTGTCACGAATATCATTAATGCGTTGAACATAATTTTAAAAAAATGCAGACATGGACACTTAAACATTATTGCAAGGGTCCAAATCATAGTTTTTTTGATTATGTGATCCTATTTTAAGGTGGTTGTCCATGGAACAGATGCACAATATTTTTTTTATTCTACGTTCAAACTATGGAAAAAATGTGTCATGGATATCATTAATGTGTTGGACATAATTTAAAAAATGCAGAAGATGGACACTTAAGCATAGTTGTAAGGGTCCAAATAATAGTTTTTTTGATTTTGTGATCCTATTTTGAGGTGGTTGCTCATGGAACTAGTGCATGATATTTTTTTGGATTCTTTGATGTTTAAAATATGATAAAAATGTGTCATGGATATCATTAATGTGTTTGACATAATTTTTAAAAAAATGCAGAACATGGACACTTGAGGTCTTTCTTGATGAAATCGTTACAGCAGTACTTAAACATAGTTGATCCCATTATCACAACATTTTATACTTCAATGACCAAGATGATGACCAATCCCACAAGGTGGTGGACGTCAATTACGTTGTGGATTTCTTCTTTCCTGTATGATTGATTCTCCCACGTCATGATGATGTTGTTTTGTGTCAGTATATTCAGTGTGGGTTATTGCAGTTGAAGAACTTTGTCCTTGTTCTCCAAACGAATGTGGTGCATCAAATTGTTGTAAAGAAACTAAATATGATGCCACAAAATTTGGTGTATTCAAATCGACACCAAATAAATTGGTCATCCATTCATGGCTAGTTTCGTTGACTGACTCACCAGTTTGGCCAAAAGTTTGATAAACAGGTGAAGGAGTACAATACATTGACCGAGGATGTGGAATTTGAAAATGTGTTTGTTCGACACTTGTCCTTACAACATTGTGGGTAATTGTTATGCGTGGATCATTTAGTTGTTGTGCAATAGACAAAAACAAAATAGTGTTTTTCCTATACCATTCCATATACGCTAGTGTATGTGTCACTATTCCTTCAACCCAATGTCCAGTTAAAACATCATTGCTTTTGTTTTTCTAGATATTAATCCACTTTGTATGATATTTCATCCAGTCACTGTAATGATTGTCTCGCATGTCAATTTGGTGAAGTCGATCAAGATTCACAGAATCAATAGGGATATGTTGTTGTAGTCCAAATTATAGCTTGACCCGATTTGTTTGATGCCATTCCACAATTAGAAAACAAATAATTGCAGTACATGCAGACCAAATTTCCCTGTCTCTGTATACATGTCTCGGTAAGTGTTCTTCAAATCCTCTATATGGGACCCAAGAAAACTGAAATATATGCTAACCATGCAACATTAGTAATGTTAATATGTACATATTGATGGTGCAGTTCATGATAGTATTTTACCAAGTCATCATGAGGTGTGACCCTATATTCTAATCTACCACCACTCCATTTGAAATGTAAAAGATACAAAACCGATATTCATTGTGATGTTATAATACACGTCGAAGAAATTAAAAGTTCTTTGTGTGGACTCTTAGTGCAATAAAAGGCATGCGGTACCAAGTCCATGACTGCAATAGTATGGCACAACCACTCATAACTCTACCAACCTCCGATGATGCCTGGCATAGTTCTTTGTATAGGTTTGCTAAACAAGTCGAATCCTAACTATATTTTTTTATGTTGTTCAAATCATGTAATAGGTTCAAATACATTAGATGAACTCTATTTTCAGATTTATCAGGAATTAAAGAATCATCAATCATGTACATTATGTAGGCTCTACACCAACATTGTAATTGGGGTATTGTTGGTTCTTCAAGCAATGGTGAGTGCAAGATGCTCAACAACCATGTCAGCTTCAATGCAGCTCCCTTACGTGCATTTTCAGGAGGGACTTCCCCTAGTAACTAGTTGCATAACTCATCCCAATGTAAGAAGCTAGGTCCAATCACAACACGACCATCGACTATAATGCCTAGATGTAGTGCAACATCTTTGAGTGTGATGGTGCACTCACCCCATGACAAGTGAAATGTGTGCGTTTCAGGCCTCCATTGTTTAACCAATGCAGTGATCAATGCTGGATCAATCCTGCACTATTCGATTAGGGAAATATGTTGGAACCCGGTAGATGATAATAATGGTATAATTTATGGTTCTGATTCAGGTATTGTATGGTAATATGAAGTGATTAAGTCGTTGATCGTGGTACGTGAATGATGAATGTGTTGATGACACAATAGAGGTTTATGAGTCATGACAACGATATCAAATGGTAAACCGAGTACAAATGATATAAAATTTGAAGTTGGGTGATGAAAATATGGTATTGACATGCACCTCCCATCTATTTATTGTATAAATTATGTTGAGATTCCAAAGCATAGTACAGTTTATCTCATTGTAAGGCGTCAATATTCGAAAGAACATTTTTAATTTGTCTCATTCTAATGCCTCGAGATTCAAAAGCACGTTAACTCGAATGTGCTAGTGTCACGATTCGAGATTCTAATTCATGTGAATCATCGACTCGTCATTAATTGTATATATAAATGCACCGTATCACCAAAGAATTTGCATAATTGCATTAAATCAAATTATGAGTGCAAACAGAGAGAGCAAGCAAAATGAGGTTAGAGCCAATTTATGAGTATGTTTATATCAATGGTGAAATCATTCAAAGTTAAAGTGCAAATGCAGTTTTTAGAGGTGACAAGACAAAATCGTTACTATTGAATCCAACAATAACGCTGCCAAACATAATCACTACAATACAGTCATCAATTATAGATAATGATATTATGCCTATAATTACTGCACTTTGGTATCGTTGTCCTGTATATTAATTTAATGGTCAAGTTCAATATTGGGAAATTCAAATTATTGACGAAGAAGGAGTTTTATGCATGTTTCATACATTTGTGAATATGAAAAGTGTAATATGTATGGAACTTAAAGTTGATGTTCATAATTCATTATCACCTATTCAAGTTAATGACCTAAGTTGGGTCGAGAAGGAGTAGAAGCTAGACAATTCCCTGAAATTAGAATGAATAATTTAACACATTTTGTTATTGTATTGCATTTAAGTTTTTCTTAGTCTTTATTATATAGTTGTTGTTGCATGCTTTGAAGCTGTTATTTTCAATTTACTTCAATAATAATAGCCTACACATGCATGATTTCAGAGATGCGGAGCAATGTCATACCTAACCATCACATGCACCAACAACTCCATTAATGTGTGGTGTGCACGTTGTTCACTCACATGCGTTTGTTTACCCTATTAACATGGTTCTCAACAATCTGTGTGGGCTTAGTGCGCGATGCGGGACATCGCAGTCAACACTCATGATGCAACAGATAGTCTGTCATGTACATTAATGTGTGGTGTTGCACACTGTTCACTCACATACGTATGTTTACCCCATTAACGTAGTTCTCAACAATCCACGTGGGCTCGGCGCGTGATGCGGAACACCACGGTTAACACTTATGATGCAATGGACAGTCTGTCATGTACATCAATGTGTGGTGTTGCACATTGTTCACTCATATGCGTACGTTTATCCCATTAATATGGTTCTCAACAATCCGGGTGGACTCGGTGCGCGATGCAAAATACTGTGGTCAACACTCATGATGCAATGGATAGTCTGTCATGTTCATTAATGTGTGGTGTTGCGCACTATTCACTCACATGCGTACGTTTACCCCCCTTAACGTGGTTCTCAACAATTCACGTGAGCTTGGCACGCGATGCAGAACACTGCGGTCAACACTCATGATGCAACGAACAGTCTGTCATGTACATTAATGTGTGATGTTGCACACTGTTCACTCACATGCGTACGTTTACCCCATTAACGTGGTTATCAACAATCTGCGTGGGCTCGGCGTGCAATTCGGAACACCACGGTCAACACTTATGATGCAACGAATAGTCTGTCATGTACATTAATGTGTGGTGTTGCACACTGTTCACTCACATGCATACATTTACCCCATTAATGTGGTTCTCAACAATCCGCGTGGGCTCGACGCGTGATGTGGAACACTACGGTTAACACTCATGATGTAACGGACAGTTTGTCATGTACATTAATGTGTGGTGTTGCATACTATTCACTCATATGCGTACGTTTACCCCATTAATGTGATTCTCAACAATCCGTGTGGGCTCCGTGCGTGATGCGGAACACCGCGGTAAACACTCATGATGCAACGGACAGTCTGTCATGTACATTAATGTGTGGTGTTGCACACTGTTCACTCACATGCATCTGTTTACCCCATTAACATGGTTCTCAACAATCCGCGTGGACTAGGCACGCGATGCAGAACACTGTGGTCAACATTTGTGGTGCAAAAAACATACTGTCGTCTTTGGAAATTTCCGCAGTTGCACAATATTCACTCACATGCACTGAATATCCTACCTATGCCTCTCACCTAACTCTCCTACCTAACTTTGCCACCTAACCCTCGTAACTAACTTTTCCACCTAACCCTCCTACCTAACCTCCCTATCTAACTCTCTAACCTAACTTTGTCACCTAACTCTCGTACTAAACTCTCTCATCCTATATATAATCTCACCATTTGACAACATATCACACACAATAACATTCTCATAAAATAAAACTCTATTTGTAACTCTCACAGTATTTCCACTTATCCCACAAGCACCACCCATGGCTCCACCTAAAGAAATTGCGACTGTCATTTACTACAACGGTCACATTGCAGACAACCCAGTTCAGGGATCGGTGTACACATGTGCGAATCCAATATTTATTTAGGTTAGTCGTTTTATTACCTTAACATAATTGATTCGGAAAATTAACAACCGTCTTCCTACTCGAGCAACTGAAAAAGTTGCTTAATTGTTATTTCATGTCCTTATTTCATTTCATCAGGGTCAGACACGTTATATTTAAGCACAACTACTCAACAATGACGATCTCAGAGGCGCGGTGGAAACAATTCTCTAGAATCCACAATTGAATTCTGCTGAATTCTATGTTGTTACTGACCTTATTCCTCAACCATAACTCCCGTCTCCACAACCGTCATGTCCACAACTACAACTACTGCCTCCACAACAATTATCGTACAACAACTTGGACCTCAATGATCCAATGTCTTCATACAACAACCTTGAAACATAAGACGCCTTTGACATTTATACTTCATACACACAACTATTATCCGAAAATGATTCTTTTTTTGATGCCCAACAAACCTCTTTTGACCAACAAAACCATCCTTCATCCCTATTTACGTCACCCTCACAACCGCCACAAACACATACATCAAACTGAAATGAACATCTCATCGCTAACGAAGATCACATTATATGATTTCATGAGGAAAACATGGATAATTTTAGTGAGGATGAGGATCAACAGTTTTTTGATCACATCAATCACCAAAGCGATGATGAGGGTGTTGGCGAACCAACGACACCTCCGTTGGAATATCACAAACCTAGGTATCCAGTAGACTTGAACCTTGACCACCTACCACACTACATTGATCGACACCATTTCATTCAGCAACAACATAATGTACAACCACCAACTGGTGCACTCAAGGTTGGCATGGCCTTCGATGAAAAAGCACAATGTATTCGAGCAGTCAAAGAATACAACATCAGAAATAATTTTCATTGCATAATAATATATTCTGACCAGAGAAAGCTAAACTTCGTGTGTAAATTACATGAAAATGATTATACATGGAGCTTAGGCGCATGCAATTCAAAGAGGCATGAGAAATGGATTATTAAGAGTATCAGAGGTCATCACACTTGTCTCACGCCAATGCTCAAACAAGATCATCGGTAACTCGACAAACACGTCATAGCACAGATCATCCAACCAATTGTCAAAACAAACCCAACTGTCTTCATCAAGATGTTGATTGCAAAGATCAAAATGTTCATGAATTATACCTCATCCTACATAAAGACATGGTTAGCAAAGCAAAGAGCGTTGGAGATGATTCATGGAAACTGGGAAGAATCATATGCCAAGCTACCAAAACTTTTGGGAGCTTTGCAATCTTGTGTTCCCGGGACTGTGGTCACTGCTCAGACAGAATCCGTGTTTGAGGGAGGAGAAATATTATCGGGCAAAAGAAGAATGCTTAGACATGTCTTTTGGTCATTTGATCCATGCATTAATGGTTTTGCACATTGCAAACCCATAGTACAAGTAGATGGTACATGACTTTACGGGAAATTATATTGTCACACATAATTGATGGCTATAGCACAAGATAGAGCTAACCATATCTCCTTGATTGCTTACACCATTGCATAAGGGGAGACAACTTTAGCACGTGGTTTTTCCTGAAGGATTTGAGAAGACATGTTACTTCGTAAATTAACATTTATCTCACTTCAGATAGACACCCCTCGATTATAAGTGCCTACAACAACCTAAGTAACTTATGGGTTCAAGACACATCCCATTTCTTCTGTTTGCGCCACATTGCACAAAATTTTCTTCGCGGTAACTCAAACTGCAAACATTTATAGTGTGTTTGGATGAGGTATTTAAACAAGGCAATTCATTTTTTTAGTGAATTTGAAATACTCCTATCATAATTCAATTGTTTGGATACAAGATTTTAAAGAATTTAAATTTACATTAATTTTTAAAAGAATTATAATAACTAAAATAGTAGGAATTGAAATTACACCTAATTGGTAAGAATTTCAAATTTTCTCCTCTCACACAGTAGCCCTTCGTTCTCTCTCTCGCACGTTTTGTCACCCCTATGGTGTCGGCGACCTCTTCATGCCGCCACCATCTTGAACCTTCATGTTAAACCCTAGCCAGGAATCAAATCCGAAGCCCAATCAAAAGCCTAAACCACTTGAACCCTAGCCCATGTTTAAGCGAACCAGGAGCCATGTAGGGAGGTGTTGTTGCTCCGACGAAGACGATGAATGTTTGCGGTGGTGATGAAGAGATCCACAAAGTCGTTAACAAGCATCAGATTTGAAACCACGATGTTGGTTCCAACGATTTCTTACGAGGAGATATCGACCCTGGTTTGTGGTGGGTGTGGACACAACGATAGTTGGAGGAGGAAGGATCGTCGTCGTGGCCACGATGATGAAGGAGGTGTTGAAGGTCATTTACCTTTTTATTATTAAATATCAACTATGCACTGAAGTTCATTTACTTTTTTATTACTAAATATTGTCTGGCATTAAAATTATTTTAAATATTTAAAAAATGTTTAATATTTATTTTTATTTAATATTGAAATTTTAAGTTTTAAATAAATATTTTAAAATGAAAATTTGAATTTCATTGGAATTGAATTACTTTATCCAAACTAGGAAATTAAAATACAAGAAATTGAATTGCTTCATCCAAAAAAATATTTATAAAATGAAAGAAATTTAAATCAAGGCAATTAAAATGTTGTGTATTTGAACTTCCTAGAAATTTTCAAATCCTTCATCCAAACACAAGGTTAAAGAAACCACTCATGTTGGCGGGAGAAAATCTATTTTATTTCTTCGTTAAACTTTACTTTCAATCAAATTTCTTAACATAATAGATTGATTGAATATTTACAGGTTACACATACATGAAGAAGATGTACTGGCGACATCTTGGGGATATCCGTGCGAATAAGCCAAGTGCAACTAGATGGCTGGATCATGTACCCAAAAATTGTTGGGTACAATGCTTCGATGAGGGGAAACGTTGGGGACATATGACTACAAATTTGTCTGAGTCTGTTAATTCCATGTTAAAAAACACAAACATTTGCCAGTGTCATCCTTGGTTGAGGAGACGTACTTCAAGACTGCACAACTCTTTGCTAGTAGAGGCCAAACTCAAGCAATGATCAACTCCGGCTCATAGTATTCCAAAGTCGTCTATGAGACAATGAATAACGGTCAACAAGAATCAAATACACACATTGTAAAAATGAATTTGACAGACACAATCACACATTTTTTTAACAAAGACTCAATCCCCATTTCAAACACCCACGCCACCTTCAAGTTTTAGGGTAATGTTACAATCTCAAAAGTGTGATTGTGGTGAATACCAAGCTAAACACTTACCGTGTTCTCACGTCATGACTGCATGTAAATCTGTCAATGTTGATCCCATGAACTATGTGTCATCGCTATTCACTTTACAACACATTTTTGAACGTCTACGACAACTCCTTTAGCTTATTGCCACACAAATTAATGTGGCAAGAATATGAAGGAAATCAGTAGGGTCTTGATCCAAGGAGAAAGAGGACTGGAAAGGGTCGTTCGATTTCAACTCTCATTCCTACCAAGATGGACGAAGACGAAAATGAACGAGAAAGTAGTAAAAAATGTGGAATTTGTCAGCAATAGGGCTAACATAAACAATTGTCCTAACATGCCTTCATTTAAGTTTTTCCTTAGCCAAATGTGATTGTTTAAGTATTTTATTTATAATGTAGTATAATGTTTTTCTATAAATAAATTGGTAAACAAAAAGTATTATCATTTTTTAAAAAAATCTAATGACATAAACAAACAAATTATATTTAGTATAATAATATTAAAGTTTTTAATTTTTTTACTAAAGCAAATATATTATTAGACAAAATTCAGATTTTTTTTAAGAAAATAAAATGTTAACTTAAAAAAATGTCTTATAAAAATTAAATAATATATGAAAAGTAATTATATTTATTAATATCATTTTCTTATTAAAAAATATTTTAATAAAAAAGTATTTTTAAAATCAATTAAAAATATATTTATATAATATAATATGTATTATTTTAATAATTTAATTTTAAAAAAATCATCGTACGGAAGTCGGGATGGCCAGACCCGACTTTCCAAAGATGCTGCAAAGTAGTGTATAATGGGTATTCTTTTCTAAATAGGTGCATTTTGAGAAAAAGTTGGAGAGAGAATACGTATTTCTGTAAAAAAAAAAAAACCGTATATATTAACGGCCCACAGAATCAAAAAGCTAACAAAGCCTTCTGGGCTAAAAAATTAGATTTTTTATTCAATTCTCATAATTCAAATATTTATTTTAGTATAATACTTTTTTTTTTGTACAAAAGAGATTGGCCAAAATTGGTCGAAATTAACCTAGTCAAGGTTGATCGAAAATAATCTTGGTCAAAATTAATCTTAGTCAAGGTTGGCTAAACACTAGGTTGGCTAAACATAACCTTGGCCAAGGTTGACAAAAGATAACCCTAACCAAGGTAGGCCATAATTAACTGTAGATGAGGTTGACCGAAAATAGCCTTGAGCCAAATTAACCAAAATTAACCCTAGTCGAAGTTAACTAAAAATAGTCTTGGTCGAGGTTGACAAAAAATAGCCCTAACTAAGGTTGGTTGCAATTAACCTTAGTTTGGTTAGCCAAAAAGAGCCTTGTCGAGGTCGGGCAAAAACAATCCTGGGTGAGGTTGACAGAAAATAACACTATTCAAGGTCAATAAAAATAGCCCTGTCAAGGTTTGTCGAAAAAAACTTCGACCTAGGTTGGCAAAAAACAGACTTGGCCAAAGTCAATAGAAAGTAACCTTGGCCGAGGTTGATAGAAAACAACCCTACCCGAGGTTGGTTAAAAATAATCCTAACTGATGTTGGTTGAACATAACCTTAGCCGAGGTTAGCCAAAAATGACACTGAATGAGGTAGCTTGAAAATAATCATGGCTGAGATTTGCCAAAACCAACCCTGATTGATGTTAGCCAAAAACAACCTTGGTTTAGGTCGACCAAAAACTGCCCCTACTAAGGTCAACAAAAGACAACCCTAGCAAGGTTAGTTCGAAACTACCTTGAGGAAGGTTGGTCAAAAAATGCTCTAGCTGATGTCAACCAAAAATAATCTAGTCGAGGTAGAAAAAAATCCCCATCGAGGTCGTCCAAAAATAACCTTAGTCCAAGTCAATTGAAATTAATCATAGCCAACTAATTTAAAAATATATTTTTTGGACAGTTGAAAAAAAATACTTTTTAAAATAGCATGGCCCGTGGGCTAGCCCTAGTCCTGGTCCCATATTAAGTGGGATTGTGTGAGTTTAGGCCCTACAGGGTCCCTCACTAGGGGAGCTAAGTTCCCATAAGGCCATTATGCAGGGCCAAGTGGGTTGGCCCTAAGGCCTCGGGCCAAAATGAAAACTCTAGGTGTAGCAGTGTAAGAGTCCATTTAGTTAGACTGCACTGATGTTTGACCCTTTCATTGTTCTACATAAAATCTTTGGATATAGTAAGTGAATAAGAGGAAAGGAGGGAGGGAAAGAATTATAGTATGCATGAGTTGTCGAACAGAAAAAGGTTTATTTACTAGATTCTTTGGTTTTGATAATGAGTTTAATTTCATGTACTCATTTTTATATTGTAAACTAATTGAAAATTGTTATAAATGTAATTTTTGAATTAGTTATTATAAAAGTTAATAAGTTTATTATACATGTCAATATGTTATTGGATGATAGTGTAAAATTATCTTATATTGTTAGTATATTTTAATTAAATTCTTTGACAATAATTTTTCAAGTCATTCTATTTTTAAAATCAAATAATTTTAATTTTATTACTATCATTTTTTTAAATAGTGGGTGCAGGATGAAATTTGCGTGGTGTTGGGAGTAACATGCTATAGCTTAGTACAAGTGGAGGAACCTATAGAACCAACCCTAAAACAGCCCAAAATTCCACAAATTATAGCATATGAATCCCAAAAAGCCCAACTGATCACAAAACACACATGATAATAGCACAAGATTTATTTCTGTACGGGGTCGAAAGACCGATATTGTAGCGGGCCCCATGAAGAATGCTCCACGCCTCCACCTTTATTTGAAATGAGTGTAACTTATTATATCTTTTGATAAAATTAAGTAAAAAATTAGTTAAAAGTTAAAAAATTAATTGGTTGATAAAAATTGAAAAATTAGTTTATTAAATTAGAAGTGTTTAATAAATTTAACTGTTGAAATAATTAAAAAGTATAAAATAATAAAAATAATACTATCATGATTTATTTAAAAAAGATAATAAAGAGAATGAATAAATATATCGATAATAAAAATAAAAGAAAATATAAAAAATTAGGAACTGGTAGTTTAAAAAATTTATTTTAAATAACATTTCAAAAAACGTTAAAAACTATAAAAAAAACTTATTTATCCAACAATTAAATGAAATTTTCAGTTCATAAAACAAAAAGTTAAATACTAACTTAATTGCGTTACCGATTATAACCTTGAGCAATTTATTTTGAGGTTCTTATTTCCTATTAATTGGCTTCAATGGTAATTGAAGCAACCCGGAAATGATTCGCACTGTTATATTTACACTTATTTTTGTTTCAATTAAAATTTTAGTTACAACCGGTAAATGATTCGCACTTTTATATTTAGACTAATTTTGTTTCAATTAAAATTTTAGTTACAACCGGTAAATGATTCGCACTTTTATATTTACACTTATTTTTGTTTCAATTAAAATTTTAGTTATACTATAAGTAGGAATATTTTTTAATAGTAAGCAATTGTTGCTTATAGAAGAAACAAAATTTAATTTTAAAGGATCTAATATGACACGTAAATTTCTTTGCAAAATTAAGAAAATTAAATAATAATATCTTAAAATAAATAATTCATAAAAAAATTATAATCCTATTACTTGTCGGACTAAAAAAAGAGTTTAATGTCTATATATTAATAGTAAAATAAGTTTACATTATTATCCTATCAACGTTAAAAATGATGATGATGACTTTTTAAAACTTTAGCCTAGTCTTACATTAAAATGTTTATTTTAAATTGTAATAAATTTGGACTTACTATTAATTGAACTAGCTAATTCCTTTCGCATATTATCTGCTTTATCATGGACTTGGATAGTAATTTCTGCTAAATTTTTTTGACCAAATCAATGAATATTACCCATATCACATAAAGCTACCAAAAAGAAAAAGGGGTCAAACACAAAGCTTTTGCATATATTCATCTTCCATCATTTCTTTTTTCGGTTACACTGACAACGAGAATTCATAATAGCCTCATATAAATTACTCAAGCATATTTATCACTAACTCAATGGTGTAACAACACAATTATCTTGGATTATCACTAGTGTTCCAAGAAACCCTTCAAACCTTGTGTTAAAGATTCGTACATGACCATACTTCCTTTAAATAAGATTGAATTTGACTCTTATTATTGAAAAAATTGATTGAGAAGATTATTTTTTTTAAAAAAAGTGATCCATTAAATTTTTCAACAAAATTAATCAAGAATAAAATTGATAAATATTTAATATAATAACCAAAAATATATATAGAGTACTACCTAAAAGGTAATCGCAAATTGGATTCAAAGTGGCTCATACCAACTAGATATTGTTGCATCAGATATTGTGTTGTCTCAAGCAAAGCAATAACCAACTTGTTCTTCAAAGCCTAAGGTATAAATGCCTCTCCATTTTTTTTCGTGCGGTTGTACTTTGTACGCTATCTTATTAGAACCAAGATAGCTAGTAGTACTAGTACCATGCACCCTATCCTTTGTCTCATAAGACAAATTCCTTGTCTATGACTTAAGCCATTTGAAAGAAGAAACGTGTGTAGCAAAAACGAGATTCTGGATATTTTATTATATAAACATGAGAAAGCATACACACATTAATTGGTTGGGCACAAAGGAATGATACTTCAACGGCTAAGCTTTATTGGGCTGTATATGATTTGCATGATCACTATTGAACATAAATGTGTGGCTTTAAGTTAGATATGTTTGTTAAAAGAATGTAATGTTTGGTTTGATGTGTTGGGGATATATATTCCTCAGGTAACAACATTTAACAAAAAATTAAGTTGGATGGACAGCCACGCTCTAGTATCCATTTTATTAGCTTGGTCAAATATGTAGTGTGTGGTATGGTCAATGTTCGTGTGGGCAAATCAAGATATGGCTACACACATACCTTAAAGGCCCACATAATCGATTATGCAATAGCAATCCGACAGACAAGTAGGAGCAAGATTTTAGATACGATTCATCTGATAAATATGCATATATTATGCAACATAGACGCGCAAGGCGCATAACAATATTCGTTGTAATGGTTTTGTACACTAATATATTTTTTTTCCTTCAATTTTGGCTGATTTTTTACCTTCTTGAAATACTAGAGATTATGCATAAAAAATAAAGCAGCTAATACATTATAACAAAAGAAATAAAAAATAACATGAATGGAAATTAAAGATTTACTTTCATTGTCGCTTTTTTTTTCCTGAGATTTTCAGCATCTGGGTGCTATATTAGATATCTGAGTGAATTAAGACAGATAAAATCATTGTTGTTTCTTTCTTTCTTTAATTTCTTTCTTCATTGTTGTCTATTTCTTTCACTTTTACCACCCACATATATATTACATAAGGCCATGACTAGTCATGAATGCAGACCAAGACTAAATTTTTATTTCCATGCATTCCAACAGGGCTATGGTGTAGGAACTTTTGCTGACTCTTGGTTTAAATGTAAAAGGTAAAAAAAGAAGAAAATGTTTTAAGAACATCTCCTTAAAAATCCTAAAAGATATTAATTTGATGGACAAGAATAATTAGATATATATATTAATATCCTAATCACTATACAATGTAATGAAAAATAAATATCACTTTTTGCATGCCTATATACATATTCCATGCTTCTTTTAGTTGGACCACGCTAACAAAACTTTTCAAGAAAGTAACAAAGGTGTCTAGCAAGTCTTTGAATAAACATAAAAAAAAAAAAAAAAGCTTACGCAAGCTTATATCACTTGAACAACTCAAGACTTTCTTTACCAACAAGTCTCATTTTAAAAATTGCCAAACAATAATCTAACTTTTAATTAACGATTAAACTTTAATTACCATCATTTTGTCATCCATCCATGAAAGGTGTATTAAATAATTTGTTCAATAAAGAAAGTGATTTTCAAGACTTGATTATTATCATATTTACCACAGCATGATTAGAACTTGAATTTTCAGCGTAATTTTCTCCCTTCACGTATTTTCTTAAGAAAAATTATATAACAACGAAAAATTATATGGTTCTTTCACATTTTCATTAAAATTATTTCAACCTTTGTTTGTAATTTTAAAAGTTCCAAGTATATGAAACCATATCCTTAGTTTCCACTAACATAAAAAAATAATTTCATAACCGTATAAAGCTTCGAACTACATGAATTTTTTTTGAACGAAAACGAGGACCACACACAGTGAAAAAGCTAGAAGTAATATTCATGAGTCATAGTATACCCAAATATATATTCCTCTAACTTTAACTCCCAAATATCATTCACACGATTCTTCCTTTTCCATTTGCATTTACGTTCGCATTTTGGTGACCATATATAAGAAGGGTGAAAAAGATGAGTGGATCAATGTGTAGAAAGATGTTCACTACGCAAGCAGCTCTTTTTTGCTGCATAAGCCTTTTGGCAACAACTTTATAACAAATCTAATGGGCCTAGGGGTTATTACAAATCAATTATAATAATTCTTTATAAAGAACAAGGGCATTTTTTTTTCTGCTTCAATCATACATCATCACTCCTACCATGTGTGTGCAATTCTCATCCATTCATTCACAACCACTGGCTAACCCTAGCTATATGCACATTTTGCTCCCTTTATTCCCTTTAGTAGGTGTCATATATATCTTTGTTATTTTGAGTAGAGGCAGTTAGCATATTGAATTAACTAGGGCAAGGGATAAAAAAAATCATTACCAAATTGTGTTAACATTCGGTAGTTGAAAATGACCCAGACTAAGATTGGTAAAGTAACATATATCTAACCAAATGCCCTAGTAGTATTCTCATTCCCTTGAAAAAGAGAGAAAGAAATAACGCTGGTTTCCTATAAAACTTCTATCCACTAGCTTTTTAACTGAAAACGCCTGGCTACCCTGTAGATCATGTTTGTGGAAATAAAATCGACAGCACATGAAGATGATAGTTTTTGCTCATAATTCACGAGATTTTTTTTTGTTTGTTTGAAAATGAATAAACATTATTTTTCTAAGTCGCCAAATTTAATTTAATAAAAAAATTACGTGACAGTTTTTAGTCTATCTAAATCACATTTATCACCATTTCGTTTTGTGGTGTATGGGAATAGGACCATGTTAACGGATTAAAGAATACAATAGCCTTATATTTAGAGAGTAATTTTTAAATATATTTAGAATCACGCCTTAATACTTTTCTGCATAAGTCTATGCATGGATTATTAAAAGTGCATAAAATAATTAATATGACTAAATTAAAAAAGCAATTTTTTAACCAGTGCATGTGTTGTCCGATAGCGTCACACTTTTTAATGAAATCCGCATACATCATTGCAAGAAGATGAAAACCAAAAGTTTTAAAAAGCAAAAAGTTAGAATTACTTTTTTTTTTCCTTTTCTTTTCAGCATAAAACAGTTAGCATGACCTTTTTCTTTAATTTTTTTTTAAAAAGTTGGAACTAACAAGTTTGATTGATTTGTTTGGTAACTGAAATCTTGTAGGATAAGAATTTCAGCTTGAATTTTTAAAGATGGATTCTTTTTCAGGGAAATCATATAACGTTTGTGTTAATGTTTTGAAATCTAAGATGCATGTTCATTGACAAAAAGTAAGTTCTTATCTTTGTAATAATAGGCAAATGTATGTTTGATATTATCTAGGCAGGATTAATCTTAAATGAAAATTTGTAGAAGGGGTTGAACAATACATTAATCATGCAAGAAATCAAACTTGTGATGTTGATAAGAGAGGTTAGATGTTTATTTGTGTGCTTCACAAAAAAAATGGTTATCTATTAAATGCAAGTGTACTTATATTAGCATAGATTTTACAATATGTTTGTCTTAAATTTTGGACGGCTTCAAGGATGGACAATGATTCTAAGTGATTTATGGTGGACCATTGTAAAGATTATTCAATAATCTAATTTCTTATCATGGATTAAAAAATACTTGACAAATTCCTCCTTCACTTTGTGCGGAATACTGGTTGTTGTTTTGGAATGGTTATTTGCTGCATCAAAGTGTTTTGCGTTTTATTTGTCGAAGACGCTGAACCAACATCTCTATGATGTGTTAATGGGAATGAAAACTTAGGAAAATAGTGTTACCTCATGACCCTTTGATCCACCCAAGAAGCCATCTATATTTTGACTTAAATTGTCCATATCCTTATCTCAAACCAATTGACACACTCACATATGACATTGCACTAGTGCAACACAACATTAGCAAGATAATGTCCTGCAACATGCAGGGATATTAATAAAGTGGAGAGAATTTTTTTTTTTGTTAGTTTAATGTCTTCTTTTACTTTGACTTTATTAGCCATAAAAAGACATAAGAAGAGAGTTAAATTATGTTTAATTTTAAAAAAATCACAAATATTTTGAAAACGTTGAATTGTTTAATGCTACGACATTATTTTAGCACATGGATTTAAACACTAATCAAAAAGACTTTTTAAAACTTTGGACGATACTTAATAAATCCTTACCCATTTTTAAGCATTATCTTCCCATAAAAATTTTAATAGAAATAATGAATTTACAAATTAACCTTTTTGCCATATACTTTCTTCCTTGTGTTAGGCAACTTAATCCTTATCAAATTATTAGAATATTATATTAATTTGATTTGGGATTCCAAATTTTATTTAAAAAGTATATAAATTACATATTTGATTCCTCTAAAATATAGTTTTTGAAATATAAATCATGGATAAATTGTATAGAAATAATAATTGACTAGGAAATCAACCATTGAAAACTAATTACCTAACAAAATAGGGTGCCATCACAAAGGTAGATCATAAATATTGAGGATATAGGAGTTAAGAAAGGCTTGTTGGACTTAGACAAATGGGCTCAATCAAGAATGTATATGAAGTAATTACGTGAAGGAGAAATCCTTTGAAGTAGGAATATGTTAACCTCTAGAGAAGTGAAAAGGTGTACTAAGACTTTACTTTTCTTTTGAAAATGGTCCATTACTTTTTTAACTATTGATTATATAATCAATAGTTATTACTCTGTAATTTTGTTTTATAAAGTACAGTCCATGCTTTAATTAGAGGAGCTAAATTCATAAAGAATAAAGAAATTCAATTTAACAGTCCAATTTCATTGTTATGAAATAAACTTGTGTATTTTTTTTGTTTCACAAAAAACTACAACAGCTGGTCTGAAAAAAAACACAAGTTGCTACACACTCCTATAACTCAAGCCATTTAAGCCACTACAATTGATTAATTGTATAAGAGCTTGGGATGTGAATGGAATCAGAAATTCAAATTTCTATTACTTTCATTATACCAAAAAGAGAAAACTCCCTCACACACACACAAGCCTATTTAAATCAGCATTTATAGCAACTGAAATGCTATTCTTTTATTTATATTTGTTGATATGATAGTACATTTATGTCAATATTAAAGCCAGAGCTGCGGGCTACATGTTCCTCCTTGCAACCTCCTCAGCCCCCTCACACTTTGAATAAACAAAGAAAAGAAAAACGGGTTGCTAATGCTGGGTAATTAATATTCCAGCATCACCCATACATAAAACACTTTAACATTTAATGCAAACACCCCCCCGACTTACATTTATATTAATTATTAACCTTACTTTCACTTTTACTTTTCCTAAAACTACCTTTCTCTTAATTTTCTTTTAACCCCCTACCACCCACTCCAAAGCTTTCCCAGGAAAATAGAGGGAAGTTAGAAGCAGGGAAACTGAAGCAAACAAACTCAAAAATACCAGGAGCCATTAATTTAAGAGTATTGTTATTTTCTTCTCTCTTTTCTTCTTCTTCTTCTTCTTGGATTTAGACACGGAAATTCTTTCCGGTGAAGGTTTGTCCGAACTGCCAATTAGGTGGTGCCACGTTCCAGGAGGTTGAGGTGCGTCGGTCACTGCCGGTAACCCTAAAGGAAAGGGCCTGGCCCACCAGAACCGCGTTGGATTGCCAATTTTGCCCCCAGTTGCGGCTCATGCTCATCCACGCGGTTTTGCTTCCTTTCACGCTCACGCGCACGATATCCCCTGCACCTGCGACGTTGGTGATCAGCACCAGGTTGAAGTAACGGAAACCGTTGATTGTGAATCTGATCCCCCCTGCCTTCCTGCATGGCACCCTGCACCCAAATAAAATTATAAAAAAATCAATTCATTATTTAAATTTTAGACTATCACATCAATAATCATATTACACTTTGAATTAACATGTAATTCACTCTAATATACTAAATTTAGTCCTCTTAGATAAAGTTTTCAGTTCAAGTACAAAAGGTAACCAATGTGACTGTTAAAAATTTCATATCTGACTCTTAATTTTTGTAATATTAATTTGTGACATATTCTAAGGATAACTGGATAAGGGACCCAAAGTCGGTATGGAACTACGAACTTTGTTTTTCTGACTTTAAGTCCTAAATTTTCGGGAACCTATTAATTTTCTTGGGGAGCATTTTACTAGCATACCCTTGAAGCACTGAAGAATTTGCAGATCCGGTATTTGGATGACTATAATACCCATAACAGCTAGTAATATTGCCAAATAAGGTTATTTTTGACATTTGGTTGTAACCACCGAAACTAAAGCATATATGATGTATGATGTATCAATAAGCCAAAACACCGAAAGGGCTAAAAGCTACAGAAACAAGTAGGAAAGCTTTTTACAAATTGACAACATTGATCACATAAATAGAAATCATATGACTATAATACCCTATAATAGTAATGAAAAGTTTAACTTCTCTAAAAAAAAGTAATCAAAAGTTTAACTGTTTACCAATGAGTTATGTATGTAATGAGTATTAATTAATTGTTTCTCTAGCCAATTTCATTGATACAATAATGAAAAAAGTTTTTTTCGTCAAAAAATAAAAAAGTTTTGCAACCGTCACCCTGTATGTAAGATAAATTGTACCGACATGCAGCATTTAAGTAATTGTGAAACATGTATTAAAAAAGTTTTGTATATGTTATTGTTGAATACACATGATTTATTATGTCTAGATTTAATGATAACTTGTGTATGGTACATGAATGCACCCTAACTTAATTATAAGACGCATATCGTAGAATCCCTCTTCCATGTTTGAAGGTACAACTAGTTTATAACTAATGGCTATTTGTGTTGGTTTGTGGTGTGTAATGGACAAAACATCTGAATGCGGATTCTGATAAAAACTGCTGAGCAAATTCTAATAGTAATATTTGTTTTTTTTTCTTCAAGAAAATCAGGGCACAGGGAAAAAAACAATGACGGAAAAGGCAAGAATTTTGAATATGTGTGGTTCTGTGTTTGTATGTGGTACGGTGCCTCAGCCTCAGTTTGCAAATTCATAATTTCAGGAGAATTCCATAATAACTTATGGCAGTTTTAACGCTCATCTTCAAGAATTGTTTATCTAGTTTTGTTAACCCAAAAAAAAAAAACAGTGATGAGGTTATACATTTAGACATTTAGTTGTTCATAGAAGTTTGTTTAGGAAAAAACAAATATATATTCTATTATGTTGTTTAGTTCTTTTCACATAGGTGAATGATGAGAGAGAAAATGGAATTTTAGAAAGAAAAAAAGTTTTTCAAGATTTTGATCATTAAAAGATTTACATGATGAATAGACATAACTACACAATAAAAAAGTAAAAATAATAAGTTTTCAAAAAATATTCAATATATCACAAATATAAACTATACTTCATGTTTATTTTTCTAATTAATTTGGATTGTTTAATATGTTCACTCTCTATATTTATAAACACACAATTAATAACTTCATCATCTCATTAATCAAATTAGTGTCAACTTTAAAACTAGATTAATATACAAGTCCCTATTTTCTTTTTGACTGAAATATACAACAAGTCCTTATTAACGTTTTTGGATATTATATTTTTCCATCAATAAATTTGGTCCTCAAACTTTAAAAATATATATTTAATTCTCTCTCTCTCTCTAAAATTCCATAAGATTATGGTCACTAATAAAAAAATAAATTTTCTCATTTTAAATCAAGTAATAATGGGTATAAAATACGTAACTCATGTTTTGTAAGAAAATAAAATAAAATAACTTAGAATACACCCATATCTAATCACATATTATATTATATATTCAACAAGTTTCACGATTTTTATAATAACTAATAATTTTCTTACCGTTTAGGTGTTTCCGTCGTTTTCTGAGCTCCCAAAACAGTAAAAAACAAAAACACATGCAAAGCAGACAAACAAATTGAGAAAACCCATAAAGTGACTCACCGGCGGTATGCGACGGGGACGATTCCGGCGCGATACTGGGCGATCTTGAGGAACATGGGCATGGCGAGGTCGAAGTGCGGGCGGGGAGGGTTGCACCATCCGCCATTGTCGTTCGGAAGGGCGAAGTTCGGAGGGCAGAAGTTGGTCGCAGTGATTAGGATCGAAGGGTTCCCGGGGTTGCACCACCGTGGATCCTGGTCGCACTTTATCTCGAAGCACGCGCCGCAGCTTAAACCGTTGTTGAACAGAGCAGTGCTCAGCGCCGCGGTGTTAACTCCGTAGCCCTGGCTGTACAGGTTTCCGTACCCACAAGCACCACCTGAAGGAACAAGAGAATTCAATTAAGAAAGGCTTGTGTGAAAAAATTCAAGAACGAAATTTGATCATTGCTTTGAGATTTTTTGGAATGTTGGAGAAGAAACTAAGGGTTTTTTTTTTTTTTTTTTATCTTTTACTAGAGGGTGGTTGGTTGGATTTGAATCCGGCTTTTTTGGATTTTGGGTGTGGGAAAATGTGGGAAAAAGATGGGAAATTTATGATGGGTAAGGGGTTTTGAGTTGTTTTCAAGGTTTTAGAAAACTGTTTGTAACTGCAATTGTGACAGCAAGTCAAGGTTTTTGGGATTATGCAATCGCAATTATGGTTACATTAGCTGCATTTATGTGCAATTTTTTTGTAAAATCAAGGATTATGAAGAAATTGAAACTGTGTGCTTGTTAATGCTTTGGTTGTGTACATCTGGGAAAGAGGGTTTAGTATAATTGGGTTTGGGAGATGGGTCATAAAAGAGGAGATTTTGATGCCTAAAAGAATGATGGTTTGACTTAGAATTCTAAATATGGTTTTGAGAGAGTAGGATTTCAATACAGAATTGAAAATGCAACATGGGGAGTGACGATAGAGAGGAAGGTAGAGAGGATTTGGGTAGTAGAAAACAGGGGAAAACAGAGGAAAACAGGGGGTGGGGGAAGAGTAAGATGTAATGGGAGGCGATGGAGGAATTAGAGGAAGAGTGAGGCTTTACCCATTGTTCCAGAAGCATCACTGCCACCGTAGAAGGTGGCATGAGCACTCTGCCAGGGGCCACCGGTGTAAACTCCAGGGATTCTTGCACTTGTTGCAACAAAAAGAGAGACCAATGATGCAATGTGGATGAAAACAATGGCAGCCATTGCAAGAGAGAGAGAGAGAGAGTGAAGGGGTTGGTTGATTGTATTGGTTTGAGGGTGAATGGAAAGTGAGAAGGGAAGGGGGGTACTTATGGAGTGAGGCCAAGCAAGGAGTGAGATGAATTAGGTCATGGACCTGCAGGTGCAGTAGTTTCTGAACTAATTATTACCATCTAAGTAACTTGCTTCTCTCTCTTTGTCTCTTTCTCTATGGGATCTTATTTTATGGAACTTTCCTTCAATAATTTAATGCATGTTTATTTTATTATTACAAACAGATTTTTTTGGGTAAAATAAGATTTGCAAAAACATTCAATTTTTTCTTTTTGCAAACTAAATTTGTGAACCATTAAATTTGTTTTAGATTTGTACACCATATTATGGTTATCCAAACATAACCTTAATTGGTTGAAGTTTTCTCTCTCTCTTTTCTTTTTCCACAAGGAATGTTTTGGTCACCCCTATTATTAATGGAACATGAAATGATGTGCATGTGCATCACACATGCTTCTCCTTCATGCTAAAACTGTTTGGGTCAGAGTGACCAAGGCAAGTTGAGGCTCAATTTGAGAGAGGAAAAAATGGGGGGAGGCACATGATGCATTCATCATCATGGAAAGACATAGCAAAAGTTTGACGTGAAATAGGGAAGACCCCTTCCTTGATTTCACACTAATGTCATGATTCATGTTATCCACAACACAAGCAAAGTGTAGTCACTTTTTAGCTTATATTATTATGAGAAAAGTTCTTTAACGTCCAATTTATGTCCTCTCAATTGAGCAATAAAAAATTACAACGGTTTGCTTGAATCAAGATCAACCTCGTGTTTGGATACACGCTTTGCAGCCAATCCTAAGATTAAAAACGTAAAAGTTAGAATTAATAGCTTTTGTTTACACATGAAAAACTAAGTTAGATGTAAATATATATCACCCACTTTAAACTTGTCATCGCAATAAAA
Source organism: Glycine max (assembly GCF_000004515.6). Lineage (NCBI taxonomy): Eukaryota > Viridiplantae > Streptophyta > Magnoliopsida > Fabales > Fabaceae > Glycine > Glycine max. Next base: position 15,548,974 of record NC_038243.2, read on the forward strand.
TGGAATTCTGTTCACAATTTGCTCAGAAAGTTATAAATAACAATACATTTAGTGAAGTTATTATTGTGTTAATTTTTATAAGTATTTTTTTTATCTTCAGAATGATGGTTTTCTTATAAAAAAAACTAATATTAAAAAGAACAGATAGTTATAGGGAACATTTGCTTTCTCTCAACTTGTTTGACTTGGAATAAATATCAAGTAAAAAGATGGTGCGGTATCATCTTTCATCCATTCTTCTAAAATTTCTTTTACGCTAGTGGATTAATCTTAACCAGGATAATGTCATTTATGTTTGAAACTAACCACCAAGATATTTTCTTGAGAGAAATGATACACGTATAATAACTGGTATAATAATTTATATATATATATATATATATATATATATATATATATATATATATATATATATATATATATTATTTTATGTTTATTTCTCTCTTTTTTCGAATTATTTAATATATTTTAAATTTAAATTTATCTTCATTGTCTCTTTTTCTCTCTCTTAATTATATATTTTATTTTACAAGTATAAATTTTCTTTTCTTAAAGGTTCTCAAAGTTGGTCTATCATTAATTTCATCCACAGGGGAAAACCCCTTGAGTGAACTTAATTTAATGGCTGTGATCCGATTAAATTTTGACCTACGTGTTTTTAGTGAAGTTTTCTTCTCAGTAAAGAAATATAATAGATAATGTAAATTATTAATTAGATTAATTTTAATGTAAGAACCAAAAATTGATTTTTTTTTTGTCTTAGAAATCGAGGATAAATATAAAATAGTTTATAATAAGTTAAGTACTCTACTTAATCAATTGAACTAACTAAAATTCCTTGTTAACCAAAATCTGATTTATTCAGGCAGGAAAAAAATCATTAATTCAATTATTGTAATTTATAATAGATTAAATCGATAGATTAAATATCTCTCTTATGCTAGCTTCGACATGATTACATTGCTCTTTACTTCTACACTAAAAATAGGCTCCAAATTTCTAAAGACAACCTTGATATAGACACAAATTCTTGATATTTAGTTATTAAATTATCAACATTTCATCGGCATATATATTGTAGTAAACTCCATCTTTTGGTCTCCAATTTTATAACCACTGAACACATCTAATCCCATCTATGCTATAAAGCAATTCATGTTAACTTTTAGCCATCATTAGTAACCAAAAACCAAAGGAACTAATGAATTCCCTTGCCAAATCCCTTTAAAGGTTAAAAACTCCCACGAGACTGCCATATGCCAAAACGAACATAGAACAAAGGAATAAACATGCATGCATGTCTTCATTCCTATAATTTCCAGTTCTTGCAAAAACCAAAATCAAACATCATATATATATATATATATATATATATATATATATATATATATATATATATATATATATATATATATATATATATATATATTGTAGAAAACTCCATGAAACTGAATGAATAGGAGCACGTCTTAACAACATTGTTTTTTGTTATAAAAAAAATTGCAAGGTATATTATTGCAATTACAAACTCAACTATATATGTAAAGTAGACAAACATCTGTTTGTAACTCTGAACCCACGTTAGGGTGAGGAAAACGCCAAACATGCACTAAACGCTATCATTTTATTTTATGAATTACGTACCAAATATATATCACATTTATATAAATGATATAGTATAAAAGGACAAGAAAGCTAGTAAATGTGAAAAAAAATACTGGAATTTTGAAGGCCAATGGGTCACGAAAGGAAACCTAGTTGAAGCCAAAATGCAGATGAAATGGAACCAAAAATATCAAATTAATCATAGATAAAATAAAAAAAAAAGGAGAAAAAAAAGAAGATAACAAGCACCTGCAGTACGTAAGTTGCTCGGTAGGGTTGATGGTCACATCAAGACCTTGAAGCCATGTGCGACGTTAAATCGATTTCGTGTCGAAGGCCCAATATTTGTCTTATATTTCAGAGTCTCAGTTCCTAATCTTCCATTCAAAGAGTTCAAATGACACTTTGGATCCAGCAAATGAACTTTTTGACATGTCATTTTACTCACATTCCTCACACTGGTCTTTAATAACATGCGCAAATGGGTTTATTTTCTACATATTTAAACACATCTATTATATATAAGAACGATTTATAAATGCAATTTTAAATTTTTATTTTAACAATGCAATTTACTTAAAACGTATGAAGTTGTTCTACCTTAATTTTTAATTATAAGTTAGAAAGTAAATTTATAAATCAAAATTTTTCAAAAAGTAATAACTCTTGCTAGCTCATTATTCTTAAAGAAAAATAATTTATAGAGCTTTTTCATGCTTATTCAATCAGAAATCATTATATACAGTATATTCATTATTTTTTTATGAAAAATATCTTAAAAATTATATTTATCATAATTTCTTATTGAGTAATAATATAAAAACTTCTTACAATATTGTTAGTGCATAAAAATTATTCTTTAAATATTTTTTTGATAGGCTATGTAAAGAAATATTTGCTATGTTATTGTTTATCTAAATAAGAATGCTAGTAAGAGAAATCAATCATATCCAAAAAAATTAACTCGAGTAACATTAAATATTATCTTAAGAGTTCATACTAGCTAGCAAAGCAAAATGCTTTTAAAAAAATACTAGCATTGCAAAGTAATTCGAACTGAACCACTTATTTTGTATTTTATTTATAAGACCATAATTAAGTTGTTATAGATTCCTTAATTAAGTTATGAAATTCATCTTAAAGGTCAATCTCAAACTACAGACGGTGTCTAATGTCTTTTTAATCTTCTTTACATATATTACATGTAAATGTTAATTAGAACTCTTACACGTTGCAAAAAGCCCCAGCCTCAAGGCAAGCTTGTCTTATTCAGATCCATTTTGTGGTATAAGAAAATAAGAACAAAAAAAATTTGACACATGTCAAGCAAGGGGTAGAGAGTTTTTAGTTTGTGTCTCACCAACCTTTGTAGTATACTAGTATTATTATTGGCTTTGGCATTTGCATTGACACATTTGAGAAACAAATTAAGGGTTCATTGATGAGTCTCACACCCACACAACGGTGCTAGGGCATATCCACAATCCTCATCTCATTAACTACAAAGAGAGGGATGGGTGCACAGTGACACGTAAGCCATGGAAACCTTGAAAAGTGACCCAGTCACCGACGAACCAAATCTTGCAAATCTTGCACGTCAGCATATGTGGTTGAACCACAAGTTACCAACCAATGATGCTGCATGCCAAGACATGTGAACGTGCCACCAAGATCATCGCAGCCCCCACGTTGTGTTAGCCAGCCATGTGATGCTTTTTTTCCTGCCACAATCTTCTCTTCTCTATTCTTTAATGCTGTTTTTTTCTATTTCCATCCAATCTCACCCATCTCTCTTGCTCGCTCACGCCTTCCCATGACCATGTCCCTTTTTTTTATATGATTAATCTTATCCGTGCAATTATCACATTCACAATTGCACACCATTGCACACGTGATTTTGTTTCTTCGTTAAAATTAAGTATTCATACTAGCGATGCTGATAAAAAAAAGTACTACTCACCATACTAGCTCTATTGTTCGGACACTGAATTAACAGTAGTATATATATATATATATATATATATATATATATATTCTCTTCATTCTCATTGGATTATAGTTTTAATAAAATGTATACATTAATTCCAATTTAACTGACATTTTATTATAGTAATGAACAATTAAAGACATTTTTTCTAATTTTATCTTTAACAAGTACAGTTCAATATTAATATGGAGTAAAATATTTTACTCGTTAATTTATTTATTGTCTTTCTTAATGTTTTTTTTTGGTAAAATTCTTAAATGGCAATTAAATGGGAATGGGGAAGTGCATTAAACATCCACAAATACAACAAAAATGATTAAATTTTTTGGTGGAAGAAAAGGGAAAACCCCCATCCAAAAAAAAAATATTACTTTGTAAAATATTATAGTTGACTTAATTGTTGAATTTGAATCATAATTAAATATTTGATTGTTAATTACTTTATATTGTAGTGCTCTATTAATAGTTCGTATTTAATATCTTTATAAATTTTAATTGAAGCTTTTGACATTTTGACTTCCGGATAAGACAACTTTCCTTCGCATTAAGAAAATTTTAAGATTTTTGAGTTTTTTTGTGTTTTCCTCTTTCTTTTTTCCCTTTAATTAACACAAAAGGGTAAAGCCTACTGAAAGAGAGATCTTCATGATCTCTCCATAGATCTTCCATAGACCATAGTGAGATTGTTTCTTACTCTACTACGGCAAAGAACATTTCTATGTGTTTTTGGGTTGTCTCCTCCCTAAACTAACTGGCTTTGTTCTCCATCTGGTTGTGCATTTTTTCTCAGCACTATATCTAACTTGTTTCTTCTTTTGGGCACGACAATTAGATTCTGAGGATCATAAAAGTGTCCCAAAAATTTTATGATCTGGGGGAAGAGACCTACCACTATACTAAAGGGTCATAAAGTGTCCCAAAAATTTATGATCTGGTATCGCCACGTATATATACTATAGCATGAAATACCTCAACCTACGTACTATAACATCAAAATCATAATATACGAAGACCGCGTCACTAGTAACCGGTGAATAGCAACGTTTAAGTTTAATAAATATCATTACTGATTATATATAGATAATTCGAATTCTTCTTATGCATTAGAAAAAATATTCAACCGCGTAATTCTAAAAAAATCATAAAAAAACCGACGTTAACTACAATGCTTTTTAATTTACCATGTGTCTTCTCAATGTGCTATAGTATAAAATGTAGTAATAGAGTTTCCATTCGCTTTGTCTTCTCTCGGGGCTGATAGTTACCGTGCTACCGACAGATATGCTGATTCTCACAAATGAAAATTGGAAACTTCTAGCCAAAGAATTAAGTCCGAAACACCAGAGCAAGGAAGACCAATTATAATAAAATAATAAATTATTCAAATATAAAAATGGCGGGTAAAACGACGTGTTACTAGCATTACTATAAAATGGTTTAAGATTTGACTTTTGGTTTTTGAATTGATAGCTTCCAAACACTGTTCTTTGGGATCCAAAGCCATATATATGAGCATATTTTGAAGAAAAGATAAATTGCTTATACAACATGGAATCCTTTTTTTTAAAATCTTAATGAATGGGGAAATGGACTCTACCGGTTACTTTTGATATATAATTTCTAATGAAACTACCGTCTATTGTATAGGGCTATTATATTCGTTTGTACTCCACTTAGATAGAACTAATCACGAAACTCTTCAATAGTGTGTCGTCTGAAAATCCCATTCATATCAATAATTAGTTCGATTACTTAGGTCTAATTAACAAATTGGTATTAATAGGAAGTAACCTCAGGAAGTTCGATTTGGGGTTCCTCGCATTTTGATGTATGATGCTTATAGTACTACTGGTACCTTTATTTAATAAAATTTTACCATTGTTGACAAAAAAGAACAAGAAGCATAGTCAGTTTCGCTTGAATATAATAAAAGGTATAAAATCTCACAAGCCTGGAAAATATATTATGTATCAAAATTAGAATAAACTATAATAATTATTAGTTTAAACTTTGAGGATCGAATGAATATAAGTTTTGTATGCTCTCAAACTTAAGATCGGAAGCGTGCAATTAGCTAAGCTACAAGTCATTAAATTCCCAATAATCGATTTATATGCAATACCACTATTTTATACATAGAAGACACATAAAGTTAGGTGTGGATGCATAGATTCCTCCTTTTCTTCAAAAGGGACATGGAATTATTAATGACTAGTGCAGTTTATTCGGCTAAAATACCCCAAACACATGGTGGTTACTTCAATTACATGTATAAGTTGGCCAAGCATAAGTTACCCATTTTTCTAGGTTAACGAATGTTCAATTAGTTTATATATATAGAAGAAAAAAAAAGCAATTTTGAATGAGCGAAATGCAAAAGTACATTTAATTTAATTGTTCATGCTATTTAAAATTAAATTTAATTATTCTCTACGCAAAGAACTGTACCTTACCGTCCAATATTTCCGTACCAAATCATATGATGATGATCAAGAGAAATGTCTAATTAATAATATGGCCAATAGATATATTTATAATATTGCATGTGAATAGAGATGTCTATGTTTATAATGTATAGCCACCATTGAAGAGTAATAAGATATATAGTCGGTGATACACAGTCACACACTATAGTGCATAGATAATTCTATGCATAAAACATACTAACATGCAATTGGCTTCCAGAGCTGACTTTCAGTTAATTTCAAAGGAAATTTTGTTTTTAAATTGATCAACTAGCTCTATTAATTTGACTTTGTGATTTGTGTTATATATTAATTTGTGGGTCATACTTCATCAGTTAATGCATCATGTATGCTTCCCCACTAAGCAATCATCTTCATTAATTAGTATTCATAATTAGTTTCTAAAGAATAATAATTTAGTTCATATGCTTGATTGACAAATTAAACATGATGGCTTATCACTTAATTATATGTGTATAAAATTCCATTTCAAGAAATGCATATGCAATATTATTATATAGGATCGGCAGAGGTTTAGATAACAATAATTTACTTTAAATAATGCATTTTGCTTATATGTGTCTGTGTCGAAGGAAGAACGAATAAGATTGGAAGAACAATAACAAAAAAAATAAAATTATGAGAGTGTTGTTCAATATACATGCCTACGTGTTTTGGATGCTTGATTTTAAGATAAGCTTATCAAAGGTTTTGTCTCATATGCACGTTAATTGAAGGCAACCTTTCATGTCTTCATTCGCCTTATCAGGTTCATGATGTTGCCTGCAAAAATTATGCGGAATCAAGTTTCGAAAACTTGGAGAAATTAAAGCATGCATTCCAAAACTATATATTCCCTGTATTATGATGATATTGTTGGCATTTCTTGCAAGTTGTAAGCAAGTTGACGAACCACACCACAACTTGATTTTTGGCTAACATCAGCCAATAGGAGATGACTCTTTTGAACATTATATTTTCGTCACCTGACCTAATGATTGTTAAATATTGCTATCCCTCCTAATGATTGTTATATAAAGCACTTGTGCTTGATAAAAGAATTAGGAGCTAGCGTAGATTTTGTGCAGAAATTGTAATTAAGGACAATTTTTAATGATAGCGAAAGTTAGAAATTGAATTAAGGACGTTGCATCAGTTCATATACATTGCGACGTAGGTGGTGTTGTACAAGCCACGCTCTCAGCTAGGCGGAAAGATTGGTGTTTAAATCTTGAAAAATACATTTTGTAGGGAGTATTCCTATAATAAAGTGGCTATGATATTAGTCTCATAATGGATAGGGGCTATATCTAATGATAGTGAAAGAGATGAGATGAATTAATTTGATCATGATAATGCTTGGATAAATAGGATTTTTTTTTACTTAAATCTAATGTTAATCATATCATTCATTGAAATTTTAAGGTCAAGATTTTTAATTCTTTTTATACTTCCCTTAATATATTTCCTATCTAGATGGGTTATAAGGTTAGTTTAATTATAAAAAAAAATAGAGAAAAAGAAATTATGAATTTGAATCTTCTTACTGATAAATTTAATAATAATTAATAATTAATACTTAACGATAAAAAAATATTTCCTGTATTGAGATATATAAATATCTTATCAGAGGCATCCGCATCCAAAATGAATACGTAATTGAATTAAGGCTAGTTCGTCCTAAATACTAATCATATATAATTTTTTATTGGGTATTGCTGAAATTTCAAGTGCATATAAGAATACACAAAGCCTAATTCTTCTCACATTTGATTGAAGGATTGATGGCTACAGTATTTTGTTTGTTTGTTTTTAAACTATCCAGTTATCCACTCATGTATTTGGTGAGAAACTAATTAATTTTCCAGAATATGTAAAAACATCAAAGGGTGTAAATCATTTTTAATGATTCATTTTTAAGATTTAAGTCATTTAAAATAAAGAGGTGTATAAATGGGAGAAAGTAAGATATATCTTCTATTAATTTGAATTAAAATACTCTTTTTTTATTAATGAAGAAAAGGATAGAGAAAAATTACTAGCGTACAAAAATTGTGTCAAGTGCATAAGTAGTAACATTGTTGGGACAAAGTTTTAGTGTGACCAATGATACACAGGTGAAAGCTCTCTTCTTTGTGAGAATATCAACGCAAACATTCACTTTTCACAAAGTGTGAATGATATGAATCTCCCATTGAAAAGTTAAGAGTGACTTAATAGATGTAACTATCGTCGCAAACAGATGAAACAAAGGTGATTGCTACTCAATTAGGTGGATAGCAACTAAGGAGTTTGTCTTTATGATAATATGTCTAAACCCATTATTTCATGCATGGTGCATCCCATTAAGGATAGCAAGGAGCTCAACATGCATGTTTGTAGTGTGACCACAAAGACCATTGAACCCGAAAAGCCAAAGTCTCTAGGAGTCCCACATTATACCTCCAAACCCTAATGGCCCTGGGTCACCCAAAGAACTTCAATTAATATTCAACTTGACCAAAGGAGAAATAGGTGTAGATCATACGACATTACGAGGGTCTCTTGTGGAGGAAGATCCTATGAAGTGAGTTTAAATGAATTGATATTGGCTTGTGATCTGGTTCATAGTATAAATCTATGTTCGTCCCTTGCCCTAGAAACATCAGTGGTTACCGACTTTCAAAATAATCTAGCATGTAGTACCAAAGAGTTGAGAATTACTCCCCATGGCATTATGGTGCAATCATAGAGCATCATCTTTACTGAAGTGATTAAGAAAGGAAAGAATATGGAGATGATGACAAATGGATTTAACTCTCGGGTCATCCTTTAACGTGTGAATCCACATCTTTATTTTAAATGACTTCTCCAACAAAAAATATGAGTAGAAAATGTTGTCTCTATATGTAAACCATAAAAAGTGTTTTATATTTTTTTGTAGTTTCAAGTTTCAGACTCAAGTCCATTTTTCTTCATGTGTATTTAGAATGGTAGGTATCCCACAAAATCACTTAAAAGAGATTTTGTTGAGTGGCAACCCAAAGGAGATGGGTCCCAATGAATGTGTCAACAACCTGTTCATGCAAACCTATTAAAATACTAATTAAAAGATTGAATTAAAATGTCTTATAGATTTAAGTCATTTAAATTGAACAGTAAATTCACTATCACTTTACCCGTCTACACATTTCTTCACTCTAAAATACACTAACACATGTTGATTAGTGTCAAGAACATTTTTATAAAGACTTATGATATTAAATAAATATTTATATACAAGAAAAAATGAAAGAAAAAAAAAATCAAATCTTCATGATAAAGACAATAAAGATAACAACATAGAAGCATGTGTGAAGCTCTCATGAGGGGAAGGGGGACAACAGCCACTATTTGAGACTTGTAAATTTATGTTATTTATCACTTTCATTGTCTTGTGGAATGAATTCATTGAGGACTAGTCAATTGGGATGAGGACGTTGGATGTGCTCTCTCTCTTCTCCGCATCCAAATTTAAGGGATTGATGCAACGTTTGTGATTATTTTGGCCACTCGTTAGTTTTTTGGCCCAACGGGTATTCAATTCCATTTTATATTCAAGAACTTCCAAAATATCGCGAAGCTCAACAATATATCAGGGACGAAAAGAAGTATCGAAATGTAGCAATAAGCAGCTCTTGAAGACTATCTTGAATAAATTCATGCAGTTTAGCTTCTATTAATTTTTCTTTTACATATTTTAACTTTTCAAAGTTTCATATATTTTTTTTCATGAGAAGACATAAAATGAGAGTTTATTGACCCTTGTAGCTCAGAAAATGACTAGTAAAGAAACAAGTTTAGATGATACTTGAAATAGTATACGTGGTTCTTTACATTTTTTTTATAAGCAGGTTCTTTACATTTATGTCAGTCGAAATCTCAGTGGTTGCTAAGATTAAGAATGAGACATAATCTTACATTCGGAAGACGAATCAATATAAATTTCTAATAATGCTAAAGGAGATAAATATGTAAAAAAAATCACTTTTAAATAAAGAACAATATAATAGTAAGGGTTCTTATATAAATACTAAAAAATATAAATATATATTACATAAAAAAAATAAAAGTTTCTTAAATACAAGATTATTACATATTACATATATAAGAAAAGTAGAATTCTAATTCTAATTAAATAAAAATAATATCAAAGTAAACTATTTAAATATATTGTGCATTTAAATTCAAGTGGCTTGCAGGGACATGCATATATCAATTTGTTCAAAATCACATACAGAAATGCGACAAATTGGTCTATAATGAATTAATGTCATGTCTACTATTTTATGGCTTTGCGCCGCAAACGTATCCCATCGAGTCTTTGACAAGTGACAACCAACCATTTCCGTGAAAAACTTCAAGTTGTCTCCAATCCCCCTTGGATATGTAATATTAGTAATAAAAATAATTTTAACTTAATTTTGCATCTCTATATTTTAGATACTTTATGTTATGTTGTTTTAATTGATTCTAAAATTAAATAGAAATATACCATTCTTATTAATGAATTTTAAAACACAACCACAATTCATAAAATTCTTTTTTTACTGCACAAATCATAAAGTTCTAGACTTTTTAAATCTCATTTTTGCTTGTTCTTTTTCTTAATTACACATGATCCATTTTTATTATTTTTATTCTTAAACTAAGCACTCGTTCTTTATCAGTATTTTATTTCTTCTCCCATATTTCTCTGTCTTTTACTAAAAACTCGATTAATTGATGTGTATCCATTCTTTTATGCAAAGTTATGTCTGCTGTGCGCTCTTTCCGTTCTTATAGTAAAGATCTAGAGATAAAACTTCAAGAACCTGTAAATAAAAGGAACTACTTTAACGCCATCTTAAAATGTTTGTGATCCCTATTAACTCTTTGGTGCTGCTAACTATACTAAGGCGTACTCTTTGTTGTTAAATAGTGGATGAATAATTCTATTAATTTTTACTTACTCTCCTACTTATCCAATAATAAGAAGAATTAAATACTTAACATATATTTTTAGGATATTAACATATTTACTTTTTATCCAATGTTTTCTTATATTACATTAAAATTATTAGTAAGAGAATATACTGGATACATCATAGTGAATTGAGGCAAATTGAAACCTACATTATGGTGTTTGGACTTTTGCAGATCAACAAGTGCAAATTGTCTTTCATATCATGGATAGAGAGGTCCACAAGATTTTGCTCTCATATCAGCAGATAGCTATGGAGACAAAATCTAATACGGGGGATTAATTAATGCATCTTTGGCTTAATAGCGAATCAAACAAGGGTGGAGTCCAATTTTTGACTTAAAGGGAAGCCAAATGCTAAGAACAAAAAAATGATTTAATATTAAAAAAAAAAATTTCACATTCATAACATATGTAAGAATTTTAATATATAATCATAGTATTTTCTCTTATAAATAAATTAAATATATAACTATATGCTGACTACAAGGGGTAGCATATGAATACGATGTGAGAAGGGAAATATTAAATAAATACAATTTTAATTTTTAATAGCATGAGGGAACTGTAAAATATCTTTATATATTGCATAATAATTTAAATAAACCTAAAAAGTTTAGGGGTGACCATAACATCACTCAGTCAAACCTCTGATTCCGCAAATAAAGAACATATTTAGACTAGTCACAAGCACACCACGTGCATTGTGCATGGTGAATCTCAGTATTTGTCGAGACCAACCTTCTAAATGCACCTTTCAATGCTTGTTTTGACTACGCAAATCTCGTGAGAACTATGGAATTGTTAAATACATTCTGTTTTTTCTGTTCCTGCATTTATGATCACTTCCCTAGCCTCCACTCCGAAATTAACCGAAATGTTCAAAATTGAACATTCATAGTTCTGTAATTCCTAATAGCTTAACTAGCGTGTTTTTGTTACAATTGGCTTCCAAGGCTAAGAGAAGGAAGGTCCTAAACTTCATACAGGCTTTGTCATTGGTTTATTTTGTTAAATAACAATATAAATGAAAATTTTGGGCTGCAAAATCTAGTTAGTCTCAGCATAGACAAAATCACTGTCTGGTCCATATAATATATGAATATAAACATTGAATGGAGCGCTCTAATCAAACTGTTATTTTTTAAATTATTAAATTCGTGAATCAATTGATATAAGTTTATTTTAACTTAACTAATTATTTTGAGGTTGAATTTTATGAATATAAATACGTTAAATATTCGAAGAGAGCTTTATTGTCTATAATATTTCTATTCAAACAAAATTATTCTCTATAGAAGATATATGTGGTCTATAAAATAACTAGTACATTTTAAGGGGGGGTTTCTGTACTATATGCTACATAGTGTGCCTCCTAACCCGAATAATGTGCACACCATCATCTTATATATGCACAGTTTCCACCATGTAACAACTTGTCTTACAACGTTTTCTACACACATTTACTCTAATTTTTCCAACCACATGTCTCCTTGTTCACAAAATGGTGTGCAAGAACATCATTTTTGGTGCTTACCCCGAATAAAGTTATTTGGATTTAGTTCTTTGAGACCGAGTCATTTAATCTGTTATTGATGTGCCAGAAACTTCTATTGTCATCATTGGCTAAATGGAATTATCTTCACTCTTCAGCCACTACGGAACTTTCAGTTCTATGGGGGAAGGTTCATAGTTCTAGCTCTCTTTGAACCAACTTAATTAATTATAGCCAGAGTTTCAGAAATTAGTGAAGTTAAAAATTCAAAGCTGTGAAAGTGTTTTCAAACTGTTGAATCAAACTCTTGCTCCTAGTGCTAACAGAGGTTGCAGATAAAAGAAGAAACCATGTATTTTTTTTTTTTTATTAATAACCTTATTTTCTCGTTCATGCAAATAATTCAAGAATTGTAAATTATGAGCAAAACGTGCCTTAAAATAGCAATTTGTTCCAATGTTAACTAGTGTCTATTGCTTCAAGTAATAAAAAATTAGTTCCTTTGATCGAGTCATAAAAAAAATAAACCTGACAGTGAGAGTTTTTCCTCATAAAGTAGGTCCACTCAACTTAATTGAGTTTGATCAAAGCCCAAATTCCAAATAGCATGGTCTATAGACCAAAAGTGCACCATAAGTAAAGAATTCCTTGCTACAAATAAATTAGTGCAAAAAGAAAGCACATTTTAATCGTTTGAACTTTAGGATAACTTCATTAAATAATCAAGTGATTCCATATCAAAGCAATTTGAACCCAAATTTTTATAATACAAATCTGCTCTGTCTGCAGCATGGTATTTAACAAACATTAATACACACATCCACACAAGTATCACAACAAAATAATATGCGTTATAAGACTTAAAAAAAATGCGTTATAAGAACCATACAAGTTAAAGGTTAAAATCAAGATGAACATTGTTTTTTTTTCACTCCCAATTCCTTACTAACTGGCAATTCAGATGAACTTATTTCAGCACAAATGCTTACCACAACAGAAGATGAAGCTTTCGGATTGCAGTTCCATCTTGAAGTTGGAATACAGGACAGATAATGGCACCAGGAGCAGTAATCATTTGCATCAACACACCGGAGAAGTGAAATCAGGCCAGTAGTAAACCTGTCAAGTAAACAATTATGCATAAACAGAACTAAATAATATAAATGACAGAATGAAAGTGAACAGAAAAGTATTGATTTGTACAAGATGATGGACCAAGCAAAAGTAACAATGCAAGCATGCCTAGTGTTGATAATGTGCCACAACACATCCTATTTATAGTCTTCAGTCCATTTGTGACTAAAAGATTGACCAAGTCACTTTATTAAGTCATAGAAGTTTGGTCTCATTATATTCGGTTATGTTTTAGAAGGTGAATCTAAAAGCGACTCCCAAAACTTTGCCTACCTTAACTACTTGGATCCTGCTATGTGTCAACATGATTAATAATTTCCAAGTACCTTTATATATACTTTTTCTAGAGCAACTTCCAATTGCATCATAGGAATTACAAAAGAAAAAGGTTCTTTTTCTCGTATACTTGTAGCTATTATCTCGAATTCTTTCATTATATATTAGAAAAATGAGACTTCAGCTATCAGAATTCTCAGATGAGATGCCATGAGAAAAAATATGTCACACCAACGTATTGTGACCATACACCATAGAGCTCAAAATACAAAAGAGGACTACCGTAGAATAACATTGTGTAAAATGATTGATTAAGGGATAGTATACAAGTACTGCAAGTATCTACAGAGTGAATGAACTAAACTAACAAGCACTCATACACACACTTAAGCAGTTGCAACTTGCAACAGCCAACTAATAGGACTAATACCTATACTAACTACTAACTAAACCAGCCTAACTACCCATACTAACTATAAATTTAGTTACATTCAAGTTGAATTATGTCACAGCTTACCCAAAAATTAGCAGGATCAGGGCTAGGATCCAGGAGATGCACTGATATTTGTTGAATTTTGATTTAATTAATGTTGGAGAATGTGGCTGAGGAGCATTTCGTTGCTTAATCCATCCAAATTGGGGACGGATCAAGAACACAAATCCAACAAGAAATCCTGAAAGAAACCCTCCAATATGGGCAAAGTTGTCCACATGTGGGAGAACCCCCACTGCTAGGTTGATAGCAATGAAGAGAGCTCCTAGCTGCACATGGCAAGAAAATCTAAATCAAATCAATAGCTTGCTTTCAAGAGCACAACATTTCCTTTTGTCATATTCAGATTTCAAATAGAGAAAATAGTCCATGTCATTTACTAACAGTATAAAGGGTTTTTACGTTGTTATCTAATCACGAATTGATATGTATGATAAATTTTTTAACTTTTACAATAACTATTTTAAAAGTGATATCTATTATGATTTCTAATTGATTGATAGTTTAAAAATTAAACTCTTTCAAATATGATGAATTTAATAAGGCACCTTTTTCTCATACAAAGACCAGTTAGTAAGGAGTTCTGAAAGCATGCCTCCCAGTAAGTCAAAAAAGAGCACTAGAAGCACCAACAGAGACTCTTTCCCCAATGAAAAGAGCAGAAAGCAAGCTACCTCCAAATTCAGAAATAATAAATAGCAGTCCAATAAGCACTGCAATACTACTACAAATAATTAGGAAATAATGTTTACAAAACATGCAAATAATATCCTAATGAGATAAACCTTATTTGGATAAACTTATCTGTAAACACACTTATAAGAGAAAAAAAAATAAAAGATTAAACGAATTGACCTTCTCTCAAACTAAAATTAACTTATGTACGTAACTTGTAAAGAAGTTATCTCCTTTAACTTCTCCAACAGCTGTAGTACATAAGCTGATTTTAGCTTATGGAAGAAACTCAATCCATTTTGCCTTCTCATTTTTTTATATAATTGTTTACAGAGAAGTTTATCTAAACAACAAAAAAGTTATACTTCCTAGCTAGTAAAGAAATTAAAAGAAAAATATAATGTCATACTAAATTTATCTTAAGGATTCTTCTGGCCTTTAACTCTGAAGAACCTGATATTTACAAGGCACATATGAATATGTCACACATACCGAACCCAAATTCCTTCTCAAGCCGAATTCCAATGACTAGAAGACCAAACATGTTTGCCAACAGATGGAATATTCCACCATGTAACCACATGCAAGTGATGAGGCGCCAACCCTGGTGTCTGTGAACCACTTTGTTCACATCCAGAGCCCCCATGTTCCGTAGCCTGAACAGTCAACAAGCACAAAGTTCTTCAATCTTTACTACAGCAACAAATAATCTGCAATCAACAAAATCAGTATTTTGTACCAGTTCACCATTTTAGTGTGTCTTCAAACCCCTTGTTACGAACTAACCCAAGCTTAAACATTTTAGTGTGTCTTCAAACCACTAAAATGGTCCTACATTAGAATTAATAGGCCCAAATTCAACTATTTATTAGAACTAAAATTGTCCTATATTGAAAGAATTTTCTTACTATGCATTAAACTCTAAAAATAGATATTCTGATCACATGTCATAAATAAACCATATATGGTTACGGACGGGGCTTAAACTCAATCCATATCTCGTCTCCACTGTGCCCAAATGTTCCAAACATTCATCTCAGACAGAATATATATGATATATCTATTAAGACATGAATCTTTTTATGTTTCATTCAATATCTAACCAGCACTACCTAAAAAACTATTCAGAATTTGTCATAATTTTATTAAGTTGAAATGTGACTATGGGATAAGATAAACTTATCAGTTACATGATCAGATAGAAAATAATTTTCAACAGCAGAACTGGAATTGAAACAACAACTCACGTGTATAATGAAGGCCCCAAAAGAGGGTTCTCATTGAAAGGCTGAAAGGAGAAAACGACCGAGGAAAGGGGCAATGCAAGTGGTAGAAATGTTGGGGCAATCATTGACATACATGGTGATGATGAACACAATGACATTGGCAATGACAAAGAAGGGAATAACCAAGGAAACCATTCCTTGAAATGCTTCAATTCCCTGTGTTCAACTTTTGAAGGGAAAGATGGGTCGATCTCCATTTGATGTACATGTACCACTTTCCTCCACTGCCTAGAGTTTACCCGTAGTTGAACCAGTGATGGTCGTGGCTCTCCCTCCAGAGTAATTGAACTATGTGGAGCAATATTCATAGAGAGAAAGACAAAATAAATAGAAAATTAAATTCTTGTACACTTTTTTCTAGCCAAATTTGATCAAACTCTAGGCATAGCAAAGTGGGAATAATGTAATGAAGGTGATGTGATGATTTGATCAAAGGTTTCATTTCATAATTTCTTATTAGTTTATATCTTTTTTTTCCTTGCACAATCATGTTGTCATTTACTACTCGTTATTTAGTGCCATGTTTGGAGGGTTCTGCTTGGAGGCTTCTTTTGTTGAAGAAGGGCCAGAACGTTTCCAACGTACGGACACACCAATGTCTTATGCCTTAAACAAAACATAGAAAAAAAGCATGTTATTACCCAGTTGACATCTGGATGCTTTAGTTTCTCGAAATAGAATCTATGTAACTGGATTAAACGACATATACAAAAAAAGATACACGGAATGGGGTAAAAGTTGAAGCTGGCTGACTCCATGATTCCACCCATAACAAAACAAATTTTGGGTCTGCATCCCTAAAAAATGGATTTGTTTGAGTGAAGAATTAGTGAAATAGAAATACCCCCAAGAGTTAAATAATATATAGGTTTAATGACATATTTTGACAACCATGTTTTTCATGATTTTACAAATTTTGCCTCTCTACTATTTTAATTGCACATTTCATCACTTAACTTTTAAAATTTCGCATATTTTATTATCTTGTTAGTTGATCATCTATAGCAATTAACTTATTGTTGACATAGCATGTTGACCATTGATGTGGCGAGTAATGCTAATGCAGACGAATGACAATATAGAAATCATAATGTAACAACAAGTGCTGGGTATGCATCAAGCTTACCTTTTTAGGCGTTTAAGCCCACATCCACATAAGCCCCCAAAGGTAATTGCTTAGCGCATCTGGAAAATTATTGGTACACCCAATATAAGATGGACAATTCCAATATTATCCTTTTACAAAGTTGATATAGATTGTGAATCCATAAATTCATTACGGATTTGTAATCCATAAGTGTAAGCTTACAGATTCGTAATCCATAAGAGAATACAAATTCGTAATCCATAAGTTTGCATAATCCATAAACTTATGGATTCACAATCCATAAGTTTACCTAATCCATAACACAATCCGCAACACGTAATCTATATACGGATTAACAATGTGTATGTTTATAAAGATTGTCAATCCGTATGAATCAATTATTTTTGTTATAAAAATTAGATATTTGATAGAATAATATATATAATAAGATAAAATATAAATTTCTATATTAAAATTATATTTTTTTATAGAAAATCTCAGTTTGTTAAAATATTATCCTTGTCTTTGTTTGTGTCTTGGATTGGAACAAATTACTATAGTTCATCCTCGTCTTCGAACCAATCGACATTTTTCACAAATTTTACGACAGAGGCCCTTATTTTCGTATTTGTCATTCCTTAACTTAATAAGTTAATCCAAAATTTATTTATTTACTTATTACAATTAATTTTGATCTAATAATATATTTTTTACATATATAAATTTTAAATAAAAATCATAGGTTTCATAAAAATTTATATATGTAAACAAATTAATTATTAGATCAAAATTAATTGTCACAAAATTTATTATATAAATTTACATATGCATTAAATATACATTAGAAATTTTAATATTATATATAGCAACATTAATTATTTTATAATATAATTAAGATATTAGTTCCGTTAGTTAAAATGTTATGTTCCAGCAAGATTGGAATTGTACATCTTGTGTATCAACAATTTGTCTGCGCAAAGCAATTGCCACCACCAAAATTGTATGGCCTGACCATAAAGCCTACAAAATAAACACTTAAACAGTCTTCATTTTATGTGCATCATGGAATTTTAGGGAATTGTTTGGGACACCCAATGATTTTCCAAAATGCCAAAAATACCTTTTGGAAATTTCGGTTATAAATAGCAAGTTGAATTTTTTATTTCTGCAACGCCAATTTTTTTTCGCAAGATTTTCATCACTTAGTGTAAGTTACTTCCGTTAAGGACGGTTTGGAAGCGTATTTGATCTTCGGTGGTATACGTGCGTTTGTGAGAACTATACAATGAATTTTGGTCAGTTTTCGTCGCCTGAAAAGGAGAGGTAAGCAAAAAAGATTTTACGTACCTACGGATCAACAATCCGTATGGTCCATACGGATTGGTGATCTGTATGAACCATACGGATTGTTAATCCATATGGTCATACGAATTGCTGATCCGTAGGTATGTAAAAAAAATATTTTATGATATGGGCAATTTTTTTGTCGATACGGATTTAAATATATTTTTTTTGTAATAAAAAAACCATAAATAACAAAAATTTAGCAATGATAAAAATATTAATTTTGTGATATTGTGGTATAAACGAAAATATTGATTTTATGATATTATTTTATAGTGGTATAAACAAATGTATTTAGTAATTAGATTGTTAAAAAAATTATAATATATATAAACTTTTTTAAAATTAGATTGCTTAAATTTTAATTTAGTGATTAATTAAAAATAATTTATTTCAAAAACATGACCAAATTAATTCAAAAACAATGGGATAATATTAGACATGATAAAACAACTATTATATATAAGAACATGATTGCAAAAAAATTATGATCTAACACATGATAAAACAACTATTATATAACTAGATTGTTCATAAGTCATAATAATGTTCCTAATAATTAAAATGTTAAATGTTCCAAGTCATAAAAATGTTCATAAACATGACCAAAATAACACATGGTTAACGGTCGGATCAATGAATTCAAAGACTATTTCCATGCTAGCTGTCAAGGACAAGGTTTCACATAAATGTTTCCATCCAGTTCCATTTTTAAGTGTCTTTCTCCAGTGATTGAACATAAGCCGACATTCTGCAACGTCCTTCAAATGCAAATGAATTTAGCCTTTATCTTTAAGAAAATAATACATGGTACTTGGAACGTCCTGATATTAAGAATAAAGTTATGTCAGCAATTTATGTTATGAAATTTAAAACTTGAAAGATAAAAAATTGTTGACAACTAAATTGGAAAGTTACTTACTACAACTAACTTTCTGTGGAGTGACATACACCTTGAAAGTGACAGAGTTTGGCATTTGATGGTATAATGAGTTCCATCTTGGGAATGATTTGGGCAGGCTATTGCTCTTGAATATGGTGAGAAAGAATACACATTTACCATAATGATCTTAGTGTTGTCCACCCTGCTACAATGGCTGATTTGTCCAAATTTTGGTTGTAGGCAACGGTATGAAATTTTTCATCCTTGTTAATGAAATGTCATAAGCAATCAAGTATGTTCTTCCACCTCACCTCACTGCAAATGACATACTAACTTCACCGTAAATCTACATTTGATATAACAAAATAAGGTTGGTTAGTTACACAAAATAACAGAATAATTATATGTTAATTAAATCAAAATGAAGATGACCTGGTCCTTGGCGTGAACGGTGTTTAAAATAGTATCTAGTGGAACCGCGACCTTCAGCATAATCTTGGTCATTTCGTAGCATTGTCTGTGCTCTTCATTTGTTAATTCTAACATAATTAACATTCAAGCATGATATAACAAAATTGACATTCAATTAGCAGTCATGATAAATGATAATTCATTCTTAGCAATTGGCAAAATTATTAATCTATTAACTCGACATATATTCCAAAGAAACCATTCTAAGCAATTGCAAAAGCTAACTAACTACAGACAAGTCACGTGTAAATAAACGTATCGATATGAAAGGTAAACATTTTTACTAGGCAGAGTCGCAAAAATCATATCTAGTTCCTCGTTAAGGGTGCTTAACCGTGATAACGATGGAGTAGAGTCTGACATTCTGAAATATAACACTATTTGAATTTTTTTTTTGTTTTCAATCATTCTCTACAAATAACAATTTCATTTTTTTTTTTGAAAAATAGTTTAAGAATAACTACTAATATTTTTTTTCAATCATCCTCTAAAAATTTCCAAATTGTTTAAAATATGTTTTCATCTTTCTTAAACATTAACTAACATCTTTTTTAAACTATGTTCACTACTACAAATGTTATGTAACTATGTTCACTACAACAAATGATTAAGGCAAATAATAAATTAGCGTTTCAAAAAAACTACTAAACCATACAAACAAATAATTTATTGACACTACGTCTTTTTTTATTTAAACCATACAAAAGAATTACTAAATAATAGAAAATCAATTTTTTTTTAAAACCCATACAAACAAATAAACAACAAATTTTTTTATTGACACTGCACCAATTTTTTTTTATTCGTATGGACCATACGGATTGCATATGGGTTTTAAAAAATAAACCATGGAGCAGCAGAAGCTGGCACAAGCAATGGTGGGGGCGGGGGAGAAAGAAAAACACAGAAGCAGCCATGGGACCAATGCAAACCAAAACACAAAACAATACACAATAGCTAAAGACAAAAAACAAGTCTAAACCACCACAACAAGGAAGAAGAAGCACCACAGGAGGAAGAAGATTCACTAACCTCAAAGGCGAAACCACCACAGCAAGAAAACGCACCATCACCAACAAGAAGAAAAGCCATAACCAGCAACCACGGACAACCAACCACCACGCGCGAAAAAGAGGAAGAAGAAGCAGTTCGAAAGAAGAAGAGGAAGAAGAAACAGTGCGGAAAGTGGATAATGAATAGTGACTTGTACGGACGAGTCACTATGCGTTTTTTATATGAAAGGATGTAGTGCATTTTAGCCCTTTCACCCACGTTGCCCCAAGCAACAACCGGATTTTATTGGAGATTTTCTTGCAGGCTAATGGGCAGGCTTGCAATTTATTATTATTTTTTTATAAAGTTAAAAGCACGAAAAAAAACAGCTTTTGTTATATCTACTTTCCTTTTTTGCTAGTATACTACCATTTAATTTTTTTTTATTTTTCATTATCAAATATACCCTTTATACTCGTAACAATAATATAAAATTATTATTCTTGAATGTATATTCTGGATCTATTTTTTGTTTTTAAAATTTTGGAAAATACTTTCTAAAGCACAAATCAATATTCCATAAAGTATTTTCTAAAATGTTAACAAATAGAAGTGTGTTTCAGAAAATACTTATTTTGAAATATTGATTTGTGTTCAAAAAGTAACTTCCAAAATATTAAAAAATTCTTATTTGTTTTTAGTACAGTTTATTGATATATGTGCATTTGGATAAGTATATGTAAATTTTATTTTAAATAATTTTAATTTTATAAAATTATTTTTAATTAAGTTGATTTATGTTAGGAAACTTTTACCTGAAAACAAGTTTACAAGAAATTAATATTAAATTTTCAACAAAGCACAAAAGTATTGAAATGTTACTCTTGTTATTGCCATGGTTTTAGATGTTAAATTAATTTTAACAAGTTTTCATAAACATGTTAACATGCTCTTCTAATTAAACACGGTTAGTCCTCTAAACATGGCTTTAAGTTGAGTACCACATTTCCAAAGACCAAACATACCATCATTCTTTTGTGATAGAAGAAAACAAGGTTGCTTTAAGTAAAATAATTATTCTTAATTTGCACTCTATTTTCTACCTTTTACGTGAATCAAAATTTATTATTCAAACAAGTTTGATTAGTTTTTCTATTATTCCTTCATGACATTTGTGGATAGTTTTAAAAGTTTTGTACAAACATTGAGAATTTTTTTAAAATTAGTTTATGTTTGAAAATGATTTCATTTTATAATATTCAAATAAAACTAATTCTAGGTTCATTTTAAAGTATCATTCTTGAATTTAAATTATTTTTTATGATTTTATTTTATAATATTTAATTTTTATGTTTTAACAATTATTTTTTCCCTTAGTATTATAATATTTATACCCTTAATTAAACTAACTACAGTATTATATAATTTTTAGGTAATAATTTTAATTTTTTATTAGAAAAGAAAACTTTGTTTTGATGTGTAGAGAAATATTGTTAAAATTCAGGTAAACAGTCCTAGCTGCCATTGAAACAAGAACCTTTCAATACTGAGGTCTAAGGGAAAATAATATCATGTATTTTATTAGAGCTTATTATTTTTTAGTTCTTGATTTATTTTTTTACTGATTTTAGTTCCTTAAAATTTTTGTCTTTACCTGTAGTCCCTATTAGGTACCAAAAGTAGGAAGGAAAAAAAAAGAACGAAAAAAAAAATTAAGAGACATTAATTAGTTAAAAAAAATAGAAACTAAAAAAAATCTAAAAAATTAAGAATTAAAAAGATAATAAATTCTATTATATTATTGCAATGGATGATGAAGTGGATTTAGACTGACCTTCTTTCAAACTTCTTTGACAAGTTGGTTTTAAATTCTTCAGTCAAAGATAAAAGAAAGAAAGAAAAAAAAACTCTTCATTCTAAAAATATCTGTCTTTTCTTAAAAGGAAGAATTTCAATTGTATGAAAACCAGCCTGACTTTTATGACCCCACAGATTTATTAAAAAGACAGGGCAATTTCTCTTCCTATGCATGATTGGGTCAACCCTACCGTCCAGAGATTGTACAAGAACTCCGCAAGTTCGTTGGATGATTATGAGAATATAATTATTATTGAAATGTTTTGTTAACATCAGCTACGAGGGGTTGAGTAACGCTGTCTTGTACAAATTAGTTGAAAATTTTGAAAGATCAAAATTTAATTTATTAAATTAGAAATGTTTGATTCACGTTCAATCCAAAAAAAGTGGTAATCAAACACCTTTAAATGACCAATTATTGAAGTTGAACAGAGTTGGGTGCATGATAAATTCACCCATGTTAGAGTAAAGAAAATGCAAAATGAGCCACTTGGAATGTTGTAGTGAAGAACAGTAAAAAATAAAAATTCATCAAAGCAATGTCCCGTAGTCATTTTCATTTTTCATATTTATGTAAGGTACCCTTGGTAGTTCTCTCCCTTGTGCGAACGTCGTCGTTCAGGCGTTCACCATCGACGTAAAAAAAAAAAATTAATGAGTTATCATCATCTTTTGAGTGGTTGTATGCAAATATGAGGTGTTAGGTTGTGTGAATGCAAGATTTGCTCTGAGGGGTTTAGGTAATTTGTATGAGGTTTAATTTCAAATTATTATTATTATACCCCAAAAACTAAATTTATATATATATATATATATATATATAAAACAAATAGTAAGTTTTTAATTCTTTTAAAAAATAAACAGTAAGTTTTAAATTGAATGATGATGTTAATTTCAATGATCAAAATATTTTTTTTTCATATTATTAAATTTCAATGAACAAATTAACATATTTTCTAATGTAAAAAGTCAAATTGGCATGCTGAATATTCTTGTAAAAAATAAGATTGCAATTGATACTCAAACTCGTTGAAGGAAAACAATACTTTATTGATTTAAGAAAAAACATAGACAAATGGATGTTGTGTATAAAAATGTTTTAATTTGCACCACATATAAAAAAAATGAACTTGTTTTACATGCATAAAAAAAACCGAAGTTTTAAAACAATGGGAATTTTATTATAATTTATACTTTAATTTTTAATAAATTAACATTTTTATGTACATTTACTTGGATAAATAGTTGGCATTATGATTTTCTTAAGAATGAAGTAGCTACGGTTGGCTATTTAATTTAATACACGTAGGAGACACGGAGTCAAAACTCAACTCGATCCCTTCCAAGGCACATTTGCAGTAACGCTCTAACTTAAATTGAGAATAAATTAACATTATTGAATAGATTTATAAGAAATTTATTTGATAATAAAGATATATTAAAAAAAATAACATGTTGTACGTTGCTTTTTTTTTTTTTTAATTCTTGCCAACTAATTTTATATGATCTTACTTGTTTATTGTAAGGGAATATTTCCAGAAGCATTAGCGTATTCCTACGAATACGATACCTAAAATTAAAAGAAACCAAAAGAATTATGGGTTAATAAGTAATTGTCTAAATTTTAATTTAAATAAAATAAGAACAAATTAACTAATAAAAAAATATTATCATTTATGACAAAAATTTTGTGTAAAGAGAGAAACAGTTTGCTTTGGAACTTTTAGGCGATTTTTAATCCGAGTTTTTGGGGAAAATATTGATACTTTTTAAATGTTTGTAATTTACATTTTTTGCTATTTTTAATTTTACATATAAAGTGTATATACTATAACTAAATGAATAATTAACTGTATATCACTACTGTAATTTTCTTTGTTTCCTATGAATTTTAGTTTGCAGGTAATTTCTTTGTGGATAACTAGTTTCCTACGAAAATATAATCAACCGAAAAAATTTACTGTGAAGTATTTCCACAAGAAACTTTCCTGCAATTTTTTTGCAAGAAATTCCGCATAAAATTCCATGCATATTTTATTTAGGACAAAAACAAAATTCAAAAATTTATTAGAGACTAAAAACATATTTAGGTTAATTAAAAATAATCTTTCATGAAAACAAAAACGTCTAATAACTATTTGTATAAAAAAAAATAAAATAGCATATATAACCACAGAGAAGAGTCTTGATTCTAATCGCGGCCTCATCTAAAAGTTTCAAAAATAGATTTTTTAGGATAAGGTCATAGTTTGATGTTTGGGCATTTTTTGTAAGTGAATTGTCTTTGTATTGGCAACCCAACCTAATGGCTAATTCAAATTCTATGCATAACTCTTTTTCTTTAGAGGAAAAGGTGGAAGTTGATTTTTTTAGAGGGCTTGTGCCTTGTGAAGAATGTGTTCAAATTAGCTTGGAGAATAACTTGACTGAGTTTTCTAATTACGTAGGTATAATTTATTTACCTATTTTGATTTGGGTTATAGGAATTCTTAGTGCCTTTTATTTTGTTTTGGTAGATCTGATAGCTTAATTCCAAGATATCATAAGGCAATACATTCTCATAAGAAAAGAAGGGGGAAAATACAAATAAAGTCATCAATGATCGAGGGGACCCCTAGTAAACATATTTGTGAAGAGCTTACCAATTTGATTGGAACTATGAATAAGTCAATGGAGAAGGAGATGAAGATTTTTACTAATTATTGTGGTATAAATGAGAGCATGACCTCATTTATGGGATGTTCAATTTCCGATAAGGGAATACATTAGTGCCCAACTCTAACAAGGAGAAACAATATGTGAAGATTGGGGGAAGGAAGTGGGAGAGCGACTTACTTTATGTTGTTGGTGATTGGTATTTGGACTGCTTTCTTGGGAGGTTTGTATAAAATCATCTTAAGGTTGCCAAGGTCTGGGTAATCAGTGAAGAATGTGTTGGAACAGAAGGAGGAGGTTTGACTAATTGAAGGTGTAGGGAAATGAAACTTAAAAGCCTTGCTGATTTAGAGGTAGTTTGATTGTAACATCTTATTTTTCATAAATAAATTAAAAAGTTTTTTTAGTTAAAAAAATCGAGTTTTAGAAAATAGTGAGATTTTTACAATTAAATAAATAAGGAGAAATAATTATATTAAAATAATGATTTGAAGGAAAATAAAAAAAAAATTGATTTATTCATTTGATAGGAAATAAAATATAGTTTTTTTTTATAAAATAATAAAAATAAATAAACAGATTGTGAGTACCCATAGAAACAAACATGTTAGGTTAGTTTCCAATGACAGTAGACTCTAGCTCTTCTTTCTCTTAGTTTCATTTTCTCTTTTCCCCTCCTAAAATCTTCTCTTTTTCCCACATACACTCAAATCCGTCTTAGTAAAAAGACGATCTCTGACTTGTTAACCGTTGGATCGTCGTGATATTTTAGTACCAAGTTTGCAGCTCACTTCCGAGCATTCTTAACATTGGAAATTACAAAATCATGTCGGAGCTAAGAGAAATGTTATTCGCATCGTAGTTTTCTATTTTTCCATAGAGACTCAAAACCTATCCAGTAAAAATGCAATCCCAGACTCGTTAACCGTTGGATTATCACGAAATTTAGAAACCTGGTTCACAATTAAATTCCGCACACCTTCACCATTGGGATTTGTGGAATAATATTCATGGATAGAGAAAAGTGAATCGCAAGAAGATAGTACAAAATGAAGGCTTTAATCTTTTTTTCTCTCTAACGCTTGGAAACCCTATCAGAACAAATCAGAGGAAAAGCTCGAGAAATCTTAGGAAAGTGCTAGAGATACCGCTATCATTGTCAGAATACACACGTGGGCCCACTTAGAGGTAAGGGATGAGTTTATCGCAATTGGGATTAGAATGAACATGTGTAGGGATCATTAGGGATTAAATTGAGATTTATTTTGGGGTGTTTATTGAATTATAAATTTTCCTTTACGATTATAAATACATTATTGTTGTATTTGGCGGACCAATTGATGTTCTGATGCAAATTGGTTGATAAACTTGAGTGCTATTAGTATTTTTGTGTTTTTTACCTATGATTTTGATTTATTGATTTTAATATGATTGTGTGGAATTGTTTGAGGGTTTTACTCCTCATGCTGTGAGAAACATTTTATATAAATTGTTATATTGAGATTATTAAATGATGATTCAAATTGTGAGTAAGTGACAAATTGAACCTGTGATGAATGGTGAGATATGTGTGTATTGAGATATTGTATGTATTGAGTTATGAACTGTGCAATCACACAATTCTAAAATCCTTTAAGGGCGACGAGTTTTTGCACGACGAGTATTGTGATGTGATCCACTGTGGGAACATGACGAGTTTAATCACTTTGAGACGCGATGGGTTAAAATGATTTTGAAAATAATTGAGTAGTTATGTGTATTGCATAGTTCATAGGTAAATGATATATGATTCATGAGGTGTGATAACATGTTAAATTGGGATTATACCATTGTGATTGAGACCGAGTGTATGTGATAAATTGAGTATGTATTGATTTGTAATATACATGTGTATTGAGATGTTGTGTGCATTGAGTTATGAGCTATGAATTGTAGTACAATCACACGATTATAAGACCCTTTAAGGGTGAGGAGTTAATGCACGACGAGTATTGTGATGAGAACCATTGAGGGGACTTGACGAGTTTAATCACAAGCGCGACGAGATAAATTATTTTGAAAATAATTTAGGAGTTGTGTGTTTTGTAAAATTTATAGATAGAGTCTGCGTACTAAAATGTTTTCTGGATTGGACCTGAATCAGGAGGGAGAGGCCCTGACGGATTCTTCGAAGTGTAGGTCTTGGGGTAAATACACCCAGTTTGAGTGCTCCTTTAAGTCTGTGCCGATCCCACATGGTTGGAGCATTCTCGCAAAACAGCGTGACCTCGACTAGTTTCCCTATGATTTTATCTAGTGAGAGTGACCTGACTTACTAGTGCATGATTTGTCTTGTCATGTACTCCTAGGCACCCGATGAGATTTTTCACTAACATGGTACCACATTGCATATAGGATTTAGTCTTAGTGTATCTATTGCATAACGCTTGCGTATTGATCGATATTGATTGATTTAGTGATATTGTGTTTTAATCCTTGAGTACATGAATGATGTAAAAATGAATGAGACGTGTTGTATTGTGATGTGATGTTACGCGGCAAAGTGATGGAATGACGTGAGCTATGCTTAAGTAAGTTATATTTCGTTTATATGATATGTATATTTACATGTTGTCTTGTTTCTCTTAATTAGTTAGGAATGTGATAACTCACTCCCCGTGTGCTATTTGTGTTTGAATCCTGTGATGATCTCGAATCTTGTGTTCGTGGGAGCAGATGGTTAGGTGGATGACTATGAAGAAACTCATGCTAGAGGATACAGGAACACAATGCTCTGATAGGATGTGACATTGGGGTATAAGTTTTTATATTAATTGCATGAAGTCTTGGACGACCTTGTTTTGAGCCAAGATGATTTATTATTTATTTGTACAAGTTTTATTATAATGTTAGAAAAGTGAATGTGAGTCTTTTATCCTTTTGAAAGACTTTTATTTAAATGTGTTTTAAAAACTTTTAATTAATTTTAATTTCTTATTTCTTTTATTATTAGTACATATATGTGAGGAGTAGAGGGTGTCACATTAACTAATTGAAGATAACAAATGTTTCGTAGAGGAGAAAGGAATGTGGAAAGTTTTTCTTATCAGTAGGAATAAAAAATTAATACTAGGGGATTTACAATAATTCACGTACCATATTCAACCAATTAAGTTAAACTCCCTTTATGGATTGTGAGAAGTTAAGACGGCGAAGCGGGAAGAAACGTTGATAAATGAGAGCAAAGCCCAAGGTCATTTTGAGGCAAAATTAACGACTTGCATAGATGAGGCAACTAATCTTGTTGGGAAGCAATTGGAAGCCAATTTTTACAAGTCAATTTCATTTATCCAAATGTAGACATTATTTGTGTGTAATGTGTCGACAGAGGTTAGGGATGACCAATTAGTGGGTACTTTAGATGAGGAGAGTGATGGTGAAGTGACCTAGGGAAACCCTTTTCACACTTTCCTATGAGAATTAAGCAAATCCTTGGTTTACATTGCATATTATATGCAAATCAAGGTATGACTTAGTAAGAAGCTTGTACTAATATGCCAATTAAACCAATAGATCTTACAAAATTTCAAGAAACCTTTCTTAGGCTCACAACTTAAGAGAGCCTAGATATAGATGTATGAAGATATTTTTTCCCTCTAATTGAATTCCAATATATATACTATATAGGAGAAGAGGACATGAATTGATATAGAAATAGGGTGATTGACAAACCATCAGGTTGGATAATTGGTAGAGTGGTGACCATTAGTGCTACTGCCTTAGCGAGATCCTTGTTCTATAATGACTAAGTGACGTGTTCAATATTTTTGTATTGAGATCAAATTTAGTCTGTAAGACCAAATTGTAAAGACAAATATTATGCAGATAAATTATTTTTTTACTGTTGATTTTAAAATTATAAAAAGCTTTTTTAAAAATAGGTTTATAATTATGCGGCTTTTCCAATTTTTTTTCTTTTAGTTTTATAAAATTGATTATTTTTTAAAACAAATAAAAAATTTTATTAAAAAAATTATGCTTTTATTTTTCTAAATTCATTCTAAAATTTATCATAATTTTAAAAAGAATTCAATACTTTAAATTTAATTTTTCTTTTAAAAATATATTTCATTTAACCAAAATGGCGGGTTACTCACTTCCACAATTATCGGTATGCAGTTTTAAAATTTACTTAATTTTTTTTTAAAAAAGAAAATTTTAAAACTTGAAAATTGGATTAGATGAAGAGGGATTTTTTTTTCTTGATTTAGTTTTAAAATTAAAATCATAATTTTCACTTTTTAAATAAAAATTAAAAAAATCTATTCTTAAAAGTTGGTTTAAAATTATGTTGCGTTTCAAATGTTTTTCTTGTACTAATAACATGTCAAGTCAAAGCAAGTAATGATATACTAATTTTGATACTATTCAATACTTCATATGGGTGTCTGAAACAAAAATAGAATGTAAAAAAAATAATAATTAAACTAATAATAAAAAAGTATAGTAACAAATCTATCTTTCCAAGAATCATTCCAATTCCAACTTTCTTCTTCTATAGCCCATCAAGATTCATGTTGTTTTGTCTCTATTGAAAGGCTCTTTGGGACATTTGTCTTCTTTGGCAAACCAAGATGCATTTCTTTCTTTTAGTTTAATTCGGAATGCACAAAAAAATCATTTTATTTTTTTAAATATAGAACAAAGCTACACATACCTTTCATTTTTTTCAATGTGGTTTCTTTAATTGTTTAGACATGTTTTTGCTTAAGAGGCTTTCACCATTCCCTGTAATGTCCAAGTTGATGAGATAAAGACAAATCAAATTCTCCTTTTTTGGAGTAAAATAAAATACCTTAAACCCAAATTAAAAATTTGGGAATGGTAAGTCCAAAGTGATAAGATGGAGAGAGAGATGGTGATTCAAATTGCAAGAGAAAAAAAAACGAAAGAAGTACAATACCGAAATTTGGTGTCTCAGATGTAGATGCAATAGATCTTAGGATGCTTATTGGTTGAACCTAACGTTTTTATATTGTTCCATTTGTATATGTAAACACAAAAAATAACAAATATAACAATACTATGAAAAAACTATATATAATTTTGTTTATGAAAGAAAGAGAAAATAATTAAATTAAAAGGGATAAAAAATTAAAAAGAAATTGTCATGTTTCATTAACGGAAAATGATATACGGTTTGCGTGGGAGGAAAAAAATAGTGTACGGTTATTTTGGAAGGAATGATGATACGCGGTTATGTTGGAGGAAATATAGGATGCAATTATTTATTTGTTATAAATATATCTATTGTTAAAGATAAAAAATTTGATGTTTTCTTAAGATGTGAATGAGTCAATTATTCTTGAAATACGATGTTGATCAATTACATCAAATTTACTTTCACTGTACATTCTTTTTTTTTTTTTTTGTCTTTATCTTTAACTAAAATTATGAATTTATTTATAAAGATAATTATATATAACATAAACGTCTTGTAAAAGGAAAAATCAAAAAGAAATTATTAAAAATGATATCTCTTTATGTATTGTTATAGATTTTTTATTTATCACTCATATATACTTTGATTAAAAAATATATACACTGTTTTTTGTTAAAAAAAAAAAGCACTTGGTATGTATCATGTATGGAAATGACATGATGACACAAACAAAGCAGCCGGCAAGGCAAGTGGTGATCCTTCTCATTGCAATCCCAAAACAGCATTACCTGTTCCTCGTAAAGCCGCCAATTTGGATTTTCAGAACACAAAACACAACTCAAGTGAACTCAACTCCTCATTCCCACGTGCCCAAGAAGCGCGTGCAGAACAAACCCTCTCTGATTTGTCTTGTGTCATCACCTCAACGAAGAAATATCACCCCACTTTCCAATTTGCTTTCATTCTCGTTGGACTTTTCAAATTCGAGAACCGCCAACCAAAATCCCTGCTTTCTTCGCTGTTCTCTATGTATTATAATAATAATATTATTATTATTACTTTTGTATATTCATTATTCATCCTAAGCAATAATAAACCCATATTTAAGTGTAGTATACCCATTTGATTTGCCTCATTAGATCGGGTTGGCTACGAATTTATTTTCAAAAACCTTCTCTTTTCTCAATTGGGTTTCCATCTTTGATTTGATTTCATTGCCATGGCTCCAAAGGATCCCAAGCAAGTTGCTGATGCTGCTTCTTCTGGTGGTGGGGGTGGCTTTTTTGCTTCTATTGCTTCCAGCTTGTCCAATTTCGGTAGTGCCATGTCCAAATCCGTTAATGGGTATGAATCCTTTGGAGTTGAATTTTGAAAGTTGTTAGTTTATCTGTTTTTGTTGTTGTTTTTCTGTAATTTGTTCATGTGGGGTGTCCCAAGATCATTGATTTGCCCCTATTTTAATTTTTTTAACACTGCTAGATGCAAGAGATGCTTACTTTGGAAGATCATCTTTCTCAACTGGTTTTGTTTCTTTGTTGATTGGATTTATTATGATATATGGTCTTCACTGTCGTGTGTTAGCTTATGGCTGTTTCACAGTGATGCATGGTTTAATTTTTGAGATTCTTGATTGTTTTAATGTATTCTGATCTTGTTCAGAATTGTGGTTTCGTATTCATTTTTCAGTTTCAGCATCACTTGAAACATGGCTTGGAATTGATTGATTTATTTCTTGAAGCTTGTGTTACTCTGATTCAGTTTCATGAGCTGATAAGGTTTACTTTTTGTCGACTATTTCTGGTCTTGTTACCCAGTTTGGTGGGCTACGAGGGGCTGGAGGTTGTTAATCCAGATGGAGGAACTGAAGATGCTGAAGAGGAAGCAAGAAAGGGACGATGGAAACAAGAGGTATACTACTACTTATCACTATCTTTGTAATGTATTTGCATGTTGCAGTGAAGAAAGACTAAAAGGTCACAAGGCTTGCACTCATGACTGTCTGAACAAATTATGATGATTGATGGAGGATGAGAGAATCATCCGAGTCGAAGAAAGTTTATCATGCGAGGAAGCTATTCCTCTATACTGATTGAAACAATCTAGATTCATAGATAATCATTGCTGCTTGTTATTTTTTGTTAAAAGAGATGGGAATGTGCTTACTGAACCTTGATGTTGTCCACTTTAGCAACCTATCTGGTCAGGTTTGCATGTTGAGGCAAGCTTCTTGCTAAGTCATGCTATGGTCCACAGATAATATGCAATGTAAACCAATGGTTTCTTTAATAGTCGGGATTAAAGTTTATTTCTATTTTATCTCATGGTGGACTTTGGAAAAATTATTTTCCTCTATATTTATAATGTATCATTTCTGCATGTTTATTTCCTTTACTTACACTTTACAGGAGCGAGATAGTTACTGGAAAATGATGCAAAAGTATGTTGGCTCTGATATCACATCAATGGTGACACTTCCAGTTATCATTTTTGAACCAATGACAATGCTTCAGAAAATGGCTGAGGTCTGTGCTATATACTTTGCTGCATTTGCTTTTGCTATTACATTAACACAAACTATTTAGCAAATTTTCTGCCAGTACAATCTCATTGGTTGCAATATATTTTCACAGCTTATGGAGTACTCTTACCTGTTAGATATGGCGGACAAGACTGAGGATCCATACATGAGACTAGTATATGCTTGTAAGCATTACTTTCATATTCGCTTTCTCTCTCCCTCCTCTCCCTCTCTGTCATTTGTGCATACATTGCATGGAATTTGATCTTACAGATGATTTTTGCAGCATCATTCTTTATATCTGTCTACTATGCCTATCAACGAACGTGGAAGCCATTCAATCCAATTCTTGGTGAGACTTATGAAATGGTTAACCATGGTGGCATTACATTTATATCAGAGCAGGTAAGTTACGTTTAAGGTGCTGTTTATTTTTAACCATGGTGGTGAGACTTATGTCTTTTTTTATTTTTTTTGGGGGCGGTTGCTTGGCTTCCCTTGATATCCATATTATAATGGAAGTACTCATAATTCTCACTGTTGTTTTGGACAGCAATTCTCACTGTTATTTGCTTATTCGGTGATGCTCTGATATTATGTATGATTGTGATTCAAATTTCTGTAGGTCAGTCATCACCCTCCAATGAGTGCTGGGCATGCTGAAACTGAACATTTCACTTATGATGTTACATCAAAATTGAAAACCAAATTTCTCGGCAACTCAGTTGATGTATATCCTGTTGGAAGGTAATACTTACCTACCTTTTTCCATGACTATTCATTTTTACTGAGATTTGTGGAACTCAATGTTGTTACACTCTCAAGTCCGGGGATTGTTTATGGTTTTCCCTTGTAAGTAAAGAGAAATAAAATACACGCAGGTTGCATGGATTCTAAACTGTGTATCTTATGCTTAAGGATGTTCCATATGCTTTTACCTCAATTTAATTTGTAGTTTGTTTTGTGTAATGGATGTCTACAAAGTTCATTAGTAAACATTTTTTACATTTTAAAGCTGTATGCATCTGTAACATACTTTTACTTGGATGCAGAACGCGTGTTACCCTCAAAAGAGATGGTGTGGTCCTTGATTTGGTGCCTCCTCCTACAAAAGTTAGCAACTTGATTTTTGGACGAACTTGGATTGATTCACCAGGAGAGATGATCCTGACAAATCTGACTACAGGGGACAAAGTGGTGCTGTATTTTCAACCATGTGGCTGGTTTGGGTATGGCTACTTTCTCTTGCCATCAAATGTTCTCTAGTAACTTACTACTTCTTGCTCAGTACTTCTGTTATATATTATCAAACTTAAAGATTTTTGCTTTTGCAGAGCTGGTAGATATGAAGTGGATGGGTACGTGTATAATTCTGCTGACGAGCCTAAGATACTGATGACTGGAAAATGGAATGAGGCTATGAATTATCAAGTTTGTGACTCAGAGGGAGAACCACTTCCAGGCACTGAGTTGAAAGAGGTTTGTTATTCAAACTTTCGTCACTGTTACAGCAGATTTTATTGATTATTATAAATATTCTATATTACGACTTAGTAGCATACCACTTTACATAACTATGGCTTTTATAGCTGACTAGATTTGAATTATGTTTGGTTTGGTTTGGTTCACATGGTTATACGGCATCAACTAATTCTGTCATTAGTCAGCTGTAACTTCATACAATTGAAAGCTTAGTTGTGGAAATTAGTAAATGAATTATAAAAAGGTGTGTTTAGGGAGCATTTAATCTCTGATTTTTCTAGGTGTAGTTTAATACCGGTCATCACTTGAGTCCTCAACCCCTTATCCTTCACTGGACATACAATAGTACGATTTGCAGGATAGACAGTAGCATGTAGTGTCACTGTATGATTTCCGCTTCATTGGGTTGTCATCACCTTTTGTTCTAGCAATTTGAATTGTTTTTTTGTTAAGTTACCTGTGTTTCATTCTGCACAGATTTGGAGAGTTGCTGATACCCCGAAGAAGGACAAGTTCCAGTACACGCATTTTGCACACAAGATTAACAGCTTTGACACTGCTCCCAAGAAGTTGTTGGCATCTGACTCTCGTCTACGTCCTGATAGAATGGCCCTTGAGAAGGGTGACCTATCCACATCTGGTTATGAGAAGAGCAGGTAACAACTGATGAACGAAGGGCTTAAAATTTTATTGTTCTCTATAAGCATCACTTGTGAGATCTTACCATATGTGAACTTAAATTTGTTTTTCAGTTTGGAGGAGAGGCAAAGAGCTGAGAAGAGAAACCGAGAGGCCAAGGGCCATAAGTTCACTCCTAGATGGTTTGATTTAACAGATGAAGTAACTCCTACCCCTTGGGGTGACTTGGAAGTTTACCAATACAACGGTAAATATACCCAACATTGTGCTGCCGTTGATAGTTCTGAGTGCATTGAAGTGCCTGACATCAGACCAGAATTCAACCCTTGGCAATATGATAATTTGGATGCTGAATAGTGAGCATCCTTGTGGAATTCTTTCTATTTTTTTTAAATATCATTTTGTTATTAAGTTTGTAATGTAATCTTGATTGGAATGCTTGAAATTTGGTTTTGTTTTTGGGTTGTTTTATCACTGTAGTATTTGATTAATTAATAGTAGCTATGTTAGTTCATCAGTTCACTTTGCATGGATAAATGCTAGTAGGGAAATTAAAGTTATCTTCCTTTCTCCTTGGGACCTTTCTTGCTCCGTTGAGTATGTAGAAGTATTGCATATTTACTCCCTTTGTTCTTTTGATAAGATGGCTCTATTATAGTTGCATAATGTTGCTTCAACTTCATTATTATCACAAGAACTTTTATACTTTTTTGTGATAATTGAAAAAAACGACAAAAAAAAATTAGGGCTTCTGGAGAGTCTAAAGACTCTAATTATGTTGATACCAAATAAAAAATACAATTGAGTTTTATATTAATTCGTTCATGCGATTTTAAATGAGTTTATCATTTCAATTATATAAATATTAAAATTATATATATCATTATTAATATATTTAATAACAAAAAATAGCTTCATATTTAATGGAAATAATTTAAATTCACTGTAAAGTATATTATTTATTTTAAAAAATTCTTACTAATTATTTTATAAAATAATAATATTAATAAGCATGTTAAAAAATGTATATAATAAGAGGATCATAAAAAGAAATACACTGTACAATGGTCAATAAAAACTTTTCAAATTTGATATGATATAAATAAGTGTAGGAAAAGCAATATCGTAAAATCTTGACACTTGTTAAAAGTTTTCATTAAACGGTTTGCACACAATGTGTGTGGGTGGAAGCACATGTGGTCGTGTGCGTGTTAGAATGATAATTATTCTCATTCCTCTAAAAAAAATCATACAACAATATATACATAAATTACTAAAATTAAATGTTAATCAGTAGTGGCATGATCGCTCAAATAAGTAATGTAGATTTTTTAATTTTGATCATTCAACTATAATCTAATAATCTATATTTTTAGTCTTTTTTTTAATAAGTGTTCTCGTTTAAATGATCAAAATTAAATATCAACAAGTATTTCATATCATAAAATATCATTGATTAAGATTTTTTTTTACTAAACATGATGATTTTTTTTTTTTAAAACACACTAGCCATGCAAGTATTTTCTTAACGTGATACATAGACAAGGTCACATGGTAGCTCAAAAGCGAAGGAGAAGTGCCAAGTCATTAGCTGAACTTGCCCAACAAGAAAAAACTCGACTAGCAAGTAAAGGCCACTAAGGGAAGAAAAGAAATTTAGAAATTCAATTTCCTTAGCGAGTCTCAATTGGTCTAGTGAGTATAATTATATTTGAAGCACCTTTTGGAATTCTGAAGAACTCACCCAACGAGTGAGTCTCGTCCAATGAGTTGAGCGCACTCTTAAGTGACAAGACAAAGGAAGACACCGAACCCAATATAATAGGACATTCTCTTGGGATTGGTGAGGGTGATTTGAGGGTATGGTGAAAAACATAAAAATACAGAGCTTTGGTTAGTTTTTGGCTTGTTAATCATTTCTTCTTTTTCCACTTTGTGTTTTCTTTTCTTATAAGGCTTTTCATGACAATGAAAGACTAGTTCATCCATTGTTGGAGATTGGGGGTTTGGTGCACTAGAAAATATTGATGTAATTATCTCTTCAATTTACTTAATGTTCATTTTCAATGTTATTGCTTACTTTCTTTTATTATTGTTTTGTTTATGATTTGATCACTCATATGCATGTTTTATAGAGTGAGAGTCATTGGGAAATGTTATCATTACCAATAACTGAAAGTAACTTCTAATAAAACTTGTCTAGGGATAGAATGTGGTTTATTCGCCTTGTTTTAATCCTTGTTGTGATTCAAATCATTTGATTTTACTTGCTAAGGGATTAGGAATTAAGTGAATTGATTAAGGCCTTATTAGAAGAATCTTGATTAGGGTAATTTTGTGGATTAGGATAACACTTGATTGAACATTGAGAAATATCATTACATTACATCAAGAGTGGTTTAGTAGAGTCAAACACCCAACAACTTCATAATTAAGCATATTTTCTCTTCCTTTACTCTAAGTGTTTGTGCTTTTGATTTAGTAGCTATGTCCTGTTTTCACTTGTCTTTATTGTTCACTGCTTTTATGATACTTTAAGTTTAATTTGCATTATAATTCAAAATTAAATCAAACATTCATTTATATTGCTTAGAATCTAGATTGCACAAATTATTTTTGCATGAACAAAGTTCCTATGAACTTGTCAATATGTTAATAATAAGCATTTAATGAAAACCATATCTAAATAAAGTTCTTATTAAACATGATTATTAACAATAGAATAAACACATCTCCTTCATAGTTTGGTTGCTAAGAAAGGAAGAGAAATTAAGAATTTTTTTTTATTAGTGTGGATCTCACATATCTTTTTCTCTACTTTAATTTAACTTAATTATTTCTTCTCAATTCTATTTTATTCTTTTCTCTTCCATTCAACCAAACCATACCTAGAGGTACCTTGAGTGAAGCTCGAAAGACATTCCAAAGGCCATTGTGTTGCTCCAGCATGTACACTTTTTACATGAATTTATGTAATATGTATCCGTTCGTATTAAAAAAGCTTGTGTAACTTTATGTATTTGTATTGTTCTCTTTGAAAATTCTCCACCAAGCATTTATTTCATTAAAACTAATAGATAAACTATAAAATTGAATTTTAACAAAAGAAAAGTACACGATAAGGGAAAGGTTGACAGAGGAAATAGAGAGGAATGGACCAAAGTGTACTTAAGCAAAGAAAGTGGAGCACCAATGCTTTTAGTGGTGGCAAGCCCAAAATGAAGGAAATTACTTGGTCCATTAGAAGGTGTCAACTTAACAACTCTCTTTTGATTTTTGAGTGACAAATTATTAATAGTTTGTAACAACATAGCATTAGGTTGAGACTACCGGTCACTCTACTTAACTCATTTTCCTCTTCTTATGTCTCACCACACAATGCTTTATCACAGTTTCTCTTTCTAATCTGTGTCTTAGGTCCTTTTCTTTTTATTGACAACTAATTTTGAAAGAAACATTTTGGACATTTTAATGTTTATCTAATCAAAGAAGTGCAAGAATCTTTCTAAAATTAGTGAATTTAACACTTCAAAGAGAGAAAACAATGACTTACCCTTTTTTTATAATAAAAAATAGGAAAGATTAAGTAAACACACAACTAAAAAATTTGAGCTGATAAATTAATCAAATATGAACCGATAAATTTATCAAACTTGAAAGGATGTTCATAAGATATAACGTTTCTCACTAAAAATGTATTTTCGTAATTATATTATTTTCATTATATAACGGTTAGACCTTAAATTCCTTTCATTATTCTTGCATTGCAACAATACCAAAACTAAAATAACAACAAATTATCAAAACTGTTGTTGCTAATGAAATACCACGTACAAACTACTTTGCCTTTTCTTTTTAACCTAAGTATAGCTTATTTGTGTCATCACAATTTGGGAATGCAAATTAACTTTCACTTATATATCATGTTACAACATTTAATAGAAAAAGAAATCAACATTTGAAATGTTTATGAATATGAGATACAATACATTGAAATCAGGTAAATATAAATTATTATAAAAGTCACTAAACTTATTATAGATAATAATTATAATAATAATTTGTGATTAAATAATAGTAATATAAAAACTCTTCACATAATTAACACATGAATTATTTATCATCACTATTTTGACATGTGTTTAAGAATTACCATCATAATCCAACATTGGATAACCGACATTGACTCAAATGAAATAAATAGGCTCATTGTTTTCATTGCCAATGAAAAATGTAAACAAATAAAGAATTAATCTCATTTCAACTACTTTTTAGAGAGTGTGTATGACAGTTGGGAAAACTAATGGCTCGTGGTTTTGAAACCCATTCAATCATTTTTGTGTGTTGTTTTAGTATTTGTGAAAGAGAAAAGATGCAACCCAAATGAGTGGAGAGTCTTCCACGTGGGAACCAAAGAAGTGACATGGAGAGAGGAGTGAGTGGATCACCCCAAAAGAAAGAACCGGTCGCATCCAAGTGGTTTTTGCTGACACAACCTGTTGTAGCCGGTCATTTGGCACCATGTTACTGGCTAGTCCCTTCCTAGGATATTTAGTGGTCAAATTTTTGCAAACAATTTAGTTGGGGTTGCGAGGGGTTTAAGAACAAACACAGGCTTGGGGTGGTTTTCAGGTGGGTTTTGTTTGATCAGACAATAGCCTAAGTCTCTAGGTGAGAATTTTTTTTATTATCTTTCATGAACATATTCCTTGCACACAATCCATAAAGTTTTTTTTTTGTTGCAAACATCATTCAACACAACAAGCTAGGATTTGTTTCATTTGTGGTTATTGTATTGTTGTTCATCACTTCTTCAATGGAACTAGTTTCATCATTTATGGTGTTGTTTTTCCTCTATTGATGTGGGAATTTACATTGCACATCTCCCTTGTCCAATTCTTTTATGGGTTCATTTTGGTTCCTTTCCTAGTGCTTGATTCATTTCATTTTATGTACAGTCCTATTTTTACTGCATTTTCTTTCTCTGTTTTCTTTTTTATAATTTGATCTCTCTCTTTCACTCTTTCTCTCTCATACGTGCATAGTGGTAATAAATTTATTAACTTGTCAGGAGTTGTCTCCTTAAAAGGGTCACAAGGGGTCTGAAGATCCATTTGACCAGTATTTTATACTTTTATCTGTAAACTGATGATATATGATCGATGTCCATCGTTTCATTTGCTTGTTGTTGGTGTCGTATTTAATTATGTTCAATTAGAATGTGTATGGATAATTACAATCACCATGTTGCAATTTTGGCTTATGTTTGTTTGTGTTTTAAGATTAACTGACAAGGTTGGCTTTGTTTGTTTTTCCCCTTCTTATTTTTTATGCGTATTTGATTTTTTTTTTCTTTTCTTTCTGAAGGGTATTTATCTTCTTGATTTTCAAACCAAAAGAGAGTGGATTCAACATGGGTTGAAGGTTTCTTCTAATATTCACTTATGTGTAAGTGTTTCAATATATTTTTTTGTATTGATATTTTATAATGGCAGAAAGTTATCCCCCACTGGGATCTTTAAGATTCTAGCTGCTAATGTCATTATCACATAATCCATCCCATAGGAGTTATTAATCATTCAATTCTGGTGTACACATTGGTATTTAATAATGTTCCTTCTAATTGTTCATTGTCTGTTTTTATTTTAATTTCATTTATTCTGGTTATTTTATAAAAGTGTTTTTTGAATTTTACCAATTGCAAAGAATTTCTTGCTTTTTGACTTTCTTAATTAAGCCTAATAATTAGGCACAGTAACAAGATTGTTATTTTACTTACCTTTGCAAGGGAACTAGTTTTTGATTAAATGAATTAAAACTTTAAACACATTTTGCACATGCAGCTTGGTACAATGATGCCTCTTGAGACTCATCAATCCACGTCATTTTTATAATTATTGATTATAATTTGATTATGCTGGCAGGTTCTGATTTTGGGTGTTTGCTTACCTTAAGGAAGTCGATTTCATTTTATCTAATTTTTTTTTCTTATAGGAGTGATTATATGAGATATGGTGTTGCAGAAGAGGTTGAACTATGGTTTTAATGGCTATCAGGTGCCTGTCATTCCTAGAGCTTCAAGGTCAGCTAGAGTAAGTAAATTAACCTTTTCATTTATCCCCACTTTTTCCAACATTTTCTAGTGACTTGTATTATATGTAGTGTTTCAACATCCTAAGAATTCTAGTAAATGGTTTAGGGGAGGGGCACAATCAAGAAGAAACCCGACAACAATCAGATACAGGCTTTTGAAATGTTGGCTAGCGTAGCGGGCAACTTTTTGCAGAAGAATGAGAGTTCTGATCCTAAAAATGTTGTGTTTGTGGAAGATCCTTGCTCTTTCTGTGGTACTAACATAAAGGACAAATATGAGGATGAAAGGAGGTCATTTATGAGGGACTCGTTTGACCATGGAGCTTGCAGTGAAATTGCCTCTGCCTTTGTCCCAAGTATGCAAGGGAAACATGACAACCATAGGTACATACATTTGAATGGCTATTTGGTTGATAACAAAAATGTTTTAATTCTTTGATCAACTTAATGTTGATCACCTAGTGGGATAATACTTTTTTGTTGTTGTTGTTGATCAGCTTAATAATGGCTTTGTAAACTTGTCATGACTCACCTAGATTATGTTCTATGAAACTCTGACCAGAGGCATGGGGGATTCATCTTTTCTTGACAATCATCTTGAAGGCCAAGGACAAAATGTCCTTGAGAGGGAAGATGAAAGGATCAAAAGGAGAAGTGTAAATG
The DNA here is from genome assembly GCF_000004515.6 of Glycine max. Taxonomy (NCBI): domain Eukaryota; kingdom Viridiplantae; phylum Streptophyta; class Magnoliopsida; order Fabales; family Fabaceae; genus Glycine; species Glycine max. The sequence continues at coordinate 15,590,977 of NC_038243.2, forward strand.
GGAAAACCATCCACATTAAAGGTTGCTCCGATGGGTTAATAGAACCATGCCACAAAGTATCCAAACATTGTAGTTTAGCTAATAATGCGGAAAAACCATCGTTGGAGTGTCGCAAGCATCTTGATTCTTTTCCCAATGGTTTTACTTCTAGGAAATTAGTTAATAGAGATGATGATGAAAACTTAGTTAGGTGCACACAACTGAACTCCAAGAATAATAATACATCTGGCGCACCACCTGATATGCCAAAATTGAAGGATGCAAGTCCTATTATGAGTGGTATGTAGCTTTACTTGCAGTTGATTTCCAATTCATATAAGTTTCACAACCAGTTTCTAGAGTTCCTTATTGTGAGACAATAAATCTCTATTGATGCATGAATTCATTATTGTCAATCCATTTCCAAATTTTTACATTCTAGATAAGTTTTGATAGTTCCATAAATTGTGTCATTATAGATGAGAACAACAGTAGGGACATTTTCGAGTTTGAAAATTTACAACGGATGTATCCATTTAAGAAGAGGAAATTCTTCAATCAGAATTCATCTTCTACATCTGATAGGGGGTCTCAATGTCAAGGCATGTTTGATTCTTCTGACACCACCAGGGTTAATGGCACAAACCATGGTACAAGTGCAACAATGCTTTGTTGCCTACTTCACATTTTTCTTTGTAATATATGTTAGGCTTGCACTCAATTTTGGTTCAATGATCCAATTTATAACATGCAGCAATTGAAGAATCGTCCTCTATAGTTGGTCAACAAGCACATTCTGGGTCCAGGGCTTGTAATGGTAAGAAAATTAGTGAAATGAATTAACAACATATTGCAGTGAAGATTGTTTTATAGGATTCTGACACAATTTTCAATTGTAATTTGCAGTGAAGCTCAGCATAAAATCCTTTAAAGTCCCAGAGCTTTTTATTGATATACCGGAAACTGCAACCATTGGTTCATTGAAAGTAAGTAATTAGGATTTATCTAAGAGACACAACAATGACATGATTTACACACAATTTTATGTGTAATTTAGTCAAATCCATCACTTGTGACTGAAACAATGGAGGCTAACCATAAAAGAAATTGAGGCATTTGTACAATTTTATGGCATAAAACCTAACACCAAACCACCTTTAATTATGTCATGCCTTGAGACCAAATGCAGATAGATTTCAAATGTATAAAGTAAGTTTAATAAATAACTATTGTTAGGTATCCATTGTACCTTGTCCCATGCTCACTATGTCTATTTTCTTTATTATTTGCAGAGGACAGTAATGGAGGCTGTGACAACTATACTTGGAGATGAATTACATGTGGGCATCCTTCTTCAGGGAAAGAAAGTTCGAGATGATAGCAAAACTCTAATCCAAACTGGGATATCTCAAGATGACAAACGTCATAGATTGGGATTTATGTTGGAGCCAAGGCATACTCCAATTTCTCCAACTTCATACAATGATGACCCTTGTTTTCTAACCACTAGTTCGCGAAAAAAATTATCCAGGTAAGCTTTCAATCAAACATTACTGCATTAACTTAATTTTACGTGATATCTATCTTTCTCGACCCTTTCATCCATGGATGTAATTACTATTGGTGATCCTATCAACAGTTACTAATTTGATATGATCTTCAATAAACAGGCAATCAACATCTTTAACATTACAACAAGGAACGTATAATGTATCCAAAGAACGTTCTATGATCAAAATTGAAAGTTGTGCTAAGGGTGATCTTAATATAGTCTCCTCTCTGGAAGATACTTCAACTAACAATAACATGTCAAAGTGTCGTGCTCTAGTGGCAGTTCCTGCCATTAACATGGAGGCATTGGCGGTGGTTCCATTCTGGCGCAAATCTGGAAATCCTGACTTTGCACAACGCCGAATCAGGAGGCCATTCTCTGTTCTAGAAGTAGAAGCATTGGTTCAGGCTGTTGAAAAACTTGGAACTGGAAGGTTTGTTAATGTGATTTTGTCTTCTATGCTTTGGTTAATGAGTAGTGATAAACCCTTTATAGCATTAAATGTTACTTATGCGTTGCAGGTGGCGTGATGTCAAACAACGTGCTTTTGATCACGCAAAGCATCGAACTTATGTGGATTTGAAGGTCAGCAATTTCATGTGATGCACTATTCATTGTTGGGGTGAAATCTCCCACAAGAAGCTAAAATATCATAATTTGTATGATAGTCTAATTAATGATGCTTTTCTTAGATTCAGTTTGAATAAACTTTTCCATAAACAGTTATTAGAAAAGAAAAATGTTAAATGAATTGAATTTTTTTCATAAGGTGAAATCAACTTATGCACTAAACTTTTGTAGAAGCTCTTTTCATTTAACTTTTCCAAAAGCTAAACTTTTGTAGAAGCTCTTTTCATTTAACTTTTCCAAAAGCTAAGGTGCATAAGTTGGTTTTATCTTATGGAAAAGCTCAATGCATTTTACCTTCTTATTACACAAACACACACACACAACGTATGCAATATTTTCATTTTAGTAGCTCGTCAAGGACTATGGGCTTACTACAGGATAAGTGGAAGACACTAGTGCACACTGCTAGAATCTCCCCGCAGCAAAGGAGGGGAGAACCTGTTCCTCAGGAGCTTCTGGATAGGGTCTTAGCTGCTCATGCCTATTGGTCTCAACACCAGTGTAAGCATCAACTTAAACCACTGTGAGTCATTTCAATCATTGAAGGACGCAGAAGAACAAACACATTGTTGCAAAAGTACAGTTTCCAGAGTGAAGTAGTGTAGTTATGATAAAAGTTGATAGTATATAACGTTTACATAATATACTCATGTGATTCCATAATTTATCCTCCCTAAGCCTGATAATGTTTTGGTTGCTTGTACATGATTGTTTTGGCCTAAAGGAATATGGTGTCACTCATACCACCCCTTGTGGTCGATTGCTGGTATGCTATCAATATGCATACTAGAATATATAATAAATAATGTATAGTAGTTAAACCTCTTAGAACTTGTTTCTTGGTTGTATCTTCATTGTTACTAGCCATTACAATGACATAAAGGAATACATATGAACAAATACAAATGAATATCTTATGCCAATAGATGTAACTATAGTTATAGCAATGATAGTTTCATTTCCCCACATACGATGATACAATTCATTATAAGTAACGCTAAGTCGTTAGACTAGTACAATGATACTAATAAATGGAACAGTTACAAAGTGGTGTAACATGCAACTATTTTTTTTTTTGCCTTAGTTAGCACTTAACAGGTAATAATGGACAATGAAAGAGCAAAATGTAGTGGTTTGTAAAAAAAAACTGCAAAGAATCCACAAGTTCAAATCTCCAAAGTTTTCAAAATTCCATTTCTTTGCTGACAACATATACATTTTCACTTACGTTAGCACCATCCAAAATGAATTTAGCTATGTTTAACCTTCTGAAAACTAGTTAGAATTTTTTCAGGGCCATATTTCTAATTGTATGTCCTCCCATATTCATATGTAAATGAGGCACCTCTAAGTCTACAAGGTTGATGATGTATGATAGTTCTAAGGGTATCTCACACCGTTTCAAGGTGGTCTTATGATAGGAACAATTCATATATAACAAAGGGAAATTGTATTATTAACACTAAGGTAAAAAATAAAGTACAAAAAGAAGGAGCAAATGCCCCAACCAAGGAAAATCCATATGGCTCCAAGCAAAAGCTGAAACTGAAAATAGAAAACATATCTAAATTGCCTTTATAACAAATTTGTTCTCTCTCTCTCTCTCTCTCCTCTAATATAATTTTCCTCTCGTTAATTACAAGTTAGTCCCTTCCTCAAATGAAAAATTAATAGCCCCATGAGCAGATAATTAGGCTTTACAGGTCCCACTAACCTAATCAGACACTTATCATCTTTGGATTTAATTGTTAACTATATACCTCCTTGATACATTTTTGGCTTTAATTTTCTCTAAAAAAATACCCCTTTCATATTGATCCTTTCTTGAAAGGCATATTGATATATAGACTTGTTTATTAGGTACCTGTTGATCTTGAGACAATGACTTTTATTTCAAACACTAATTATGATTAGAAAAGAATAAGAATTTCAACTTAACACGAGTTATCATTCAATATGTAGGATAAATTTTTCTAATTTATGAAAAACATGTACATTAAATCTTGAAAAGCAAAAAAAATTCCACAATTATTCATGACAACTTTACTAAAATTGTTTCAAAAAGGTCTTTTAGAGGATTAAGTTCTAATCCCAGCAATGATGCTCACGTATATATAGAGAAAACCAAGGGTGTCTAGCTCAATTTGTAGAATATGATGCTTGAGTGTTGTAAATTTCCTGTTATCATATTCAATTTCTACTGATTAAAAAAAAAAGCATACAAAGATGAAGAAGATCAATTGATAATAAGTGTCAAACTTTTACACCTATACTACTTAATATTCTTTTAGTATAGTATCAAATTAAAAAATTCAACCATTAAATCATTTGATATTAATATTTGAGGTCATGCATATCAAACTTCACATAATTTATACATTTGTTGGTATTTTGAATAATATATTATTGGTGAAAATAATATGATATAATGACAATAAGTTTTGATTTGTAAGAAATTTTATTTATAAGCTTAATTTATTTTATAAAAAATTTCAATATAATGGATGAATTGTTTAATTTTAAATTCTCCAAAACATTATTGAGTAGTGTAAGTAAAAAAATTTGAAACCTAATATTAGTTTATATATATATATATATATATATATATATATATATATATGACCTATGCCTATTTTACCTGTAATAACTTGCTTGATGTTGCAATGAGTGTGTGTGGTCATTAATGATATGTGACCCACATTTTTATACTCTACTTTAATTTAAAATTTTCATCTCAATTCAATTTTTTTTTTCATTTCTTTTCACCCTATCACATGGACCCTAAATCACACTCTTGGAGAAGGAAGTAAATGTGTGGATTGGTTAGTAAATTTCTTGGAACTAATGGCTCGGTTGATCTATTTCGTACGACTGCTTGTCCAAAACATTTATCTTTAGTTGTTCATGTTGATGTTCTAGGAATTTTGTATCCTAGGGGTAGTTAGCCTTTTCTTTTCTCTTCATCTTATCGGCCCGCTGGTAAAAAAATATATAGAAAGTGTGTCAAGTGACAAGTAATTATAATGAGAAAGTGAAAGAAGTAAATTTCAATCATATATCATACATAAATTAGTGAATTTTTCATCTATAAAATACCAAAAAAAAAAAAAAAATACACAAAGAATCCAAGCTGAAAATTATTTACCTAAACGATGCAAATTATTGTAGCAGGTGAGAAATTCATTCCCCCCAAACCGATTTCTCACCTATTATTTTTTTTTTATGTAGGAACTGATTTTTTTACTATTTTTTTAGTATACATTTAACAATCAGTTCCTTAGAACCAACTACCAAACGCGTCTTTTTTTTTTTTATAAAAAAAAACAAGTTAAGAAATCGGTTCTTGAAGAATCAATTTCTTAATTTTTATTCTTTTATTTTTTTAAAATTGTTTTTGCATTTTTTATATTATTTTTGTGTTATTAGTGATCTATATTTATGTCTTTTTTAAATTAAAAATAATATTATTTTGCATAAGTTGTTGTCAATTTTTTTTTTTGCATATTTTTTGTTTTATTATTTTTTGAAGAGTTGAAATCATTTTATGTTATTTTGCATATTTTTTGTTTTATCATGTTTTTATTCCTTATATCTTCATTTTGTAGTAGTTTTTACCAAAAACACTATAGTAATTAATAATATTGACTAAAAATCCATAAAAAATACTCACATAAAAAATTATAGAATATTTAGATATCGAAACTAAAAAAAGCAGAAATATAGAGTCAAAAGACTAAATAAAGCAAAAAAAAATTCAAAATCAACAAATAAGGAATCTTTAAAAGTTGAAATTCTTTGCATTTTCATTTTATTTGATTATTAAAACACACAATTGAAATAAAAAAATATATTTAACCAACAAGTTGAATTGAACTAAAATATTTAAATTACAAAATAGATATAAAATTATAAACAATAGAACAAAATATTTAAATTTGAAACAATACAACAAAATTTTCAAAATACAAAGAATATGACATAAATTTAATGTTGTTGGCTTGAACCTACACAGTTGGGACATTTGTTTTTTGAATGGCCTAGGATGCAACACATGAAACATCGTTTTGATTGATCCAGTTTTTGGATATCCATTTCGATGTGTATATGAGAGGAGAGAGGATGACCTTTAGAATTTTTTTTCTTCTCTGGGTTAGGGCAAATTCTTGGCATGTGACACAATGATCAATATGTTTTGTTGTGCAATTCCCCAAACAATCCTTTTATACGTTGGAGACACTTTCTAATGTATGCAGAAAATGTATGTAATTCCTATACTCATGGTGAGCATGCTTACCAGCAACAACAATATGAGAATAAGGCATGCACAACTTTTGGAATTTGCCATAGTACCTTTCATTTAGCCTGAACATGAAATTTCTAGCGGGTAGAACCTCTCTCAAGTTAATTGTCTCTTGGACTAAGAATTGTGTGTTGCATTAATCAAACTCAAGACCAATGTGAGAGTTTGCCTTTCTTTGTGCGTCTTCCATAGTCTTGTTTAGTACTTGTGTATAAACTTGACCAGATGTAATCATTGATGCAAGTTCTCTTCCTTTTTGATTGAATAATGCATTACACCTTATAGGTTGATTTTACCAGCGCACACTTATTGGCAGATTTCATGTTTTCTTGAATACCGAATTAATTGACTTCGCAAGATTGGTGGTCATGTGCCCCCATCGTCGGCCTCCATCCCATGCGAGAGTCCAATTTTCTCGTGGAATCTTCCTAAACCAATTAATTGATTGATCACCATATGCTTCCTCCCTCATATTGTTGTAGTAGTGATTAAAGGTAGACTCTATACTTGCATATGTTGAGTAGTTGTAAGCATACAATTTCAATAGAAAACATAGTAATTATGTCCTCATCATTTTGTAGTATGCATGCCTTGTAATAAAAATAATCCCCAACAAATGATACAAGACATCAAAATTGTATATCCATGACCACCTTACCATTTAGTAGACTAATCTTGTTTCCAATAGCTTGTTTCAAGGCATCATGTGACATTTTGTTGTCAAGTTAAACGATCTTTGGTGAATCGCTTACAAATGTTGCACCATGTTTAGTTGTTGTGATGATGTCATTGTAATACAAAATTGCCGTAATTGATGATGAAGTCATGGTTTAGGGTTTATGATAGTAGTAAGATTTCTGATTGAGGTGATGTATCAGACTTATATTATAATGTTTAATGACTGGTCACATGCACTTAAAAAAGAACTACCATGATCCCACCGACAAAATCAATGGTTTAGATAACACTGATTGGAGCAAGGCAAGTTGAACGACTAAGATCCCATCGACAAAATCAATGGCCTAGATAACACTTATTGGAGCAAAGCAGGTTGAACGACCAAGATCCCACTGACAAAATCAACAACTTGGATAACATCAATTGGAGCAATGCACGCTGGACGACCAAGATGCCACCGACAAAACCAATGGCCTAGATAACATTAATTGGAACAATGCATGTTGAACAACCAAGATCTCACTAAATAAGTTGTGTTACTATTAAATTTTTTTCCTATAAATACAATGCATGTATTGCCATCATATACACTTACAAACTCACTTTCTCTCGTTCTCATATATCCCTCTTTAACTTCTTCTTGATGTTAGTATCAAAGCCTAAATAGTTGTTCATCTTCTTTGGAAACAACACCTTCATAGATCTGGAGAAGTATGTAATACATTTTGTTTAATTGAATGTTAATTATGTTATGATTTACAAATATTCATGTTGTTATTATTTTGATTTCTACATGTAACATATGATGTAATCCAGTCATATGCTCAAGTTACTCCTTCTTTAAATCTCAGAATTGAATCTTTGTTAGTTCAAGTTGGGTTTTCAGATATTGCAAAGCTTAGAAGATTAAAATCAATGACATTTTAGTGACTGCTTTGGTTAAAAGGTAGAGACTTGAATATCACACGTTTCATCTTCGAGTTGATGAATGCATAATCATAAATGTGCGTAGGATATATAAGTATTGTTCCCTCAAATAATGCACTAGGGGGATCAACACTAAAAATAAAATGGTTAAAAGAAAAAATGTTGACTTTTCCAGCAAAACCCAAATAGCAGCCCATCGTAAGGCATACATTTTAGGACTGATTAGTGGGGTCTTGATGCTAGAAGTGTTAGGAAATAGAGTTCACCTGATGTATCTATATTTATTAGCAGATTTTGAATGGGTGGATGGTACAATTGGGGTTTGGCATGTTTAGCATATTTGTATAGAGGAATGTGTAGGATAATTTATCCATCATTCGAAAAAATGGGAGGATGTATAGTGCTAAACATATGGAGTGCTTGTGTCGCTTTAATTTTTTTCCCAATGGTAGTATGACAACAAATTGACAGGGTCATGCTCCAATTTGGACTTTGTGAAGGCATACTAAATCCATCGCAAAATCTTGAAAAACTTTATCATACTGACATGAGAGGATGCAATGTCATAAATTGAGCAGAGGAGCATCAACAATGGATTGCAATTTAGAAGGAAAGACACAAACATGTGTTAATCTGTTAACCTATTCAAGGATATCTTGAACATATGAGTCATTACATGAATTAGTATCGAGCAAATTCAAAAGTTTTCTTAGCATGGTTTGCAACACATCCAAACGTTACCGCCACATCTCTCTCAACTCTAGAGATGCAAATTGAACAACATCCTCCACCACAAAGCCCACCAGTTGTTGCCAGCATGCATGATGAAGGGCTACAACCACCTTCTCAATCATATGAATTCACGCCACAACAACAACATCATCAAGATTATGGGTACAATCTGCAACTCTTCAGTGCTAACAGAGAAGACTTTATTAGCAACCTCATAGGTATAGATCTTCAAACACCGGAATCTGTTTATGCATACATGCAAACTATGCTCATACCTAAATTTGCATCCTTTCACCAAATTATTGTTGGTAGTTCTTCAATCAATCAACCAAATATTAATGACTTTGTCTAGGAAGAATAACCTATTGTTCTTAATGAACAACTTCAACCACAAGAACTTGGACGAGTATGTTGACAGTCTACAAGAAACAAACAGCCTCCTAGATGTGAAACTAGTGGACACAGATGATATTAATTGCCCTAGTTAAATTATTGTGTTCTATGGTGATTATCATTTTGCCCTTGTTAATTGATTCAACATTGAACAATGCATTAATTGACTAAGCACTACATTTTTTTAGACCAATTGATTGAAGATTTCTTTTTCGAGACGATTTAACCCTATATTGATTTTTCCTAGATGATTTGATCTCATATTACTTTTTTTGAGACAATGTGACTGGACAATGTTTTTTACGAGATGATTTGATTGAATACAATTTTTTTTGAACTATGCAAACCAATCGTAATTAATTAAGACACAATCTAAATTGTGTATATTGTCAGTGTGATCTGAACTGTTGGTATGAGTCACAAGAGAACACTTCATCATATAATATATATAGCAATAAAGGTTAGATGCAACTCAATACTTTTGTCTGATATTCACCATATTACTTAAAACATGAAGAGTATGTCCACTCTTGTGTATTATGATGGTGATATGATTCCATCATATGAAGGGATAGTGTTTGAATTCCCCAGTAATCCTAAAGTCATCACAATAAGTGAGGACATATCGCCTGATGTCTTAAGGAAAAAAAATTGACATCAATGGAGGTTGCATAATTTTACTTGATCTTTTTTTGTAGAAGCAAAGCTTCATGGTGAATCAAAGGTGATTCAAAGGTGTTTTGATGATAACAATGATGATGACAAAGGTGATGACAAAAAGCTCAAAGATCAATCAAAGAACAAATTCAAGAGTTCAAGAATCAAGAAGAATTCAAGACTCAAGAAGAAAGTCTAGAGACAAGAATCAAGATTCAAGGTTCAAGATCTCAAGAATCAAGATCAAGATTCAAGAATGAAGAGAAGACTCAATCAAGATAAGTATTAAAAAGATTTTTCAAAACTTTGAATAGCACATGAGTTTTTGACAAAACCTTTTACCAAAGAGTTTTTACTCTCTGGTAATCGATTACCATATTGTTGTAATCGATTACCAGTAGCAAAATGAGTTTGAAAAAGTTTTCAAACTGAATTTACAACGTTTCAATTATTTTCAAAAAGTTGTAATCGATTACCAGTGCCCTTGAACGTTGAAATTCAAATTCAAAGGTGAAGAGTCACATCCTTTCACTTAAAAGCTTTGTGTAATCGATTACACTAATTTGGTAATCGATTACCAATGACTGTTTCTGAAAAAATCAAAAGATGTAACTCTTCAAAAAGGTTTTGACTTTTTCAAATTGGTTTTAAGTTTTTCTAAAAGTTATAACTCTTCTAAATGGTCTTCTTGACCAGACATGAAGAGTCTATAAAAGCAAGACTTTGTTTTACATTTCAATAATCTTGAACACATATTCATACAATCCTTTACAAACCTTGAATCTCTTTGAACTTCTTCTTTGTACCAAAAGCTTTCTGAAGTTTTCTGATTTTCCAAACCTTGAAAACTTGTGTTATTCATCTTTTCATTCTCTTCTCCCTTTGCCAAAAAGAATTCGCCAAGGACTAACCGCCTGAATTCTTTTTGTGTCTCTCTTCTCCCTTTTCCAAAAGAACAAAGGACTAACCGCCTGAATTCTTTTGTGTCTCCCTTCTTCCTTGTCAAAGAATTCAAAATGACACAGTCTGAGAATTCTTTTGCTTCTTCCCTTTCCCTAATACAAAAGTGTTCAAAGGACTAACCGCCTGAGAATTCTTTTGTATCCCCATTCACAAAGTATCAAAAGTTTAACAGTCTAAGATCTTTGTCTCAACACATTGGATGGTACATCCTTTGTGGTACAAGTAGAGGGTACATCTACTTGGGTTTGACTGAGAACAAGAGATGGTACATCTCTTGTGGATCAGTTCTAGTGGAGGGTACATCCACTAGGTTAAAAGAGAACAAGGGAGGGTACATCCCTTGTGGATCTTTACTTGTAAAAGGATTTTTACAAGGTTGAAAGAAATCTCAAGGATCGCAGGTCGCTTGGGGACTGGATGTAGGCACAGGTTGTTACCGAACCAGTATAAAAACTCTTGTGTGTTTGTTTCCTTCTTCCTTACTCTTTTACTTTCCGCTGTGCATTTAATTTCCACTTTTACTTTCTGTTAAGTTTCTCTTCTACTCCATATTCTCTTAACAACATAAGTAAAAACCTTAGAAGAGTAATTTTTTAATTAGTAAAGGTTTAGGAATAATTAATTCAACCCCCCCTTCTTAATTATTCTGAGGCCACTTGATCCAACAAGTGGTATCAGATCAGGTTTCTTGTAGAATGGCCACCTCAAATCCCTTGTTTCCTGAAAGAAATTCCATTCACAGACCACCCATTTTCAATGGAGAGGGTTACCATTATTGGAAAACCCGCATGCAGATATTCATTGAAGCCATAGATCTAAATATATGGGAAGCAATAGAATTAGGACCACATATACCCACTATAGTAAATGTAAGCACAAACACTACAACCCAAAAACCGAGAGATCAATGGACAGAAGAAGATAGGAGAAAAATCCAGTATGATCTGAAAGCCAAAAATATCATCACTTCAGCCCTAGGGATAGATGAATACTTTAGAGTGTCAAATTGTACTAATGCCAAGGATATATGGGATACTCTCCAGTTAACCCATGAAGGAACCACAGATGTAAAAAGGTCTAGAATAAATACCCTTACCCATGAATATGAATTATTTAGAATGAACCCAAATGAAATTATCCATAGTTTGCAAAAGAGATTTACACATATAGTAAACCATCTTGCATATTTAGGAAACATCTTTCCCAATGAAGATTTAATTAATAAAGTCTTAAGATGTTTAAGTAGGGAATGGCAGCCCAAGGTAATTGCTATTTCTGAAAGCAAAGATCTCTCTTCCATGTCTCTTGCCACTTTATTTGGTAAATTGCAGGAACACGAGATGGAACTTCAACGCCTCAATCAAAATGAAGAAAATGGCAAAAAGAAGAGAAGCATAACCCTTAAAGCCTCATCTTCCATACAAGAAGAAAACGAAGAAGAAGATTCGGATGATGAAAAAGATTTTTCTTTCTTTGTTAAGAAATTTCATAAATTCATCAAGAAAAGAAGAATTGACAGGCGTCAGAATTTCAATAATGGAAGAAAATCACAAGATGATTCTCAAATCCTTAGGTGCTACAAATGCAATCAAATTGGTCACATCAAGGCCAACTGTCCGTCAAATGAAGAATGGTCGGAGAAAAGTGAAAAGAAAAGATTTGACGAAAGAAGAACAAAGAAAGCATACATTGCATGGGATGACAATGATTCATCCGATGGTTCAGAAAAGGAGATTAATCTTCTAACCAAAGATTACGAAAGTGACGAGAACATCTCTCAAGGATGAAAAACAAGGAGAAAAAGCATGATCCTTATCTTTGAAGATCTAGACACTTCAATCCTGAAAAAGGTAATATCAAAACCATTATCTTATTAAAATTTCTCTTAAAGTTGAAATTTTTATTTAAACAATTTGATTATGATGACTAACAATTCTTTATTTGTTTGTCTTTTGATTGTTTGAAATCATGAGTATATTTGCTTGATTGATTTCATCCTATTTGCATGAAATATTTATTCATATGTTTAAGTAAAATCAATATTCTTCATACTTGTGTTTTGTTTTTGATAAAATTGATAATCTTCATGTTTTAAATATTTTTGCATGACATGATATGTAAATTACATGATTGAAAATTATTCATAAAGCATTTTCAAATATATTATTTTCAAATATAGTTTTCAAAACTTTTCTCTTAGAAAGCCTTCTATTTTTGTCTTCTGGCTAAAATAACCACTGGTAATCGATTACCTTAATAGTGTAATCAATTACAAGCAATTATTTCTTGCAAAGTTGCTCTCTGGTAATCGATTACCATATTTGAGTAATCGATTACGACGCGTCCCTGCACCTATATATTCAAATTTCAAATTCTGAAACCTGCAACCTTTCACTCTCTCGAAAACCCTCGCCCCCAATTTTTCTTCCAGCCATATCTCACTCAATTCTTGTCCAAATCACTCCCCGCAAAGCCCAAACTTCATCTTTTTTCAATCTTTTTCATTTGAACCGATTGAAATCCCGAAACAACTCCTCAAATGGCAGAACCATCGAAAAAGCGAAAAGGAACCTCGAGTCGGAGTCAGCGGCATTCAGGGTCACAGGAAGCCCCAATTACTCCCTCCATTCCCTCTTGATCAGTATTCTCATTAGAGGAACAACGTATACGGTACACAAACCTCTTTTCCTCTCGTTCCATTGTAGACCCAAAATTTATTGATATGGAGTTCTTCTCAAATGAGAATTTTGAATGCTTCCAAGCATTTGAAAACTCCAATCTTATTCCATTCATGCATCTGAAATTACCTGTCTATTCTGAATTAGTCAAAGCTTTCTATTCTAATTTAGAAATCCATGAAGGTACCTTAATGTCTGAAGTTTATGGGATTAAGATGGTCATTGACCAATCCCTATTTTATGATTTAACAAAATTGCCTAGTGAAGGTGTACCTTTTGAGGGTGCATTGATTGATGAATGGAAATTCGATTTCTCTGTGCATGATGCCTGCCGGTTGGTTTGCACCAATCAAGCGGATATGACCGGAAGACTTCTTGTCAGTTCATTGGCTTTTGAGAGCCGCATCCTCCATTACCTTATTGTTCGCATCTTACTCCCTAGATCTTCAAACCTTGCTCAGGTTTCTGAAGAAGATCTCATTGTCATGTGGGCCTTTCATAAAGGTTTACAAATTGATTGGGCACACCTTGTTAGATATCGCATGCATAAGGCATTGCGATTGAATGCCCCTTTGCCTTATCCTCATCTTATTACTCTTTTCCTTCAACATTTCAACATCCTTCTTGATTCTGAACCTTATGTTCCAATCAAGAGATCATTCCTTATAGGCGCTTCAGTCATAACATCCTTTGGATATATAAAGGAGCATGATGGATCTTGGGTAAAGAAGGGTGCTAGAAATGTTAGTGAAGAAGGACATGAAGGAGAAGATTCATCTCTTCTTTTGAAGATTATGGAAAGGTTTGATGGTCTTTAAACCTTTGTTGGTGAAAGGTTTGATACTTTGGAACTGCAAGTGGATATGCGCTTCAATGAAATGGAGTCAAGAATGACAAAGGTTGAAGAAGATGTATCTTACATTCGGTCAAGCTTCAATCTTCCACCACCGCTGCCACCATCATCTTAGAATTATATTTTAATATTATTATTACTACTTTGATTTTCAGCCTTGTATTTTGGCTATATTATTATGGTATTTGAACAATTTACTATTTCCTTATTTGCATGGTATGTTTGGACCAATATTAAGTATGTTATTTGACTATGTGGAGTTTATAATTAATCTATTCATGGTTGTTTGCTTCATGGTTTTCATGGTTCTTGCTTCTTGCTTCATGATTTGGTTGATATTTTTTTTCATGAATATTGTATGGATGTTTAAATTAAATTTGTTTGATACGCACTTTGGCTTTTTGTTGATGCCAAAGGGGGAGAGAAATGGGATTAAATCAAGAACTCACATGAGTAATCAACTTATTTTTAAGATAAGCATAAATTCAAAAACAAAGGGGGAGAATTTATGAGAGTAATCGACTAGGAAAAAGTATGTGTGTGTTTCTTGATTTCAGAAGTTGTCATCATCAAAAAGGGGGAGATTGTAGAAGCAAAGCTTCATGGTGAATCAAAGGTGATTCAAAGGTGTTTTGATGATAACAATGATGATGACAGAGGTGATGACAAAAAGCTCAAAGATCAATCAAAGAACAAATTCAAGAGTTCAAGAATCAAGAAGAATTCAAGACTCAAGAAGAAAGTCTAGAGACAAGAATCAAGATTCAAGGTTCAAGATCTCAAGAATCAAGATCAAGATTCAAGGCTCAAGATTCAAGAATGAAGAGAAGACTCAATCAAGATAAATATTAAAAAGATTTTTCAAAACTTTGAATAGCACATGATTTTTTGACAAAACCTTTTACCAAAGATTTTTTACTCTCTGGTAATCGATTACCATATTGTTGTAATCGATTACCAGTTGCAAAATGAGTTTGAAAAAGTTTTCAAACTGAATTTACAATGTTCCAATTATTTTCAAAAAGATGTAATCGATTACCAATGTTTTGGTAATCGATTACCAGTGCCCTTGAACGTTGAAATTCAAATTCAAAGGTGAAGAGTCACATCTTTTCACTTAAAAGCTTTGTGTAATCGATTACACTAATTTGGTAATCGATTACCAGTGACTGTTTCTGAAAAAATCAAAAGATGTAACTCTTCAAAAAGATTTTGACTTTTTCAAATTGGTTTTAAGTTTTTCTAAAGTTATAACTCTTCTAAATGGTCTTCTTGACCAGACATGAAGAGTCTATAAAAGCAAGACTTTGTTTTACATTTCAATAATCTTGAACACATATTCATACAATCCTTTACAAGCCTTGAATCTCTTTGAACTTCTTCTTCTTCTTTGTACCAAAAGCTTTCTGAAGTTTTCTGATTTTCCAAACCTTGAAAACTTGTGTTATTCATCTTTTCATTCTCTTCTCCCTTTGCCAAAAAGAATTCGCTAAGGACTAACCGCCTGAATTCTTTTTGTGTCTCTCTTCTCCCTTTTCCAAAAGAACAAAGGACTAACCGCCTGAATTCTTTTGTGTCTCCCTTCTTCCTTGTCAAAGAATTCAAAATGACACAGTCTGAGAATTCTTTTGCTTCTTCCCTTTCCCTAATACAAAAGTGTTCAAAGGACTAACCGCCTGAGAATTCTTTTGTATCCCCATTCACAAAGTATCAAAAGTTTAACAGTCTGAGATCTTTGTCTCAACACATTGGATGGTACATCCTTTGTGGTACAAGTAGAGGGTACATCTACTTGGGTTTGACTGAGAACAAGAGATGGTACATCTCTTGTGGATCAGTTCTAGTGGAGGGTACATCCACTAGGTTAAAAGAGAACAAGGGAGGGTACATCCCTTGTGAATCTTTGCTTGTAAAAGGATTTTTACAAGGTTGAAAGAAATCTCAAGGACCGCAGGTCGCTTGGGGACTGGATGTAGGCACGGGTTGTTACCGAACCAGTATAAAAACTCTTGTGTGCTTGTTTCCTTCTTCCTTACTCTTTTACTTTCTGCTGTGCATTTAATTTCCGCTTTTACTTTCTGTTAAGTTTCTCTTCTACTCCATATTCTCTTAACAACATAAGTAAAAACCTTATAAGAGTAATTTTTTAATTAGTAAAGGTTTAGGAATAATTAATTCAACCCCCCTTTCTTAATTATTCTGAGGCCACTCGATCCAACATTTTTATCGTCAACTGATTTATATAGGTGATGATTGTGTTGAATACGACTGTATGGAGCTCAAACACAACAATATTGTGAGAAAAATGTTTTTCATCTATTCATAATTTAGTACCAAAGGTTCGATTGAGTTTAATGTAACTTTTGAGCATTCTCCAGATGAAATGCTTGTCCTGTTGCACAAACCAAGGAAATCAAGAACAACTGATGAGATCATTGCTATGATGCGTGATGAATATGTGTAGTCATTGTGAAAACTAATTGTTGTTACATTTTTAGAATAAACTTGCAATTTATCATTGGAATTATGATGTTACTTTTTTTAAGATTCTATACTTTAATCGTGTTAGTCCGAGAAGATTGTGATGTTTACCTAAGATTTTTTTCTTATTCTTCTTCAATCATGCAAAATAATACTACATCCAATTTTTTTAAAAATGAAAACAATTAAAACTATTACACGATTGAATTTATTTTTTTAAAGTGGATTTCCATTTTGTTTTCATTTCCATTTTTTAAAATATTTTAATCTTTCTATAAAAAAAATTAAAATTGATTTGTTGTTATTAAAATTTGTATTTAAGCCACAATTTATCTTTATGGAACTACACTAACATTCGATCGATAAAACAACATAAACATGAATAAAATAGCGCATAAAGTCACCTCCATGAGTTATTTATCTAAGCTTTCTTTTTTTTTTTTTTGTTTACTTCAGTCTAGATAAATTTGGTATTATCTTTTTTCTTTTTTTATAGGTACATTTAGTTTCAAATTATGCCACCTATTCTAAATATTTCATTTAAGGATTATTTCTTTTTAAAAATACTCATCGATAAAAAGGGATTACGAGTGTTTTCTTTGAAATAAATTAATTTAAAATGAATCTTTGTGTGGAATTGACAACACACAAAAAATGTTTGGAAATAACTTTAAACAAAAAAAGTAACATAAAATTAACTAAAAACATATGCATCATTTAGGTAAATAAAACAATTAAGAAATGGGTTCCCTTAATAATTGGTTTTTTTTTTTGAAAAGGGACGTTTAGATATTGGATCGATTCTGGAAAACTAATTTCTAGACATATGCTTAAAAAAAGACAAAAATCAATTCCCTTAACCATGTAAAAAAAATTAGGTGAAAAATCGGTTTTGGGAGAATCGACTTTTCATCTAGTACAATATTTTGCATCATTTAGGTAAATAATTTTCAGTTTACATTATTTGTGTAATTTTTTTTTATTATTTGGATGAAAAGTTCTAAATTAGTTGGATTAAAAGTTATTTAATAACATAACTACTTTTTTTAGAGGAATAACATAACTACTTAAAAGGTTTAATTGTAAAATCGATCCTCTTATTTTTTAACTCAGTATTTGAATTTCCCTATATTTCAAAATTCAAAATTCAGACTAGACTAGACAAGAAATAAAATCATGGTCCTTAGAGTGAGAAACGCACTCCTCCTTTACTGCTACATCTTAATGTTCATTTGAGTATTTTGTGCATAATATAATATTAATATAGGTTTTATGTGAAAATAGTTCAAAATTCAAATTTTATTCTTTTTTAATTTATTATATTTTTATAATATCATATATTATCTTTTAAAATATAATATATAAGATTAAATTTTATTTTCACATAAATTAGAATATGTACATTTATATAATTTTTATTTTTATTTTATATATTATATTTTTATAATCTTATGTATTTTTTATCACATTATTCAAAACTTATTTTATACAGTAAAAATATAATATAAATTTTATCTGTAATGTATATTTTTTTAGATAAATTATAATTTCATAAAATGATATTATTTTATTATCTTTTAAAATATTTATATATGTAATTTAATGACAACATTTTTTACTTATATTAAGATATTCTTGTTATTTATTATAGTAGTATTTTTTTTATATTTAACTTCATTTAATCAAGTACCTAATTTTTTTAAAGAATTAAATTATATAGTAAAAATACATAATTAACTAAAATGAAAGTATTTTCTAGTTTTTAAAATATTTATGTATGTGATTTATTGACATTATTTTTTTATCTATATTGCAATAAATAAAATGAATATCTTAATATAGATAAAGAAAATATTATCACCAAATCACAAGCATTATTTTAAAAGATAAATATAATATATAAAATAAAAATAAAACTTATTTGAATATACATATTCTCATTTATATGAAAATAAAATTTAATAAAATATAGAAGAACTTAAATAGTGAATTATAAAAAATAAATAAGAGAACTAATTTAGTGAAATAGACAAAATTAAAAAACAAATTTTACAATTAAACATACTTAAAAAATGACATAACTCACTAATTTAATTTTAATCATCTTCTATATATTTGTGAAGCCTAATTTTCTTCCGCTTACCCTCTTATATTAGCACTCTTTTTTTTTTTAATACATAGTATATATTAGCACTCATCTCAATCTCACTTGAAATGTTTCCCATAAGGGTATATCTATTGAAAATGTATTTTAAACTCAAGTGC